>NC_139030.1:43162043-43496493 GCF_964662115.1 Mustela nivalis
CCTTATATAAGTCTTCTTGTGAAGATACACACTTGCTTCTTTTGCATGCAGCCCCGGAAGTGAAATTGATTTGTCGTACAGTAGGTACGTACCTACTGTATTTTATGAATACTGTTGGAGAGCTACCACGTTAAACATCTTCTGCGTGCGTATATAGAACTGAGATCTGCAGGTAGGAGAAAAAGGGGAATTGCTGGGCATACTCACAGTAATCTCCCAGATCTAGCATTTGGACAGTTACTAAATAGACAATCCAGCATTTTCTCTGCAGTTTCCTGTTCACGCAGAGAGGGTGAACGCACCTTTTACATCATTCATGGATGCTGGCAAAATTCTGCCCCTCTACCATCAAGGAGATTGTTCTCTGGAGACCATGTGCTGTTTCGAAACTCAGATTTCCCAACAGGGAATGTGTCCCAAAACAAATCCTAGCATGTGAGAATCCTGGGCAAGGCCAAACTGACATCTCATTTGACCACTCAGGCTTCCACAGAATTTGATAACCACTCACATTTAAGACTTCCCTGTGTCCCCCAACCAAGCGTAGACTTTGGCCTCAGGAAGTCTCAGTCATTTTAAAACACATCTCCCTCTGTTCAGATAATCATCTTTCCCCTGATTTATAGTGGCTGGCCTGCAGGTGTTGAAAAGGTGGTCTTTATTGAGCCAGAGAGCAATAATCCCAGAAAGTATATCTCCACAGCTACATCACCCTCCCCCGTCACCCACCATCAAAGCCAGCCAGCTCCTCACTCCCTTCAACTGTGAATCTGTAACGCGCCTCGGGTCATATTTGTGTCATTGGTAGCGAACTCTTATAATTCTGCCCCCAAGTCGAAAGGAGAAAAAATGCCCACAGGGATCAAGGAGAGTGTCTCCTTACACAAATCTTTTTTCTGATAAGAGGTGACCCATAGCCAGAACCAGAGATTTATATATGCATTTTGACATAAATCTGCATCTGTAATTATGAGTCATAACGATCTTTATAGGCTGCACTAAATTGGTGAAGAAGAGTTACTGTTATTGACAAAGCATTGACCTGAACATTAGTGGTGGAAGAGCTAATTATTTTTTTTTTCCTGAGGAGTGAGACTTTTTTTCTAGTTGTGAATCTCTTTGAACCCAGGCCTTTGTTAAGTATCTTTTCACATCTGAAAATACACATAACTGAGCCTCCCATACACATCCTATATCTTTACGTAATTCTATGAAAATTCCAGAATACATTCTAGAACCCTTTTGATCACTTTCAAGACAGCGATCAGGGTATGGGAGTTGGCTGAAGAGGCCAATCTGTATCTTGTGAAAGCAAGTTATCTGTGAGAGGTGCTTCTGTGTCTCAAAGACCAAAGGCTATTTTTAGCTGGACACGCTGGGCTTCAAGTGTGGATCCACCATTAGCGTTAATAGAGCTCTGGGCAGCTGACTGCTGTGTAGTCGGCCCAGAAAATGTACTCTTTGGAGCAGTGGAAGGTTAAAGCGAGCTTTAAATCACAGCCTTATCATACTTGCATGTTATTGGCAAGTCTGCCTAAAAATAGAATCTCATTACTTTAATTCTACAGTATTCTTAGGTGAGCCAACCTTTATTATTAATAACAGCATTTCACATTTATATAGCACTGTCTGCTTAAGAGAACTTCACAAATTATACACATAAAACTTTCCTACCTTAATGTAACAAGCGATGGGTTAAGAGGGCAGGAGGTGGATAGTAAGTAGTGGTTTCCACTCGCTATTCAGACAGAAGGACGAAAGAAATGTCACCAGGTGGCCCCAAACAAAAACAAAGCCACTCTTTGAAGCCACCAAGCCATTTTAATTCTTTGAAAATATGCTGTTTTCCATCGATGATTTGCAAGGCCCTGGGAACAATCACAGTAACCTCAGGAATAACAGACTGCTTCTATAATACATTTTGTGTGTATCTATTCAGGTCTTTGGAAACAGTAAGGGCAACAAAAATGCACACACCGCTCCCCTGCCCTCCCCCCACCAACCGGGTGTTTCTGAAGTGCCCTTTCTGTGGGTTCCCATACCCAGCGTGGGAATCCAATCCCAGCTATTTAGGATGGAAGGAGAATGGAACATCCACCTTAATAAACTTGTACCAGTTCCTAACCAAATTGCCTAGAGCAGTTCATAGAGTAAGTAGCCATGTTTTCTGGATAAATGCTGTGTGGATGTGTAAAGAATGCCTTTCGGGTATGCAGTAGTGTTGTAGGCAAGATTCTAGTTCAACAGTGTAGCTTAATAATCCTGTGAGTGTGTGTATGTTGTGTGTGTAAGAAAGAGAGCTGTGTGATGGCGATAGGTATTCAGAGAGCCTACAATTCAGTGGGACAAACAGGAATGGGATGTTAATCGCTATTCAGTTAAGGCATTTTACTGAAAGCACATGTCATCTAAAGAAGCTGTCAAGTCAACACTTCTGCAGTCATAACCAGCGAAGCGCCTTCTGTGAGTCAAACACTGCATGGGCATGAAAACACTGAGTAAGACCCTTGCAGTCCAATTGGGTAATACTAGGCAAAAGGGAATTTCTTTTCTTTACTATTTTTTTTTTTAAGATTTATTTATCTACTTAAGAGAGAGAGAAAGCCTGAGTGGGGAATGGGGCAGAGGGAGAGAATCTCCAAACAGACTCCCTGCTGAGTGGGGAGCCCGCTGCAGGGCTCGATTCCCTGACCCAAGAGATCAAAACCTGAGCCAAAACCAAGAGTCCGGCCCTCAATTGACTGAGCCACCGAGGCACCCCTAGGGAATTTCAATTGGTAGGAAAAGCACTTGGATAAGAAGGGAGTACAGAGGCATTTCTAGGAGCCCATAGGAGAGGAGTATGACCAGATCTTGGGTCGTCAGAGAGTGCTTCCTGAAAGATTTGGCATTTAAGGGAGCCAAGGAAGGAAGGAAAGGAGGAAGAGAAAGTCTCTACAGGAAGAGGAATCAGCAGGTGCAGAGTCCTCAAGGCAAAGGGAGCTACATAATCCCAGCACTGAAAATGGGTGAGACCAGGGTTTATCTCATAAGGAGCAAATAGTAGCCACTGAAGGAAGGAGAGCCTACTGATAGGCTGTGTGTGCCCCACTAAGGCCTGGGGCTCTATCCTAAGAGCAATGGGGATTCACAAAGTAGTGTTTTAATGGGATAAGACTGTTTCTATTTTGAAATATAGCAGGCAAGATATTTCAGCTCATTCAGCTGAAATACTGAGTAAATTTACTCAGCTCACTTACTCAGTAAATACTGAAATGTACTTTCGAAGCTAGCCTGCAGTCTCTTTTTCTCCCTTAATTCCTTTTTCTTGTTCTATACAGACTGTCCCAGGATACCTGCATCTCAGCATTGAGTCAAAGTTAGCACGTTGGATCTTCCTGTGAACCCAGAAGTAAAATCGATGGAAAGACCCCCAAGACAGTGGTTGATACCTGGATACATTCCATACTCCCAGCTGCTTTTGTGACACCAGTCTCAGAGGTAAATCCTACAAAATGTCACCGAGTCTTGTGCTCTTTAGATGGACTAGGGCGTGGGGAGAGGGACAAAAGAGAATTGCACAGAAAAAGGGCATTTCTCTTAGATTGACCATGATAAATATGCTTGTTCAGGAAAGAAAAGGTGAACCAGAAAGCTCAGGAGTCTGATCTGGACAGGAATGTATATGTGTTTGTGGTTCACGGATGGAGAAATGTTTCATGAAAGCCCAGCTCACTGGCATTGTTAACTCCTATCATGGTGCCTGACAGTGTTTGCAGAGGGTTGGCTGTTTCCATTCTGCAAAGCTTCAAGGGGACTTGCTGACCCAAAGGATCAAGATCATGGTGGAATAAACAGCTAAGAAGGCTTCTGGAGAGGGAAGAGTTCAACTGCCTTTCTTCTTCCTCTTTTTCTTCCTTGTTTAGCCCCATAGGTGATTCACTCCCACCCACCCCCACCACCTCCAATGCCCATGACTTTGGAGAAAATACTGTGGTTATTAGTTATTAGCCTAGATAAAAAAGAAAAATTAAGCTGATTATTATGGACTGTCCCTTCCCTTTGGAGATTTTGCTTTTAGATGTTAGTAACTTCTCTCAACTGTAAAATGGAGATCTGGGGAGTTTGATAAGATAATCCATGTAAAAAACTAAGCACGGACCTGGCTTATAGGAAGACCTTAATCAATGTTAGCTATTCTTGTTTTGTGGTTCCTGTAAGTTAGCCTGGTTTTCATATAGTTCATATAGTTTGTATCGTTCAATAACCTACAGTTCCTATGTCTGACAGGGCAACTCTTCCTTGTCTTCCAACTTCCAAGGATTCTTGGGAGTTTGGGGAACATATTTCATTATCATATCCTCCAAGAGGCACTTAAATCATTCAACGCAGTGCTCTTTTAGCAAATAGTTTTGAGTTGTAGGTTTTCTGTAAAAGAAAAGAACTCACACTTATTCTAGAGTTTGGTAAAACTCTATTTGCAACTAATGCATTATGAGCTGGAAAGAAATTTGGAAATATATATATATCAAGATCCTTAAAAATGCTCAATTTTTCAACCCAGTTATTCTCATTTATTTCTGGGAATCTTTTCTGAGGAAATCATCCAGAATGTAAGAAAGGTATGATTATAAATATATTAACAACAGTGTGATTTAAAGTATCTTAAAACCGACAACAACAAAAATACCTACCAATAGGGTTGTGATTTCATTCATACTGGCATATCGAATCAAGGGTATATAGCAGCTCAATTCTGAGGTCCCATCGGGAATTTTCAGGAAGACTCTGCAATGGCATTCACTTCGGAGGAAGGTTTGAAAGAACAAACTTAACAGACTCTTTCTCATACAGCCCTCTCTTGAAAGGGTTTTTGTTTGTTGGTTGGTTGGTTGGTTGGTTGGTTTTTTCAGGCACCCAGGTGGCTCCAACTCTTGGTTTAGCTTCATTCAGGTCATGCTCCCAGGGTCATGAGATGGAGCCCTGCCTCAGGCTCCGTGCTCAGCGTGGAGTCTGTGATTCTCTCCCTCTGCCCCAACCCTTGCTCTCAAGCACGCTCTCTCTAAAACAAATAAATCTTTAAAAAAAGAAAAAGGGTGTTATTTTCAAAATGGCCAGCCAATTTTGCTCTTCACACATGAGCATAACGGGTAGATGGCTCTCTGACTGTAGCTACCAAATCCCAGTAACACAGGAACAGCCTCACTCTTCCTAATAAATGATTAGTATAAGCAGGCTTTATTGAGGCTACAAGCTATGTTCTTAGTCAATTTACAGGCATTATTTCAATTTATCCTCACAAAAATCCAAAGAGGTATTATTATCCCATTTTACAGATAAAGAAACTAAGTTTCAAAGCAGGGCAACTCATCTGTCCGACTTGAAAGCCAGTCATGAAATTGTCCTGAAAATTAGGTGACATTGTGTGTATGAGGCCATAGGAACCTCTCAGTACATGGCAGCTGTTAGTTTCATAAACCACTGTGCAACATTGCTTCTGGCGGTGTTAAACCATCCAATTTTTTTAAATAAAAAGTAATTTTGGTCTGAAAACATGAATGCCATGTGGGCCAGTTCCAGAAGAACAATTTGGCCAGTTACCTCTAGCAAACAGAACCTTCTAGTAATTAAAACTCCAGTTCCGTCTGTCGCTTTAGTAGCCAGTTCCTTGCCAAGCTGGACATAAAGATAAACAATGCTTTTGCCAACAAGGTTCTTCACTCTTGGTCATGGGAGAGCCTTCCTCCGTGACAGACAACTAGAACAACTTCTAGTGGAATCATGCTAAGACACTTTAGAAAAAGGGAGAAAGGGAGGGAGAAGGTTGAGAATAGAGAAGAGCGTGAGTACATTCGCTGTGAGAAAGTATGCTCAACCAATGAATTCATCAGCACAGATCTATGAACCGTCATTTGACAAAATTAAATGAGGCAAACATTTAATGGTGTTAGGTTGTAGCAATCCAATTAAATGATTGATTTTCTTAGAGTAAGAACATTCTTGAGAAGTCTTTTCACACAGCATATGAAACTACCCCTCAATGAACACGTTCACCTTTTATTACAATCAAAACTTAGTTTTATAAAGCATGAGGAGCCAAGCCCCCTGCATTCTACCTCACACACAATTACTACTCCATTGTGTCTTCGGGCAGATCACCCTGGCTTCCCATTGGGTGTGCAAATAGCCCATTAGCTACAAAGGTGCCCGAGAGAGTGGGGAGAGGCTGGGCTCTTGCGGCGCTCTGGAAGCACGATCACTGAACCAGTCGGTGGCAGGGAACACACCCATACTCAGGTCTAGAGGAAAACCTGTCTCTAGAAAGCCCTTGCTTTGTTTCTGACCATCGTAAAGGCTTTACTCTATTAAATGGAGTCTAGGCGTTCCCTGCTTTTCAAAAGCTCGCATTATGCCCCCGTGCTTTTATGAAACACCTAATTAGTACCCGCTTTCGCTAACTGAAAGAAATCTGAAGAGAATTTGCACTTTTTTGGAGAAACAAAAACAAAAAACAAAACCCAAAGCAAAAATAGCATTTTACAACATTGCGGTGGCAACAAGCTCTCCGAAGGGTGAGAGTGGCCCCGCCAAGGTCCTTCCACGGACCACACTCGGCATCTCAGAGGCAAGGGGCTCCAGCTTTGAACTGTGTCTGAGAGCATCTGTGCTTTATCTCCATTTATTTTGTGCAGCCATTAGCAAGATGTGTCCTCAGGTATCAGAAAAGCCTAAGAGAGGTTATTTGCGGGGGCTAGGATTGCTCAACAGTTTTTCCATATTAATTAATGGTAATTGCTCTTTGCTTTATTTCTATTGCTTTGGCTGATGCAAAATTTCATAGGAATGCTCTCCCATCAGAGAGCAGGAAGACCTTATGCCTTTTTGCCCCATTTTTCTACTTCTACAAGTTCCAGGCCAGACTTTCCTTACCTGAACTTGAGATAAGCATGATTCTGCCTCTCTTCTCCATTTCTGCTATTTGTTTTGGGCTGTTTTACTGAAATGAGAATAAAGGCCAAAGAGAGAGAGAGAGAGGCAAGTATCATTCAGCCTTTTTAAAAATTTAGTTTAATTTAAATTTTTTATGCTAAGCCTTACTTAAAAGAGGTGTTTATAAAACAGGTAAAGTTCAGCTTGTTGGCCACTCTGGCATAGAAGGTGAAAACCATTAGGCCAACACTCTAATCAATGCCTGAGAAAAACTGCGTCTCCACCAGGAACTTGGAAGAAATGTCACAGAATGGAAGGAAAGCACAAAATAATCACATAACATCTCAGAAACCTTGCTCTGAGTGGCTTGATGAGCTATTTGTGTCTCTTCGTGGTTTATTTTTTCTTTTTTTTAAGAAAAATGAGATGAGACATTTTTAATTTTCCCCTCTTCTGTAGTCTTGGAGGTTGTTTAATCTCAAGTGAACTCAATTCGCATTTTCCTGGCAGTGTTAGCTATCAGCTCAAACCATTTTACTCATAGCATCATACTGCCAGTCAGCAAGCAGGGACCTAATTAGCTCTTTGCTTTAATGGCAATAGTTAAATTTACATTATTAATTTAAATATTACGGACTCTGTGGACTTGAGCGCATAGCTGACATAAAGATGTAAAATGAATAATAAGGTGCTGAAAAACACCAGAGTCATTATTCCCATCATGTTCAAACTTTGAGCTATAATGATATCAATTAAAACTCTCATTCTGGCAAAAAAAAAAAAAAAGGCTTTGCTGGTTCTCTTTTGTTATAAAAGCCACAGTTATATTTAAATGCTGGGCTGGAGTATTCAAGTTATACTTTGCAAAATACAGGGGTCGCATCTGTCAAGAGGCATAATTACAGTGCTGATTATATTTTTTGCTTTTTAAAAATACCCGAACAGTAAAAATATTGTGAGTTCGTTGGCAACCTGCTGTGTATCCGTGGCTCTTCCGAGGTCCCGAAGCGTTGTAATCACTCTGCGGTGTCAAAACCTGTTTGGGTTGCAAGACAGATGGGACCTTCAAAATGAAATGTACCTATGACTGTTTGCTACTATATATATAAAATGTCTCATTTAGTCTCATCTGTGATTTTCCAAGAGGAAAATGTTTCCAGGAGCCATTTATCTCAGTCCTCCAGGTTTGTATCACTGAATGACCATCTGAAAAGGAGAACCAGAATCTTTCCTTAAAGGGAAACTGCCTGTGTTGAGGATGTTTTCCCACGCATTGGCTGAACAGTATCAAATAGCTTAAACGAAATAAAAAGCACCAGATGAGATAACTGAAAATGATGAACTTCCAACATTCTCTGTTGGTGTACGAACCCTTCCATGTGAGTTCCTAAGATATTTCATACTGTATTGGGGGGAACAAAACAATGGGTAGAAAAAATAGACAAGAAACGTTTTTCATTTTAGTGCCAGATTGAGCTTCTTAGACTCCTTGCTATCAAACCAGCTCTTTGTAGAGTAGAACAGTTTTATGGTTCTCTGACGTGAGCTCCCTTCCCGGCCAAAAGGGATGCAAGGCCAGCTGCAAAACCTCAGTCCCCTGACTCCAGTCCCTCCTTGATGGCCATTATTATTATTTTACCTCTAGTTGAAGATTCTAATTTCCCCTTTCAAATAGGTTCCTTAGGTTAGGTAACCTGTGATAGGTTAATCCCATCACAGGTTCTGTGTCTGATTATGCCTAGCATTTGGGAGGAGATCCATGATGTTGACTGAACAAGCTAGAAAGGAGCTAGCTAGACAGCCATGTTGTAATGGTTCACCCACCCAGTTTTCAAGTCACCTTTCCTTTGGATTCATAGAATGCATTATTCTAATTTTAAAAGATAGCCAGGATTTCATTATTTATTTGGATCAAAAGATCTGCTTTCAAACTCTACTTGCTTTGCTCTCAGTGGGGTGGCCATGGCCTAGTCATGGGCTGTATCCAAAGCTCACCTTCTATAGCAGCAAAATGGGGTGCTCGCTTCGGCAGCACATATAATATAGCAACAAAGTGGGGATGGGACAGTAGCCACCTCCTGGCCAGGGTTGCATAAGTGAGGAACCTGCAGTATTTTTGGTAAAACTAAATTACAAAGGGGGCGGTCTAAATAACAGAGCACATAACACCCTTTTGTGAACTGAAAATTGCAAATAAGAGCATAAGGGATTATGATCCAGTAAGTGCAACTGAACTCTGTTCAACACAACATGGTGGCAAGGTGTAAGGACTCAGTCTTCAAAGAGGACAGACTGTATTAGAGGAACATCTAGTAATTTTTAAAAATGGGTTAATAATCAGTACTATCTGCAGATGGTAGTTTAGGGTAGTGGTTAAAGGTACAGACTCAGGAGTTCAAATTCTTGGGTTCAAAGTTTAGAATACCAATAGTGTCTGCCTTCAGCATCCTTGTGGGGATAAGTTAGATAGGGTCCTCAGCATAGTCTTTGGCCTTTGATGAGCTTTCCATAAGTGTTAACAATTATCTAAGAATCAGACTGTATAGAACTCAAAACTAGTCATGTGTATGTAGAGGTAGGCTTCATATTACTGGTTAAGTAGTTGTATGCATTTTATTTTTCCAAAAAATAAGAGCTCTCCCTTCTAGTGTTGAAAGGACCAGTACAAGCTGCCCACAGAGGTCCTAACTCTGTGTCCTCTGAATGAATGGATGAATGAATCCAGATCCGTATCTAGAATTGGAGCTTCAAAATGAATGGGCAGGATGTGTAAACAGGAGTCAGAAAAACTGCCTCCGTTCACTGGTTCCATGGTAGGTAGGCGAATTAGTGTGTACTAGACCCTCCGTGGAGGTTGCCATCTTGAGCCAAGCAGAAGCTTTTGGTAACACATCTGAAGAGTACCATCCACTAATAACAGTAAGAGCAAGCATTTTCGGATGGTTTACAGAGTACCAAGTACTATGCTGGGAGCCTTGCTTGCCTGACCATATTTCATATTATCATGGCCCCTTGCTCGCTACAATTCTTACTTGCATTTCATAGAGGCTCACCGAGGTGAAATTAATTTGAGCAAAGTCAAACAGCGAATAGTGGTGACCCTGAGACTTGAACTCAGATTATTGGGCTGACATTATATAATACAGCCTCTCTGGACATGCTTAGCAGGGAGAGAACCTCAAGATTTTGGAACTCCTGAGACCATGCTATAGGTACTAAAATTTTGGGAGGCTCAAATTTTGAGACTTACCTGGAAGTAAGTCTCAACTAAAGTGATTCTCCTGGTTGTTAACTCAAGAGCCCTGTTTTGAGCCAAAGTCAACTCTAAATCTTGTGAAACAAGCCTCCACAGAATTAAAAAGGTGATACAGCCCGGTGGGGCAAAAGGTCCCCCTCTTTCCTCTTGTCCTCGTCATCTGCCAGCTGCTGTGCTTCCAGTGTGTTAAAACTCATGGGACAGAGAATGCTTAACAAATTAATAGAAGAAAAAACCTGACTTTCCTAGCTCATAAAAGGTTGATACCTTCCAGCCATGCTACTGAACAGAATGGGATTTATGCTATAACTTTCTTCCCAGATGGGAAAGTGCTTTACAAAATAATGGAACTAATGCAATTTATTCCTAGTGAGTAAATTTGTCACTGTGGATGTTGTATTAACTCTCTAAGGCCAATTCAATTGGGGATTCAATAAATAAGCTCTTTCAGTGTACCACACGATGCCCCACCGGTGAGAAAGAGTCCTAGATAAATAGCAATTTGATCCGTTGCCACCTTGAATTCTCTAATCCTCGAAACATGCTTTTGGAGAAATGTGGAAAGGATTAATGTCTCCATTGTCCTGCTGGAGAAGCTGAGGAACGCAGTGAGAAAGAATGAATCAGGAGATCTCTGATCTCGTTCAATACTATGACCATTTAAAGTCCTCATTTCAGGAATATCTTCTAGGCTTATTCCTGGGTCATGTTTTTAAAAAGTGATCAGCAAAACCGTGCTCAGAAAACACTTCTCTGACTCAGACACTGTGGCTACTGTCCCCTCACGTGAACTTGAAACTACCTCCTTGGGTATTTGCTGCTCTCATGAGCTTCTGTTTTATTCTCTCCCTCGGCCCTTCTGGAGGGTTCCATTCTTTGAAGGGGCACCACTCTGTGCATTATGTCCTGGATGCTTCCTTCATACTTAGCTGAAGGTCATTGTTTATTGAGCCAAAGTTGGCACCGAGAATGGAAACAAATGGGAAAAGGATGTGTACTTGAATTCACGCTGTGTTATTTATGCCCACGGACCATGGCACAGAGCACGTATAAGGAGTTTCTCTTTATTTATTTATTTATCTCCATGAACTCGGGGCGTCCTTCATGAAACAAATAAGTAGAACACGACATTGGATTTGGGGAAAGAAAGAAACTTGTATTAAAGAGCAACGCAGGTAATCACACTGCACTGCAAATTCTCTGAACAGAATTCCTTTGGAACTTAAGGACCAGGCTTTACTTGACTGTTCAGATGGGTGAGATGTTGACTGCTGGGAAAAAAAAACAAACCCGAACTAGAGGGGAAGCCATTCCTTATAACTCAGTGGATAATAATTCTGTAGTTGTGCCATTCAAAAGTCCGTATAATGCTCCTTAATTCCTGTGTAGTCCACATAGGATTTAAAATGTCTTGAGGGATTTGCTGGAAGCGTTATTTTATTTGTTTTAGGCAAGTGTTGTTTCATGTTGTTGGAAATAAGGAAGATGGAGCAGAGTTGATAGGGGTTTTTTCCCACCTAAATAAATGAGGTCCATTTTAATGTGAGCTCTAATTTGGCACCATGTTTCCTTGATTAGTAGTTAGTATTGTTATTATTCACTGAGTGTTTTATTCTCATGATGTCAGCGTGGGTAGCTTGGTATTTCTGGGCTTTTCCGGATTCTTTCCTGTGAGTAATTTGCCTTCTTTGGAAATTTGATAGATGGCATTGTATGAAAAAAAAACATTAAAATATTCCAACGAACAATGTACATGTCCATTGTGAATTCTACATGAAAGTGGTCTAGGAGCATGTTGGGAATATAGAGGTTTGGGTCATTTGCTTTTTCCAGCTCGCCTTTTTCTATTTTGCAAAACATGCTGAATGTACTGTTTGTCTTGATGCAGACTGTGTTATTTATGAAAGGTCTGCATGAAGAAGAAAATATAGGCAATATTGTTCAAAGAATCATTAAGGAGATATTATTTGAGATAATAATGTAATTAGACTCTGTGAGAGGGAAATGTAAGTATTCGTATTTTTAGCTTTTATATAGGAATGTAGCCATGGCTAATTAAGGGAAAAGTCAACTAATTCACAATGTTTAAATTTAGTGTTAAACCTGATAATATATCTGAAATCTTAAAAACCATAACAATTCCAGGGCTGGCTCAAAAGCGGTTCTTTAATTGCAGGGTCAGATAAACACCGTTTGTAGTAACCAAAATTCTAATTTTTATAGAGCCATCTCAATCTTAAAGAGGTCAAAGGCAAAAGAAAATTCCCTACGAATCTGCTATGTTCAAAGTATCCACTTCAAAAGAGAACTTTTTTTTTTTTTTATTCTCCAATTTATCCTGACAAAAATTCTCTGGGGCTTTTATTTCAAAAGATGAAAAATGAGCCATGGCAGTCAATGGTGGATGGTGACTATTTATCTGTTTACACCTATCCATGTGATTGCTAAGAAAACCAGATTAGACTTTGAATGTGATATGAAGAATGTATGCTATTCACAAGCCCATATTCCTCAGAGGAGAAATAGGTTAAAAACTCAAAATTAAGTTTTAGAAACCATACATTTCACTCTGGGGAACAATAACTCAAAGCCTAATTTTTTTTTTCAGGGAATACATATATGCCCAATTTTTAAATAAACATACGGCATGTGAATTCACGGTTTGTGATTTATCTCGACAAAAAAAATATCACAACGCGAATTATTTAATGACATCCACATTTTAATTTCCATGACAGGTGTCTGTCTGAACAATCCCTGTACATCTGTTTTTGATTAACTGAAGAATATCAAAGAATATAAAAAATGCACAAGAGAAGCCTTTTATTATATTGCCTTTTTCGGCGAATACTTTCCCAAAGCAAAGGGCACTTGATCGAATTAATAACGGCCCTGAATCAGTCCCCATTTTCCGCCCCTGATTTTCATAGACTGCATTTCTTTCAGAGGGTGTGCACCTGTAGGAAATGTTACACGGCAGGCAGCCACACTGCCATAATCAGAAAACCAAGTTCATTTTCAGAGGAAAGTAGGAAATACACAATGGCATACGTGCCTCTTTTATGGCCACATCTGCACAGCTCAGGGAAAAGTTTGCAGATATGTCTGCTGATCACATTACAGGACTGTTATGAGAGAATAAAGCTGCACCTTTGATGGGCCATTGCAGCTGAGTTAAAGGTCCCCAGTTATTACAAGTTTTGCATGTCACAGAGCGGGGCAGATTGGAGACCCAGACACACTTTCTGCAACTCGCTGAATTTTTGGTCATTTCCATCAAATATCAATGGACCTGTTAAATCGAGGGGAACACCACACACACACACACACACACACACACAAATACACACCAGTAATAAAGATGACTCTAGCTTATTTTTGACTTTCACCTCCACGCAATAGAAAGTCCCTTGTGTTTCTACCGTGCCTTCAGGACACCAGCTGAGAACAAAGCTGCTTTCAGAAGCAGTAAGTGATTTCATTCTATTAATGTCCAGGTGATATGTGAAGCCCATTATCACATCACTAATGTGGCAGCAGACATTTCCTGGCCAACCCGAGGTAGCTCAAATGTTTGTGAAATGTGTAACTGGAAAACGCAGTTGCAAGAAACTCTTTTTATTTTTTACTACTGCCCCTAAATGCGAAACACAACCCAAAAAAGTCATCTTTTCAATTAAAAAAAAAAAGATAAAATTGAACTCCCCATAAAAGATCCCAGGGAACACTGAAAGAAAATAATTTGTAGGATTTAATTGAAAGGTTTTGGTAAAGCATTTGTGTTCCAGATGTAATGTGTAGCATGTTATCAGAGAAAGAGGGGGGAAGCTCTTAATGTAAAAAAAATGAGAAATTCCAGTTTGATGTCAGAACACAGAGTGGACAAGAATCTTCCCTGTCTATTGTTCTCCTGAGGACATCTCATAGTCCACTTAGGTGGACCCCAGTCAGGCAATGTGCCCCATAAAATTCATGTGAGTTGTGAGCAGGAGAAACAGCTCCCTGTTACATTGGGCGTACTGAAATACAGAGATAAATAGCGAGGCTAAAAACAGAATCTGCAATATGGTTAAAAATAACAATTGCTACCTAATTTTGAGAAGACACTGGAAAATAATATACACGTTCTCTTTAACATTTTGTGCACAATGCCAGGTCCCTATTACCCAGAACTGTCCTTTCTTTTCTGAATAAAGAACCCACCTCAAGTAAATGGAAATTGATCATTTTTCAGATGGCAACGCATGTCTATCTGGATTTTTTTAAATGAGGCATGTTACTTTAAAAACAGTTAAGATTAGAATTCTAGGTAAAAATTTTAAGATCTGAAATGAATACAGTAAAATCAATATTGATTATTAGGAGTAAAAGTGTTAATTGAAGCTGTAAATTCTTTTAAGAACTAAGAAGAGAAAATTTCCAGTAAAGCTACAATAAATTACTATTAAATAACCAGATATTTGTGTGGAATTTAATGTCAGTACATCAGACTCCCTGAATTTTTTTTTTAGTAGGTGTATTACTATTCTGTCCAGAAGACTATTCCAGTAATATTACAAGAACAGTGTCACTTTGGCAAGTTACCTTTTCAACTTATATTGCATTATGTTCTAGAGAAACCTACTTTTTAGATTTCTTATGCTTTTAAGAATTTTATTTTTAATTATTGGTTTGGGGTTTTTTGGGGGTTTTTATTATTATTATTATTATTATTATTATTTTGGCTCTCAGGTCTTTCGGAGCTTAATATCTACTGTTACTGTTCTCACAGTAAAGTTAAAGCAAAATAATTTTATTGAGAGACCACATTTTCATATTGAACACAACATTCTGACAGCAGATATTCTCGATGACAATTTTAAAAGAGTAAAGACAGCGCTCTTCTTGACTGTGTTCTTACAAGATGTGACCCAAATTTCCAGTCAGTTGCCTTGAATGGGCAAATGTTGGCAAGGTCCAAATCCCCTAGAAAAGTTGCTTTCATCAAGGCAGAAGCTGGTGCTGATTTCAGGTCAAAGAACCCCAACATTAAATCTGTATGTTAGCATTTAAACACTCCATTTAAGAACTTTTCATTCCAGAATACTCCTAGGGCCCCATGGAGGCTGAAATCCAGAGTCTGGAGCAACATTTAAATGGCCTGTAATATATTATTATTCCCTTTGGAGGTGTAAGGAACCTGGTCTTTCTCAAGAGCTGCTTCTTTCTCTTTCCCTCTCTCACCTAGTCTCATCGTTTCTATTTGCTCGAACTACTTATCCTCCTAAAAAAAAAAAAAAATCACATTTCTGGCTTTCTGGCCATATTTAGGTTTCATACATCCACCCAGATAAAACAAGAGGGACATGGAGACATTGTAAACTGGGCTACAACTTGTTCCTGATCATCTTTATAGACCTGGTCCCCTCCCAGCATTTTATGGGTGACACGGAGTGACAAGGGTGTTCAAGATTCCTGAGGGCCCCCAGGAACACTGTGAGAAGTGCCCCGAGCTGAGGTCAAGCAGGTCTCACCATCCTGGTTGGTCCCTATTGGTGTTCAAAGCACCCACAGAAACAACAGAGTGAGCACAAATTCATAAAAACCATACCTGGAATCTACCTCAAAGAACATCTCTTCAGCTAGGTCCTTTTGCAGACGACAACTGAGGCCCATAAAAGTAGAGTTAACAGAGAATTGGGAAGAATCTCCTGCCCTGATCTCCATCCCAGGGGTCTCTTTTCAGGACCTAGACCACCAACTGGTTTCTGTAGGGACCTGCAGTTTTTTGTTTTTGTTTTTTTAATTAATTTATTTATTTGACAGAGAAAGAGAGCACAAGCAGTGGGAACAGCAGGCAGAGGGAGAGGGGGAAGCAGGCTCCCTGCCAAGCAGGGATCCCAATGTGGGGCTTGATCTCAGGACACCAGGATCATGACCTGGGCTGAAGGCAGATGTTAAACTGACTGAGCCACGCAGGTGCCCCAGGCACCTGCAGTTTTGCTGGTTGCTTACTTCTAGGGAGACTTTAGACTGTTTAAGTGGCCCTAAGCATGTAGGCATTACGGGCAGTCTGCAGTCTTCCAGAGCTCCCCAGCAGAGTTTCTGAACAAGTAGGGAGGCAAACACCAATAATATAAGGCACATGCTTTAGACATACTAGGATCTGCACGTAACCCCAGAATCCCTTGGGCGTGTTGTCAGTATATTACAACTTACATAACAATCAAGTTTTCTGCCATGAACATGTATTATTTTTTTAAATTTTTTATTTTTTATAAACATATATTTTTATCCCCAGGGTACGGGTCTGTGAATCACCAGGTTTAAACACTTCACAGCACTCACCAAAGCACATACCCTCCCCAATGTCCATAATCCCACCCCCTTCTCCCAAACCCCCTCCCCCCAGAAACCCTCAGTTTGTTTTGTGAGATTAAGAGTCACTTATGGTTTGTCTCCCTCCCATTCCCATCTTGTTTCATTTATTCTTCTCCTACCCACTTAAGCCCCCATGTTGCATCACCACTTCCTCATATCAGGGAGATAGTTGTCTTTCTCTGCTTGACTTATTTCACTAAGCATGATATGCTCTAGTTCCATCCATGTTGTCCCAAATGGCAAGATTTCATTTCTTTTGATGGCTGCATAGTATTCCATTGTGTATATATACCACATCTTCTTGATCCATTCATTTGTTGATGGACATCTAGGTTCTTTCCATAGTTTGGCTATTGTGGACATTGCTGCTATAAACATTTGGGTGCACATGCCCCTTTGGATCACTACGTTTGTATCTTTAGGGTAAATACCCAATAGTGCAATTGCTGGGTCATAGGGCAGTTCTATTTTCAACATTTTGAGGAACCTCCATGCTGTTTTCCAGAGTGGCTGCACCAGCTTGCATTCCCACCAACAGTGTAGGAGGGTTCCCCTTTCTCCGCATCCTCACCAGCATCTGTCATTTCTTGACTTGTTGATTTTAGCCATTCTGACTGGTGTGAGGTGATATCTCATTGTGGTTTTGATTTGTATTTCCCTGATGCTGAATGATATGGAGCACTTTTTCATGTGTCTGTTGGCCATCTAAAGAACTTAGCAAACTCAACACCCAAAGAACAAATAATCCAATCAAGAACATGTATTATTTTTTAATAAAAAATCCTAAGTGTTATAAAAATGTCACCACCAATAATAACACCTGTTTGACATCCCTTTATAGTTTATGAAGACTTTTGTGTACTAATTCATCATCTCTTCACAAATGCTATGATATAGTATCAGTGTCCCTGTTTTGCAGATGAGGAAACTGAGGCTCACAGGGATCACGAGATCTGCCTAAAGATACTCAGCTGCTACTAGGAGGCAGAGAAACATGAAATCCAAGGCCTGTGGTCCTCAATCACAATCCCCCTTGACATGAACATTAAAATGGCTTCTTTTTTTTCTTTTTTTTTCAAGATTTTATTTATTTATTTGACAGACAGAGATCAAAGTAGGCAGAGAGGTAGGCAGAGAGAGAGGAGGAAGCAGGCTCCCTGCTGAGCAGAGAGCCGGATGCAGGGCTCCATCCCAGGACCCTGAGATCATGACCTGAGCCGAAGGCAGAGGCTTTAACCCACTGAGCCACCCAGGTGCCCCTAAAATGGCTTCTTTACCAGCTTTCATGGGCAATCTTGATGAACCCAGGTCTCTGAGAAGCCCAGATGCGTTTTCCAACTACGGCTGGCTTCTAACGTTCTTTTTCACATCCTCTTTTTACTCTCTTTCAAGTTTAATTTTGAGAGAATAAGGTCCCAAGTTGCCAAACTGTGGCCAGGAGACACTTGAGAACTGGGAGCCAGAAAGCCCACACTCAGGAAACCTGAGGCAGGCTTGAAAGCTACACGCATTTTGGCAGCTCACCTTTTTAGGGACTTCCTCACTTTATCTGCACACTTGTTACATTTTACTGTCCTGTGAATTCATTATAACCCCCTTGTACTGTTAGTGTGTTGAACAAATACAATCGTCTAAGGAAACAAATCAATTAATAACAACAACCCCAAGGAATTCAGCAATTTACTTACTACTGACTTCACAGTCAGTGTACTTGAGGAAACACCTATCAGCTCTTTCCCAGGAGATGCCTTAGAGCAATTTACCATGGGGCCTAATGTCACAGCAATTTACCATGGGGCCTGATGTCCCAGCTCTTGGGACAAAACCAATCCGGAGCCAAAGTGTCTGAGAACTTAGGTGAGCTACTCTGATTTTTTTTTTTTTGTTTTTTTTGGGGGGTTTTTTGTTTGTTTGTTTGTTTTGGTTTTTTTGCCTCTCGTTCCTCAAGGAAGCCCTTTTCTCACCCGCAGCCTTAGCAAAGAAGGAGAATTGCGTGAAAGGGTCGGTTTGGGATCCTTGGATTATTTGGGAGCGCCGCCCACCACGACGTTTACTAACATCGGCCGGGTCAGGGCCATAGAGCCAATGAGAAAAAAAAATAAATAGAAGACTCTATTATCCAGCGGCGTGGACGGCTGCCATCTTGGCTCCCTGCAGTGAAGTTCTCTAGTTTTTCTGGTCTGTTTCTAGGGAAACTAGAAAACCTACAAGGTACATGCCTGCGCATGCGTACACGCGCGCGTACTCATACCAATGAAATAAACATTACTTACAGGTGTAATGTTTCAGGCATCAACTGTGTCCCAGATTGTGTAAAAGTAGTAATAGTAGCATAATCTTTTAAACTATTATTTTCTTTTCTAGTTTATTTTTATGTTGTTTATTAAACTTTTTGTGTATGTTTTATCATTTTTATTTTGTTTTGTTTTGTTTTTCTGATTAGTCACACGCCTCGCATAGTTCTACTAGAGTTTTCACTTCAAGCCAAAGACATATTTGGTGACCTCAGTGCTTTCAAATAGAATTTAACATGCTGAATTAATTTCTTCTTTATTCAAAGTATTATTATGAGAATAAATGTGAAAGCACTTAAGAAATTGTAAAGCAATATATACATGCAAGATGATATAATTGCTAATGTAATTTAAAACTAAACTCATGTATTCATCTATGAAGCATATATTTATGTTGTGTCCATCATGAAGCAGTACAATGCCAAGGGTTTGATGAAGTCAGAATTGCCTGAAGACCCCCATAATTTTGGTTTGTGGACAATAAATTACCAGTGGGTAATATGCCTGGTTTTGTTGTTGTTGTTGTTTGAAATATTTTATTTATTCATCTCACAGAGAGAGATAGAGTAAGAGAGGGAACACAGCAGGGGAAGTGGGAGAGGGAGAAGCAGGCTTCCCACTGAGAAGGGAGCCCCATGTGGGGATCCATCCCTGGGATTATAACCTGCACCAAAGGCAGACACTTAACTACCAAACCACCCAGGTGCCCCAGTAATATGCCTTTGAAATTGTTCCTGAATAAAAAGGATAGCGTACACAAAACCTTTCAGTTTTAAATTTGCAAACAATTGAATTTGACTAAGACTTTGAAAACACACCATTCTGTTCACAGCAAGAATAATTTCTTAGCCTCATTGCTGCAAGAAATTTTACCTAGGACACAAAGACTGGGTCTATGTGGTGCAAAATAATATAGCTATTTGGTAAATGTTTACTTAATTTTATTATTACAGAAAGAAAATTAAAATAACGTATGCTCTTGGGGGATTTTTCTTCTTTTCTCCTTTTCTTTCTATCTATTGTTGCTGTTAGTGGATGAGTTGTTTTGAGAGTAGGGGGTTACTGAATAATTATTTTGGTGAACTGCATTAATCCAGGTGCTGGGCATACTCTAAATTAGTTTTGGGGGGTTTGATGTCCCTAAATCTCATTAGATTTTGTTATTCAGATTTGTCACTTTTATTGAATTGAATAGCTTCAACCTTACTTTATCAAAAGCAGGGTTTCTCTGAATAATAGAGAGGTTAAAAGAGAGGCAGAGACATGGTGAGTGGATAGAGAGAATCATTCTCCAATAAGCCCGTATTTAAGATCTACAGACAAATACTCATTTTGCAGTTTCTGCTATGTTCTATATAATGTGCCTTTTGTGCCTCATGGAACAAAAATAGGGGATATATATATTTTTTAAGATAACAAAGTCTTTAAAAGGAGTTTCAAGCTCTTTGAGGTTAGCAGGTTTATCTTATTTTCTCTCTCTAGCAGATAGCCTGGGTCTATTCATATTTGTTAAATAAACAAATGAGTGAATGAATGAATGAATGAATGAATAAGCCAATTATATATAAGGGAAGCATGACCTTTTAAACACAATCTAATGAATAATAATGATGTATTTTCCTTGTGTCTTGAGACACAGCACGGTGCTTGACCCACAGTAGACTTCCAATAAGTGTTTGGTGTGCAGTAAATCCCAATGGCAATGGGAAAGAAAGAAAGAAAGAAAGAAAACAAAACAAAACAAAGACCTTAATCATTTAGTCACACATTCACTCAGATTAAGAATATTGAGGCTCTGAGAGTATCCAAGAGATTAGTTTCCAGAATATGGCTGGTGGCATTTTCTCCCTTTTACTAGAAAACTGAAATCCAGAGAGTTTAAATTATTTTCTCAGAATCTCCTAGCTAGCGATAGAACGTCCAATGACTATCAGTGAAATTCTTTGCAAAGAGTTTTTTGTGACATCTCGATATGCCAACCTGCCTAGCTGTAGGCCTTTAGAGACTCAGGCCTTGTACCCTGGAAGGGAGACAAGAGCTTCTGGAAACAGCAGGGCATTTCAGGACTCCACTGCTGTGATATGGAATTGGGTGTTGAATCAGAAGCTGGGTCTTAGCAAGTATTACTCTGAGTTAGAGCAGCGATTTCCCGAAGGCAGGTCAGTGCAGGTATTTTCTGAGGTCCATAGAATAATGACAGAACTTTCTTATAGAGAGACAATGTAGGGACTCTCCTTAAATTGAATTTATGCCCTTT
This sequence comes from Mustela nivalis, assembly GCF_964662115.1. Lineage (NCBI taxonomy): Eukaryota > Metazoa > Chordata > Mammalia > Carnivora > Mustelidae > Mustela > Mustela nivalis. Next base: position 43,183,120 of record NC_139030.1, read on the forward strand.
GAAGGACTTCGTTCTTAGATTATGGTCTTCTACTGTAGTACCAAAATTCCCCTTTTTGTATGAAACAAGGATGTGAGGAGATCCGATGTATTCGGTGTCTTTACTGGTCTACAGGCGGGAGGGAGTTGGCTATTCCATGTTAATCCTTAGATTATCTCTGGAAACTTGGCGAGTTCATGAAATGCCACGATAGGGTAACCAGTGCACCACAGGACTTCACTTGTCCTCCTGCTTTCACCAAAGTAAATAGAGCCTGGGACCACAAGTCACAGTGACCATCTAGCACTCTCATGACTGCCTACAGCAAAGGGGTGGTGCCACCAGGACCGTCCTCTCCTCCTGGTGTCTACAGATTTCTGGGTTTGTTTCTGACTGGATGGGAGGTTGTCCCAGTCTGTTTTGAAGGCATTCCTGTGCTGACACAGGCTGCATTGTCAACCGAGGTTTTCCTACTCAGTGCTTCGTTGGATTCCCCTTGATGAGAGAATTCAGAAGCAGTACTTGTTTCAAATGACACCCAAGGCTGCTGCCAACCTCCACGTACACCGTCCTGCGTTTTGGGATGGGATGCTAATTTCAAACCAGAAAGTCTATTTAGTCAAGAAATAGAAGCTCCCCATGTGAAACCAGGGCTGTTTAAGATCACACAGTCTCCTCTGATCGCACACTCATGGGGCTCTGCCATCTTTAAAGGAAGACCCTGCCATTTCTGGGCACCCTGGCCGTCTGAGCCTTTGAGGGCTTCGATCATTAGGTGCTTTTTGCTGTTATTCGTGCTGAGATCTTTCTCTCTCTCTCTCTCTCTTTTTGAGTTGCTCAGAGAAAATGGGTGGCTCTTTTCCTTAAAAGAGCTTGGGCAAAAGTTAGAAACAAGACAACATCAGTCACAACTGGAAACTCTATACTGTCCTTGTTCTCTGAACAAGGGGACTGTCAGGAAAACCAGTCCGGCTGGGAAGCAGCTTCCCCAGGCCATGAGTCAGACAAGCCATAATGCTGGGCTTTGGACCCACAGCAGAGTAGAATGCTATACAGCAAACTCTGTGAGAACTTTGATTTAGCAGAGAAATCCTGTAACAGCAGAGAGCTCCAAATTTGCTGAGCTGCTTGTCCAAGAATGCCTAGAATGGTCCGCCAGAGCCAAACGGAACCTGACCCGGTCTTCCCCAGTTGGCACAGTAGTGAATGAGGAAGACTTGTTTCCCAAACCCTCCCCTTTGACCTTCTCTAAGCAACCTAAAAAGCATGGATTCAGAGGCGGGGATAAACACATGTTCAAGAAAATATAGACTACCCAGATGTTGTGTGTTAAGGTCCAAAGTCGCTGACTGATTCCAGCTCGCATCTGTGGTGTTTAGTCTAAGCTGCCAGCGGTCTATGCGAATACTGGGAGAGGACCCCAAACTAGCGCCTCAGACATTTACAAGGATCCATTCACGTGAGCAAATCTGGGGATGGGCATCAACGCTGATGTTAACATGAGATGGTACTCCACAAAGAGAGTTCTGTACTCGGAATGAGTGAATTTGGAATTCTGGTTCATATTCTGCTGTTAATCGGCCATGTGTTTTAGGCAACTGATTCTGCCTCTTTGGACCTTACTCAGTTTCCTTCTATGTCAAACAGAGACAAGTCTAGAATATCTCCAAGGTCTCCAGCATCTCTAACATTTTCTGATACAAGTTGCTGATGAAATATCAAGAGAGGGTTGTCAAGAACTAGCATGGTTTTCGAGATAAATTTATGTACTCCTCCTCGATGCACAATGATCGCCTTTATGGTAGACAGCAGCCCAAGGGTCTGGGGAAAATGGGCTCAAAAACTTAAATGCAGTCTTGGCCTTGGAAGGGTTGGGGAGAGGACACAAGCATCAGCTACCATACAGGGCAACCCATGCAAAGTAGGAAATGCTCTGCCCAGGTGCTACACGAATTCAAAGGAAGGAAAGCCACACCAATGTTTGGGGCAGAAGGAATTCTTTTCAAGGAGAGGCAGACCTTCTCTGAAGTTAAGAAGCTAGATCAGACAGCTTCTTATGATCCTTAGAATTCTAAGATGAGAATGAATTGACAACAGTTACTGTTCACAGTACATAAAGACTCCACCTCTAAGAGGTATAGCTGTAATTATCCGTACCATGAAAAGTAGTAACATTTTTAAAGAACTTGTTTTTCTAGCACAGATATTTCAGAACGATTCATTACAAATCCCTTCGACTAATCACATCAGACATGCAAACTTCCTTCCACGTGACTTAATAACTAATTCTGGTTTAAATAATTGTTTAAAAATAAATTGAAGATGACAGCTGGAAACTATTGCTGCCAAACCACTAGGATTTCTACCTTGAACGTCCAGTAACCATCTCCTCTCCATTGGTCATGCTGGGGTCACACACAGGCAATGAGAAAGAATAGAAACCAATTATTTGGCCACTCTACAGAGGTCCTCTCTGGCCATACACTGACCTTTTCACTTGGAAACTGGTGGACAAGGAGAAGAGCAGATTTTAGAGTTCTGCCCTCATAAGGCAGCACTGTGATGTTGGGCACAAAGAAATCCGGTCAGGACACACACACAAGCATCCCCCTGGGAGGTGGCCGAGAGATGGCGTGTGGTGTCTCCCGCCTTTCAACGTGCCCCAAACACTTCAGTTCCCCGGGACAGAAGAGGACTCTCACTAGCAACGTTGAGGGTGGGGTTTAAAGGATGTCAACTTTAGAAACAGAAATAGGGACAAAGGCTCATTTCACATAATTGGGCCATCCTGGGTGTGCAGCTCTGACGACCATTGAAAAGAGAAAGGTTTTGGAAAATAAAAAGAAAGCAGGAGTGAAATGAGAAAATGCTTATTTAAAATGAATGTCATACCTCATGTTCAATTAGTCTCTCATGAACTTTGCCTCACTCCCACACCCCTGCTTGTATATGCTTAAACCTGCAGACAACCATAAAATTAGTTTACATAAAAATGCTAATTAACATACACCGCTGGAGGATAACAAACCAATCTTTTCATCTATTTTTAAATTCTTATTGTGAATCCTTAAAATATGCCCCGTTTTAAAGCATCACTGACTCAATTTTAAAACATTGCCAAAACCTGCTTTACTAATCTGCAAACTCGATAATTCTACCCCAAACCTCAGCACACTCAGCAACAATTTAATAGCAAATATCTCTAGTGGGACCTCATATTACTAAGATTCTATTACTTTTTATATTACACAAAAAGTGCTAGTACACTCTAAAATGTTATAAATAGTTCAGACCAGGCAATGTTTGTCAAAATATGGGAAAGTTTATTTTTTTGCCCTCAGTAACCTGGGACTTTTATCTTGTGTATTTATAATCTATAATGTGCCTCCCATAATTAGTATGAAATGTAGATTACTAATCAACTTCCTAAAGTTTCTGGACATTTTATTTCTGTTAATATGATTACTAAGGGTGATAAGTTGTATGTTTAATAACCCAAGCCTGCTACGAAATGCAAATTCTAAACATATCTTAAAATAATTGCATAGATGCCTAAAATGGGCTTCTTTAATTATATTCTTCTTAGACTGCTAAGCAGCCCTTTTTTGATTAAAGGCATTTGTGTTTATGTTTCTTGAAGATTTTTAGTTTGAGGTTTAAGAGACAGCTATTAATCCAAATACTTATTTAATAGATGTTGTAATACATTTTAAATGACATATAAGAAGTATACATCTCCCTTTAACTAGTAATACTTCATAACTTGGCAGAAGTCTCCGTGAAACTGTTCAGTTTTGAAACATTCAAGTTTTTTCCTCATTAATATTAGTTCAGCGAGAAGTATTTGGGGGTATGTCGATCTATAAATATAGAGATGTTTCCACATAGAAGAGATTTTATAATGCTCGTATCTTTTCAGCAATTTCATGCTAGTTCAATTTTCAAATTGATCTTTACTCATTTATTTTGTGACCACTATGCTATTTATTTATTTGTAATAAATGCTATTCGCAATGCAAATCAGTTTTTTATAAACAATTCACATTCTTTAATAGGGACGGATTGCAAAATGCGGTTTCCATTGCAAAGCAGATCCAGTCCCGACGTTTGCATGGAGGGGAGGACCCACATGCCAGCCACACGGACATAATAGCTTCACAAAACGTCCCTAAGGGTCACAGAGTGACATTCTTTTGGCCCAATTCCCTGCACCTCCTCTGCCCCTCCCTGTTTCTCTAGAATACTTTATCCCTTTAAATTCCCTCTCGACATTATTATCACAAATACTCTTCTTTTAAAAACATTTACAAGGAGCTGTAACTGTCACAGGAACCAAAATACTCCAGCTTATTCCCTCCCCGTAGTCAGATCCCACCAGCCAGCCAAATCAAGGGACGGCTCCCTGACTCAAACAAAAGGGGGTTAACTGGAAATCTTACATTTGACACACAAATCACATCCTGAGCCACGGAGTGGTCTTGCTCACGGGAATGGAATTTTCCACCTCCCCAGTGAGGGAAGCATAAAACTGCTCAGGGTTCCCTTTGGCAGACGCACAGCCCTACTTCCCATTTCCGTGGCATAATCTGGACCGTGCCCCAGGATGGGGTTGATTACCATGCAAAGCCAGGATGGTACCCTTGGTCTCTGATCCACTGGGTACTTGCCTGGAAGGGACCAAGGTCAGAGTAGCTTTTGTGGGTTGACAAGCAGATGTTGTGCTGTCTGTCAATTTCTTATACAAACAGTTCTGACAAACCCAGAACCCACTGCTGTTCCCCAAAGGCGTGTGTGCTTCCAGGTGTAGCCATCCATAAACTTAATGCCCAGGGGCTTGGAATCATCAAAATCAAAATCCCAAGCTCCATCTTTTACAGACACAGAAAATAGGACCCAGAAGAGGTTAAATGAGTTTCCAAAATTGGACAGCTAGCTAGAATGCTCCTGCTTTTCTTCATAAGCTTTTTTGGGGGGTGGCGTGGGGGATGAGCCTTCACCAACTTCACTGGTTCTATAGCTATTAAGGAAACGAGACCACGGGGGATGCCTGCACCGAGGCAGGGGTTGGGGGCTCAGCGAGCAGCAGTGGTTTCAGAAGTCAGGCAGGTGCCTTTCTGTTCTTGTTAATGACAATATCTGCAGCCTAAACAAAAACCGTTCACCTCCAGGTTAACCTCCTGTTAATGAGAGGCTCTAAATTCTGACTCCAACAGCAAGGAAGAGCCACATAGATCATTATTTGTGGGAAGAGTGGAGAGGTGGTAGGTGGACGAGTGCACTGCCTCTAGGTCTCCCCACCCATGACTGTTTCTCCAAAGCCTCTCTTCTCCCTCCTCTGAAATGTCTCCAAAACCCTTCTATCTCCCAGGTGTGCTCCCACTCCTCAGCCCTCCCCAACCACGTTTATTATATAAGATAAGTGGTTCTCTGGGCTTCTCAAATCTGCATTTCTGCTCTTGCCTCTGTGTGTGAATGTGTGTGTGTGTGTTCTTTGTACCCATCTAATCTGGAGTGTAAAGAAGGTTTTTATATATTTTTGAGCTTCTATAACTAGAGCTGATATCTCTTGTGGTAGGTAATAACTAGGATAAATGGGTTGGCTATGTCATGGAAAGATTTTTCAACATGACTAGAGAGAGGGTGACCTTCCCTGTCCTGGTCGTCAGGGTCCACCTCGTCCCCCACCCCCACAGGTAAACAGAGGACGTATTAAAGCTATTAAAGGTAGTTCCTCACGCAAGTGACGTCAGTTGTGGTGGAAGGTGTTCAAGCGCCTCCCTTCTGTAATGAAAGAGATTAGAATTTACTGTTCGTGTCAGAGGATATTTATGAACTTTTAGAGTCCTACTAATTATACCATGGAGACAATTCTACATGAGTGAACCAAGCTGTCAGAAATCCAGGATGACAATATAACTGGATAACAATCTCTTCACCTTTAGGTGCCTCTACTTAACTCTGGAAGTGACTTCCAACTCTTAATTGCCCCAACCCAAAAGCCTCATGTGTTCCTTTGGTTCAGTCAGTCAAAAGTTAGATCAAGACCAGCCTGAGGAAGTTGTTCAGGAGTTAGGTATCAATGCCAGAGAGAGAAACAAATAACGAAGACATTTGGGTTGTAAAAAGGCAGTTGGCTTTCTGCCAGGGCCAGTTTCTCCCATTCAGTAGTGGCCTTTGAGCCTTCCTTTTTTCTCTCCTGTTGTTTTTCTGTATTTTCCAGAAATTATATCAGTTCTGACAAAAGGACTCAAAATGCTACCATCTGAAGGGTTTTTCTTTAGGCCCTGAGGATACAGGTGTTGGTATACAAGTCAATTCCCATACACCCGATCCCGGCTCGCCGAGGGGAGATGCAGTGTTCCACTGTGCTGGTTTTTTGTTTTTGTTTTTTTGGTTTTCTTTACTTTTTTTTTTTTTAAGATTTTATTTATTTATTTGGCAAACAGAGATCACAAGCAGGCAGAGAGAGAGGAGGAAGCAGGCTCCCTGCTGAGCAGAGAGCCCCATGCAGGGCTCCATCCCAGGACTCTGGGATCATGACCTGAGCCGAAGGCAGAGGTTTTAACCCACTGAGCCACCCAGGTGCCCCCTACTATGCTGTTTTTAACAGCTGGTGAGAGAGATTACATTTTAGAAAGGCTTCATTATGAGGTATTCAAAACTCAGATAAAGTCCCCAAATCTTAACTTTTCAGAAAACCCAAATCCAGAAATCCAAGATTGGGGGGTTCTGAAAAGATTTTGAGACCATCTCATGTTGCTTTATTTGACAGATAAGAAAACTTGCGACTGAAAAGGCAGGGATCATTAGCTCTCTGAGATGTTTAGAGACCAAAATGGGAGAGAGAAAGCATTAATTTGTGCCATTTGAAAAAGTAACCTTTGTCTGTATAGATCTTCTTATACACACCTCCAGTTATCATATAAATATTAATGGCATGGATCGATTCAGGAAAATTTCCATGCTAAATTACAGACAATATTTAGTGATAGTGATTTTTTTCTTAAATACTGAACTGTCAGCTTTTAAGGACCAGTGTCTCAACAGAGAAGGCACCCACACCCCCTGATAGCTTTAGAACAGGGAGAGCTGATAAGAACATAGAGCTGCGTTTGCCTTCTCTGACAGTGCTTTCTGGGGGAAGCAACAGAGTCCTAGGAAATAAGCAGCCTGGGTCTAGTTTTAGATATGCCAGTAAGCAACTGTATGGTCTCAGGCAAGACCTGCATTCTCTAGGTCTTGATTTTTATGTGCAACTTAAAAGATTTAAATCCCCTGAACACGTCCTTCCAGCTTTGAAATTCTCTAAGTTCATTATGCAGAGCTAGGGAACCATCTCATGATCTTTATGTGTGTGCTCAGGGCAGATGATAGGTTCAGACCCTGCAACCAGCTAGAGTTAGGAGGGCAGAGAAGGGTTAAAGATGGAAGCATGTTGAAACAGCAGCTGAACACAGGAGGGTCCCAGCTCCTGCATATTTCATGTAGCCACGTTATTGATAGGAGAGGTTATAGAGAAAGGAGTGCCGTTTTACCAGGAGAAATCAATAGAAACCAAGGTTTCTGGTTTCTGACTCAAGAGTTCAAGAAGACTGGAGACAGGAGATGAGCAGAGTAAAGATGGCCCTGACGTGGGACCAGACAAATACGTGACTCAACGGGTACACTAATAAGGTCGGGCCTCTCTCACCTACTATCAGCATGGTGGGCAATTTTCAAACTTCGTTGAGCTCCAGAATCTTCTTGTGGCAGCCACTGTTGGGTAAAGAACCAAGAGCCATTCCCTTCATCCTCTACCTCCTGTTCCCCTCCACCAAACCTCCAGTTAGCATGAGCTCCAGGTAAACGGGGTTCCTTCTCAGACCCAAAGTCCAAAGCTGAAGAATCCCGGTCACGTGTTAAACACAAACACACCTGAACGGCCCCCCGGGCATTAATTTTAGCATCTTGCCAGGGCCACAGCTTTTTAGACACAGACTCTATACAGCCAGCTTTCAAAAGGGAGTGGCCCTGATTTAGGCGCTGGGTAAATCAATACTCCATTACTGCATTTCTGCTCATCGCTTCAATACAGAAGGGCCAGAGAATGGGGAAATGAGATCCACTTGCAGAGAGGAGGACAGGTGGAGAGACAGCTAACCGTGCACTCCTACTCCTTCCCGAGAGGACGAGCCTCGGGGAGCAGCCTCCGGCAAGAGCGAAGTCCTGCTGGGCAACAACGAGACAGCCAGGAGATGGCTGGTCCTGTGTGGCTATGGTTTTCATTTGCTTGCTCACTTTTTCATGAGAAAAAAAAAGTAGTATTTTTTGGTGTTATTTCTATGTTTTTGAGTTTTTTTTAGCATTAAAAATGTATGACTTCCGTTGTTAGAAAATAAACCATAAATATCTTAATGACAGTGCAAAATAAGAATTTGAGAACTACTATGTCTATTAACACATGATTTTCTTTTAAAACTTGAAATATATAGTAATATATATGAGTGTGCATATATATTTTAAAGGAACCAGTAGTTAGCATAGTACTTCGGAGAAAAAAATTGTGAATATTGATTTTTCTTTTCTTCATGAGATATTACCTGGGAATCACAGCCAAGGTAGGACTATTTAGACTACTTTATCCTTAACCTTTCTCCATATGTAAATTTATAGACATCAGACTATAAAATATACTTGCTACATCTCTAAAGGGACCTGAGGTCTGGTACAAGCTCCTATTTGGGAAATGAAGGTTCTATCTTATGTCTAAAGCACTCCAAAAATTCTTGGGGTAGGCATTCAGCAGTTTAGTCATATTTACAGGTCATAAAGTCTTCCTGTGTCTAAAAGCAGACTCTTCTGATGTTGTTCTGTGAAACTCGCTTTCTTCTGCTCTGTCCAGCGAGGGGGAGAAGGCCAGTTGGCATTCTCCAAAGTTCCACCTCATTGCCTGGAGGTTAATTCTGTCTCCCTTCAGCCCTCTCTTCTCCAGGATAAATAACTCACCTCTTTTCCTTGCGTACATAGTCTCTAAGCCCTGTCATCGTTTTCCTCTTTCTATACATGAATTCTGTGTAGTTTTCATACATCTGTTTTAAGTTACAGACCCGATGTGTAATGTTCAAATAAGAACCTAACCTATGATGAATTTATACAAGGATTATTTCCCAGCAACAAATGGTACTCGTCTGCACACAGCCCAGGATGATACTGTTTTCTTAATGCCATCACTAGGTTAATGACTCGTGTATTTCTGGAATACCAGATCTTTTCCAGCCAAGCTTATGTCAAATTATACTCCCTCTCTTGCTCCTTCTTCTACCACCAACTATTCCCCCAAAGAAAGTCACTGTTAATAAACTTAGATGTTAGTTCTTCTAGTGGTTCCCACTTTAACTCCAAATAAATACTCAATGTATACCTCTCTTTCTTGGTTTTTCAGCCTTAGGCATTCAGAGGCTATTGACGTCTCTACATGAAAGATGAAAAATTTCACTCATTTACATGCCTTCCTTCTCTCTCTGTCTTCTCCTCCATTTAGGTTAATTCGTCGTTCTTTACTTCTTCAGCTGGGTAACTGTACACTTTTAAGTGATACAATTATATCTCCATTCCTCGATCTAGCAGCTTTAGAAAGTATTTACTGACCTTGGTATTCTAAGGTAAGGAAATGAGCACAGCATCCCACCACCGGACATCTGTTAGGGTAAAGCTTTTACACTGCCAAAGTTTATAATATTTACATTCTGTTTGGTAAATATTATAACTTCTGATACTATTATTATATAAATGTTATTTATTGCAGATACAAGGAAGGGGAAATTGATCCTAGGTCACCAAACTCATACTATTCAGAATATAGTGCTCTGAGGACCAGGATCTTGTCTACATGTTGCCCAACCAAAGCACTGGTCGGCGATCTGAATTTCCATTATGCATTCAGGATGTCACACCTGTGGGTCTCTGCAGGTGGGATTTGATAAACAGTATTTAAGATGTGATCTAATATTCCCTCTATAAAGCCTCAAAGTCATGCCACAGCTTAGTTTACTTTTTATTTGAGTCCCGGCTTTTTAAACACTTTTATAAATACCATAAGTAGTTGAAAGCAGGTAAAACTGATTAACAATGAATTTGTTCAATGAGTGGAGTGTAACTGTCAAAAGGAAAAGGAAAGCAAGGGTTGAAGCAGCCACAAACTTCCAACATGGTGAGATTGTGCAACTGTAGAGAGAACCCTCTGGCTCCTGGCAAAGATCACCTGATTGGCCTATGTTGGGTCACAAGCTAGGGATGGGGCACCTTGGCTGAGGTCCCATCAAGGCTGCACGCAGGGGTGAAGGGTGGGTCTCAAAAATGAAAGCGAGTTACTGTCACCAGAACAAGAAAGAATAGAAGCAGAGTAGACAAAACAGTAGCATACATTATGTACAGTAACACTTGTTGCATTTTAACTAATAAATAATTGGAGTAGTTAACCATATGATATTGTCCTTCCCTATCGGATTTTATGTTCCATAAGGAGAAATTATATGTATGATTTGTTCTCTTAATCCACATGCCTAGCACCATAGACAGCATCTACAAACAGTAAAGATTTGTTGAATGTTGTTGAACAAAAGAAATGCCCAGGGTTTATGGAATGTGCTGCATAGACTATCTGTATTACTTTAATAACAAATAATTTCAGATGGCTGAATTATATATTAAAGTCAAGATTATTTTTCCAAAGTTTTCTATTACAAGCATTGTATTTTAAAAGAAAAGCACTTCTCCAAACTTCTAGATCATGGCAGGATTCCATGATCTTGTGTACACGTTGCCCAACCAAAGCACTGGTCGGCGATCTGAATTTCCATTATGCATTCAGGATGTCACACCTGTGGATCTCTGCAGCTAGGATTTGATAAACAGCATTTAAGACGTGATCTAATACTCCCTCTATAAAACACCTTGCCCTCCCAAGGAATCAGTACTTCTCCCTACTCCTCACTATGCCACTTTTCCCTGTCCTTAATCAATTGAGTGAGAGATATTTGTTAATGTACCTGCCTCGACAGCTAAACCATGAGTCACGTAACAGAAGAAAGGATGTCAGATTCATCTTTGTGTCCCCAGTGCCTATCATAGAACTCGACAAATAAGAAGCATTTATTAAATGTTTATTGCATCTAAATCCCCTTCAAGAAATGTCTTTAACAAACAAATATAAAGAGTTCATAGAAACACCAGTCTAGACTCTAAAGAGAGATTTCATTTTCATGTAAAATAATAAGACCAAAAAAGAAAAGAAAAGCAAAAGGAAAAGAGGGCAGGAGGGAGGGAAAGGAAGGAAGGAAGGGGAGTTTTCATTCTTTAAATTGTAGAGAAATTGTAAGTTATTTTTCAAGTGAACCCATTCATGGACAGGCCAGAGAAGTATAACATCTCTAAATCAAATGATGACGAAAGAAACAACAAAGAATGCAGAAATTATCCTCTAAAATTTCCATTTGTTTCTCTCAATCAAGAAGAATTTTAATAAGGAAGTTTTAGCAGGAGTCACTAATGCCTCACCAACGTCAGAAATTTAGTTTCACTTTTCAGAAGCTGTTCGTGGACATGCTTGCAAAATCAAAACGGTAATTCATCTCTAGACAATACCTAATTATTACTGATTACTAAGAAATAAGTCAACAAAGATATTTTCCTGTTTACATTCTTATCAGACTGTATCAGAACCATCTGTTTTCAAGTTTGTTGTTGCTGGGGTTTTTTTTTATCCCAAGGGATAAATACTCCACATTGTTCTCCAAATACATGCATGCAAAAATGCCTCTTGCTGCACAGCTGCAATGTTCACTGGAACATTTGGGTAGGTGGGAAAAAAACACAGATTCTTCTGGGAGAGAAAATGAAAAGAAAATCTGGTACCTCACTGAATTTACTGTACCTTCAAATGAAGAATATTTTGGGGCTCACTCTGTCCCAACTCGAATTACCAACTCCTCCTGTGTACAGGTGACTACTGACTTTGCCAGAATTATATGTGTAGCTTTATGACACTTAAGTAACTCCGACCCAGAAAACTCTCTATAAAAGACTCTATAACACAAAGAAAGATTCTGCAATTTTAAAACAAATAATATGAGACCTCTTTGTTCCATTGTTCATCAGCCCTACTCTCCTGTGATACATACATTGATTTTCATCCTTTAAAGAGAGGCATAATTGTTCCATTGCCAAAGAAGTAAGAGTAGGGGAATAAAATTGTGGTGTTGACAGAGCTGCTACATGGTTTTGGGCAAACAATCAACCCTTTGGTATCTCAGTTGTTTCATCTGTAAAATAGGGATAAGGAATACAGCACAGGTATGACACCTGGACTAATTAATATAATTATCATTACTATAGGAAAATAAAGTTGATCACTGATTTCACATCTCTTATCAACACCCATGAATCATTTCTATCTCCTCTACATTGAATCGTTTTTTTAAAAGAAGACTAAAAAAAGATGAAGACGAAATCCACATATGGAGGCTGGGACGATACAATTAGAATGCTCCATATTCACACAGGTATATATCCATTAAGGTGGATTATCTTTTGATCATTTGTATTCATCACTTAGATGTTTTCTAAACTTACACTGAATATGCAAAGTGCAAAGATACAAGAAAACTTAAATAAAAATAAATAAATAAATAAATAAAATCTTAAAAAAAAAAAAAAAAAACAAGAAAACCTTTCAAGACCAGTATTCAACAGGTAACCTGCACTGCAGTAAAATGCTTTCTAGTTCATTGGTAGGTGACATCGTGAAGGTACTGTAGTAGTTCAGGCTTGAACCATAGAATTTAGGGTAATTGATGTCAAGGAAAAATACATACTGAAGTCATTGCTCCTATGCAATGATACTCTATTTCTTTGTGCATATCTGCCTTGCAAGAACCCCAGCTCAAATAGCGAGGGACCAGGGCAGACAAAAGGGGTACATGAGATGCCAACTTTTTAAGAAGGAGAAGGAGCAGCGAAGCTGAGGACACTAGGGTGTCCTTACACAAAAGCGCAGATAATGACCCACGAGTCCATGAGAGAGACGGAAGTGGAGGAAGGGAGAAATGAGAATTCCCTCTGTTCTCACGTAGGACTCCTACTACTTACTCTTACTGCGTGTATCGCTTTAAAAAGAAATTACCTTTGCATGTTGGCGTAAGTGGCAATGAACCATAGAGGGAAACATAAAACACAGAAAGTGCTCCAAAGATCAGTACTCAACGTTATCACCTCTGCACCCCTTTGTGTAAACCGTGTCGTTTGCAGGTCCCAAATGCCTCCCCATGGCTTCCGATACGAAGAGATTTCTCCCTGCAGAGAATTCTCTTTTCTTGAACCGAGTAGACATCAAGCCTCAAACCTCCGATGCCTCCGAAGAAACTAGCCTCTCGATAAGTCATTTCCACCAAGGGCTCTGCGCTTGCCTCCAAATTACCGCAACCATTTCCAAATCGAAACACCGAAGCCGCTGCCATTTTCCCATTACCCTCACCTATCATAGGAACCATAACAATTAGCATTTTTAGCAGGATTGAAACTGCTAACACAACTTCTTATGTCCTACACCATTAAACTTGATTAGAAATCCCTCCACGATTAACATTCATCTCGCCGTATCGCGCTTGAAGGTTAATAAGACCCACAGTGTCCTGCGGGAGGGGGAGGGGAGCGCAGGCCGGACCGAGGGGCGGAAGCGGCGGCGGGGAGAGGGAATTTCCCGTTCCGTCCGCTAGAGGGGGTGCTCCGCGGGGAGCGCGCCGCAGGCCGGCCGAGGCTCGGCTCCCGGGCTGGCTCGCCCGCGCTTGGGCTGGTAAGGTGAAGCGACATTAGTATTCCTCATTCTCTCTGCTTCCCTCTCCGTAGGTTTTCGTTTCGAATAAGCCCCTTCACAAATGCCAGAAGTCATTGTTGGCTGGGCCGACGTGTGATGGGTGGTTGGGGGGAATGGCGTGGATCGCAACCTGTGATATTAAACTGCTTAAAACAACATCCCGTCTAATTCTTCTAAGTCAAGCCTGGGTAAGATACATACATACCATGTATGACCAGATCCTAAGTTTAAGACCTTCATACATTATGTAGCAGTCTGTGTGTGCTGTGGACGCGGCCGTGGGGTGAGCCGCGCATGGACGGGAGAGGAAGAGCAGCTACATTACGTATAATGCGTAAAGCAATGTACCTAGCCTTCAGCACACCAGCTGTTTCTGCTTAGAGGACTGAGTTATCCATGAAATGCATGCGGACATTCTGCAGTAAATATCCTCCTTGATGGACTTTTTTAGACCCGGCCACCTAGGCAGATTTCTCTAAGGAAGAAATAGAAATGTACCGATGAAAGACAAACCTTAAATTTTCCCCTCATCAAAATACTTAATGTGCTAAGAAAGAAGGCATGGGGAATAAGCCTGTTAGGGTGGACTGTACATAGAGGGTAAAGCAAAATATAATACCTTTCTCTATCTGTAATATTGTTCAGTGTAGCAAACCCTCTTGCTTGTTACAGTACAGTAAATGGGGTGTTTAATTTGGGATTCAATGTAGTCTAGAGTCAAGGTGCAGCAGTTTTATTACAGAAATACAATTTTATTGGAGGCTGAAGATTTAATTTCCACCTTACGTAGAGAGCCATAAACGTCATGCCTGTTTTACATTTTGCATAGCATTTGATATATGTAATTTCTGGTCTAATTTTAGAGTTTGAAAAGGTGGAAGAGTCACAATATGTAGATTCAAATACTCCAACATCTTAGCCACAAATGCCATTGAAAAATGAGCAATTTTCTGTGTCTTAGTCCTGGATTTGAAATGATTTCTTCCCTCCACTGATTGAATTCTGTACCACGTCCTTTCCAGTCCCTCCTACTTAGGAGAACCACAAAGCCACACACAGAACACCTCAGTGTTGGAGCAAATGCTCCCTTTGTTCAAACTTGGTTCAAGCTGATATTCTACTTAAAAGTAAGATCATCAAATAATACGGATAGTTTGCCTTATATTGTGCTTAATATCTAAGTCACGTGTTAATGTCTGTTCCGATGGAAGCATTTGGGATAAAATAATTTGTAAATGGATCAGAAGGACTGAATTTGAGTGAAATAATCAGACAATGTTATTTGTGAAGCTACATCAACATTGAAATCCAAATTTGGGGAATCGTGTCTTTCTCTTTGCTTCAACCATATTCATTAGAAGGAAGCACACGCACACGCTACATGCTGCCCTTCCATCAGGTTCCCTTTGCATGTCATACCTCCTCTTTACCACCAGGTGGAGCCCTTTGTTTATGGACATCTGTCCATTTCCTTTTTCTCCAAGATGCTATGAGATAAATATCTCCAGAGCTAAAATACTGTTGCAAACACGAAAATTTAACACCCACAGATAAAAGGGAAAAAAAAAGTAAAGCTTTTCCAGGCACTGGTATAATAAACCTTGCCTTAAGAGTCCTATTGCTGCTAGATTTAATAGCTTACACATTTTCCTATTTACAACTTCTGCACACCAAACAGCAGAAAATAATACTGTTGTGTGTGCCATAAACAGTGTTGCTGCAGGTCTATTTTATGTAGCAACATCGTTTTTATAATCTCAGATGTTTAGCAACTGCAGTCAAAAAGCAAAAGAAGAAAAAACAGAAAACCAAACAAAAAACCCTCTATGGTATGAGCCTCAGTTTTCTTCCATCTTAAAAACATACACCTCATTGAGAAGGAAATGTTTTCCTTCAGACAAAAGAGAGTGGTAATTCAGCCGTAGGTAATAGAAGGCAATGTCACACTCTTGTCTTAGTCAAATTCATCTCTCTTCGATTTGAGATCCAGTTAAGGGTAAGTCAAAATCTATCTTACCTTTGGTTCTGTTTAGAAGCTAATTAAAAATGCACTCTCAGCCATGTTCAGTTCTTAAATTTTTCAATTATTTTAATATCCTTATTTTAAGAAATCAATTGAAGATCTTCTCATGAACAAAAGGCTATAATATATATATAAAAGATATCAGAATGCGGATTTGCATGTGCAAATAGCTGTGGAATGAGCTCACCTAAACTAGTCTGCCAATGACCTCAACCTTGATCTGGAAAGATCATTTATTCACGAGTAAAACATTCACATTCTCTCTGCTAACTCTGCCTTGGATCTTTTCTCCAGGTAGATTACTGTGATGTTGTAGGCTCTATTAATAACATCTGCATTTACCAACACAGGGAGTTATGTATTTCATTGATAAATCATTTCTGTTGCATTTTTTAATTTTAATCAGGAATTTCTCCCTGTGTTTTATATATATATTATATAACATATATATAATATATATATAACATATATATATAACATATATATAATATATATATATATAAAATGTTACTGAAGCAGCTGCAAAGCAGGAAATGGAGGTGAATTTGTGGGTATGCTTTACGGAATCGGTCTCTGGGCCAGAAAATCTGGCTTTTCTATTGGCATCCAAATGGGTTCTGCGTCTGCCCTCAGATGCTAACTGCAAAGGAGCCCTCATACAACAAAATGCTGAACCACCATTTTGCTGTCCGCTCACACACAATAAAATGGAGGCACAGAAAACAGTTAAAACATTGTGCCCACTAGAGTTGTCTTTGAAAGTATTCTACTCTCCGATGCAAATATCGAGCTGCTTTTAAAAATATTGTTACTAAGGGACTAAAGGTATTCATTTTTCTTTAATGTATAGAAACTGTGTGTGTGTGCGTGTGTGTGTGTGTGTGAGAGAGAGAGAGAGAAACGCTGAAAGAATCAGCCGTATACATTCAACCAAAGAATAGAAAGAACTGGTCGGAAATAAAACACCCAAGCTCAGAGAGAAAGCACACTTAAATTAACAGCACAGATCCTGAAATTGCCTCTAACAGTTCACGGAGGCTGTGTGGTGAATTTGGCCTTGATGACTCCTTTCGTTTCAGCATTTCCTTCGTGCAGCTCAGAGTTAGGAAATTTAAGAGAGGTTCTCCTCCCCCCTACTTTTTAAAGTCAATGCCCTGTAAAAATTTAAAGCAAGCCCACATTTGATCCTCACCTGGGAACCCCACACTCAATTTTTATAGAAGGTTAAAAAAAAAAAGCCCCATCGTCCCCTCCTCTTCCATTTCTTCTGCTCTTATTTTTAGTCATTAAAAATGCTGCTTTGGCTTTGTTTAAGTGTGGAAATTCTCATTTTTCTACAGGGCTTCAGACTCCCGTAGACTCCTTAGGGACATAGTGAGGAGCTAACCAACTGCACATGGAAAATGAGAATTTTCGTGGTTAGAAAAACTGCAGTGTGGTAATTTTCCACATGGAGTACAAGTCATGAGTGACTTTTTCTCTTTTAAACATAACTACTTGAGCACTTGGTATAGAGTTGTAGGTTTGAATTCAAACACTTGACATATTACCAGGTCTTAACAATTTTAACTAGACTTCTTTTTATAAACATTTTCACTATTTTCAAGTGTATAATAAATAGGTTTGAACAGGATATACTCCCTTCTCGCCCCCGCCCCCGACGAATTATAAAAGGCTACTGTCTGTAAATGAGAAATAGCCCTAGAGGACCCACCAGCAGGTTATGTAGTATGTGACATAGACCACCAGGGGCTGAAATGAAACCACTAATACTTTTTTCATAGGATCATTAGCTAGAGTTAAACAAGGTGTCAGGGTGAAAAGATGAGGAGGTTGACCGGGCTCATTATATTTACGTGCCTTCCCTTTGATTATTTTTTGCATTAAAATGAAACAGTAATATTCCATTTTATAATTTAAACATGTTACCAAATATGACACATTACTTTTCATATTTTTAAACAATTTGTAATGCATAATTTTGTGGTTACTAGTTACACTGGTTTTCAATGGATACGGACCATCTTGTGAAGGATGCAATTTACATGTAAGACTAAGGAGAGATGGTCAGATTTTTCCCTGTTGTACTTTATGAGATAAAATTGGTTGATTTGTTTTGAAGTTTAGGTGTCAAATTAAAATCTGTCTCCAGCCAAGGTGAGCGGTAGATCTAAGGGCTCACGGAGTAAGTCTGTGTGGGTGCTTGACCTCGTGCTGACAATCTTCAGGAAGAACATGTTCTCTTTATAATAGCTGCTTTACAATTTCAGAGACATTGCTAGACATTTACATGTGTTAATATTAGTTGCCCCGTGTCCCTTAAATAAAACCAATCCAATAAATTTAGGACTGTGGTTGAGAAATAAATGTCGTGTTAGTAACGGCCAAGCAGATATCAGAAGAAGAAGTATGTGACTGTTTAGTCCAAAACTTAAGTTCCATGTGTTTAATTGGCATCATATCCTGTCCTAAGTGTATAGTGCTTTTATCAAAGGCACCCATATTAACCTGGAAAGGAAATGTGATATCAACTCCTTTCATCCCCCCCACCAGCTCAAATGTTTGTATGCTCCACCCTAATTTTTGTTATGACACTTTCAGGCAAAGACAACAGGAAATAGTAAACATGGCAAAACCATGGTGATTTTTGAAGGCACTGTTTCTCTCCTTGTTCAGAGTTGTACAAGATGCGGAGGAAACTATTGTATCATTAAACGCTGTAGGACAAAAAACAGCCAGCCTTCCAGCAAAATAGACACCTTCTTAATTTTGTCAGTCTTGTTTCCAACTAGACTAAGGTCAGGAATTGACTCTGTCCCTCCCATCAATGGCGTGAAACTGCTGTAGCCCAGTAGTATGTTCAAAGGGAATCAGGAGTGTCCAACAACTTGGGGGGCAGGGATGCGATTGTAACTGACAGCCAGATGTCTGGCCTGGCTGAGAGAAAACCCATCAAGTCTGCAGATGGTCTTGGGACCCCCGCATCCAAACAGTAAGTCCCAATGAATGATAGACAGATAAACAACAATACCACAAATCATCCACACAAACCAAAAAACTTGTGGGGACTGATCAAGATTTCAGATGTCAAGAGTTGGCCAACTTCTCTCTCTTCTTCTCTCCTCCCCCACGCCTGCCCCCTCTTCCAAACAAAAAGCTTGTTAGTGGTTGAGGGCCCAGCAGGAAATGTTTTCACACCCAGCTCCAAATGCTAATCCTTCACTGAAGCCTTTAATATATTTAAATGTTTAGATTAAGGAGGCAAAAAGGATTCCAATAGAAACGACTTTACCTGGAAAGTATGGAGATTTCATAATTTTGTTAAATCTATATTACATTTATTGGACTTCCTCTTCAATTAAGGATTACCTTAAAGGAGCATATTGAAATTCAAAGAGAAAGGGGATTCGTTTTAATTATCCTTTATGCAATTACCAGCATGAAACTTTTTGTTCCTTCAATACATGTTTCAAGGACAAAATAGGAGTAAATTCTTTTAGGAGATTATACAACATTTCTTAACCTATCTAAACACACATATTTCTTTATTTCTTCATTTTCACTGACTTCACATGGCATTGTCTAGAAATACTTCTCTCCATCTGACTAGACTTGATGTGTCTTTGTGATTCATCAACTATTATAAATATCAAACCATTCTCATCCAAATATGGATGGAGGATTCTGGGGAAAACCCAATGAAATTGTCTTATTTTGTAAGATGGTTTGAATTTTTAGTTAACTCGGTGGTATCAAACATTAGCAAGGACAATAGAGTTATAGTCAAGGTATTTATTCTTTTAGTAAGTATTGGTGGATTTTTCGATGCTGTGAACTAGTTTGCAGTTTTCCTTGTGTCTCTTAGAGTCACTAAAACTATGTCTTTTCAAGTAGATTCCTTCTTGCGAAGATTTTGTAAAGGTGTTTAGATGGGCTATTCCAGACCCATTTCCCTCTTGGGACATTCTTCCCTAGGGCTCCAGGGCACACTCCTGTGGTTTTCTGTCCCAAACCCATTTTGAAACTCGGCTTTCTCAATAAAAATGTCAAAACTGGAGGCTTTTCCGAGTAGCTGCTATGAACACAGAGCCCTTTCTGCCCAGCCAGCCTGGCGGTCTCTTCCGTCCCCATCAGAGACCTGCTTCATGCAGACACACAGAGCAGCTCTCCAAACAGAGAAGCATCTTGTGCCTTTTTCCGGAAACAACACTTCCAGAAATGTGCTGACCAAGAAGAAACAGCAGGGGTGAGAAAAGTGGCCAAAGCACTCACAACATCTTAACAAGCACTAATTAAATGTCTTTTTTAAAAATATAGCTTAAGAAAGCCAAATACAATAACTTCTTACAGATGGTTTTAGGAACTAACAAGACCCATAGGAAATGGTGCAGTCATTAAGATTAGTTGTCCCCAAAGTCTCCAACGACCATTAGTGACTGGAGGTGCTGTGCACTTTCGGAAGAAATGATGAGAATCTGTCTGAAGTGAAGCGGTTCCCCCCCACCCCCATTTGGCTCCAAAGGGAACTCCACATCTGTTTTGGTGCATTACACAGTCAATTATTAAAACAGCTAGTCAGTCGAATATAAGAAGGGTATGAGCAGCCTTGAAATCTCTTTTTTCCGATGGGGCACAAAGCCGTCGTGAGAAAGGATCGTGAACACCAAGAAGGCAGGAACTGTGTTTTGTCTTATCAGTACTTCACGTTCCAACACAGAGTGGCACTTGGTAACTGTTCATTCATTTATTGAACAAATATTCCTTTAGGGACTACCCTATGCCAGGCGTGGGCTGAGTTTTGGAACTAAAGTAAACAAGAAGACAGACAAGACACCTGCCTTTTGGAATCGATAGCCTGTGTGAAGATGTTTGTTCAAGGGATGGATGGATGGGTGGGTGGATAAGTCATCTGAATGACCCACTAAGAGTATTTCTCAGACACAATCCTGACTTTCCTTTAGGATAAGAGGCTTGGGCTGAGCTCATTCAAAGAAATACAGAACCAGATTACCCAGAGACAAGGTTCTGGACAAACCCAGTAGTGGCAGTGATCAGCCCGAGCGTGGCGAGATGCGTCCATGGCCAACTGAGTATCAGATGAAGGAGCCGCCAGAGTTAAACGAAGTTTGAAGGATGCTAGAAACTGTTCAAGATCACTATTGGCATTAGCATTCCTCACAGGAGCTGAAGAGGTCCTTCTGGTAATAAGGAAGGAGGTAGACTTAATAGGTAGAAAAAAAATTTACCTTTAAAATATAAGACTAAAATGTAACTATATGTCTGAGTCTAGGATGAAGATAAGACCTCTCATGTATAATAACCCCCCCCCCCCGAAGATAAGTCTTGCCAACCCCAAAGCACCTTTCACTCTGGCAGGCTTCTTGATCTCTTTTCTAATTTGTTAAAAAAAAATTCCTATTCCCATCTGACATTATTCACCTGCTTAAAGCTAATGTTCTACAGCTTGTCTATATTCATGACTCAAACTGGGGTCTGGCAGCAAAGTGACCGTTAGAATTGGTAAGACCAGACGTCCTGGAGGCTGCCACACCTGTTCTCTCCACAGGACATGGGCTCTGTCGCAGAAAGCATCAGGTAAAGCCTTTCAGTGGGAAACAATGAGTCTATCCAGCCAGGCCACTGGGGAGGTGGGCAGGGGGATACAAGGGGTGGGGGGAAGCCTGCCTGGATGTTTTCCATGAAAGAACTAGTTAACTGAATTTTCCTTTTCAGCCAGTTGCTTTGCAGTATAATAAAAAGGAATTTCCAAGGCTTGGGCTGATGGGCCAGCACCTGATCCCACCGAAACACCTGTGCCTGAGCCATGTCTCTGTCTACATGATTTACCAGCCACCGCCATTACCTTTCACAAAAAAAGAATCACCACTGAAATCAAGGGGAGAAAATAAACTTGCTTTGGATGTGGGGCAATTCATTTCATACATTCATCAATAAACATTTACTAAGAAACTCTTCAGTGTCATTTGCTGACTAACTTCTATATGAGGAAGTTGGTAGGGAAAAGTGCTGTTAAAGATGCTGTTAAGGGAAAAAGCTAAAATGGTAGCTTTAGAAATATCATCTTCAGGGGCCCCTGGGAGGCTCAGTGGGTTAAAGCCTCTGCCTTCAGCTCAGGTCATGATTCCAGGATCCTGGGATCGAGTCCCGTATCTGGCTCTCTGCTCAGCGGGGAGCCTGCTTCCTCCTCCTATCTCTCTCTCTCTCTCTCTGCCTGCCTCTCTGCCTACTTGTGATCTCTGTCAAATAAATAAATAAAATCTTTAAAAAAAAAAAAAAGAAATATCATCTTCAGCCTCGTGGACAGAGTCAGGGAAGAAGCTTCTGCTGTGGGTGGCTGCCACCCACAAGGTGACCAATGGCTCCAAGGCCACACTGCACTCAATTCCTTACATTCATTTTGTTATTTAATGGCCACAACCAATCTGTTAAGTAGGACTCATTATTTGCATTTTACAGAAGAAGAGACCGAGGCTCCTAGAGGTTCAGTAGCAACTAGTAAATGTGGCATGTGGATTCCAATGCCTGTCCTCTCCCTCTGAAGCCTGCAGGACTATACTCTCTCTCTCATATAGCTGACTGGCTCATAAGTGAGACCATTTAATATTTAAGTCAAAAATTTAGGTGACCATCATATCACATGGGAGAGTAGGGTGAGTATTTTTGAAAACAGGTCTGGAAGTTGATTAAAGGAATATTTTACAAGCATATTTAATTGCAATGCTTACATGTATGTCTACAAATGTTAGTAACATAGTATGTCCTTTTGTTATCTTTTTCATCAGATTTCTCCAAGAGCTGCCACAGATGTCACGTTTCAGGTCCAAAAGGTATTGCTCTTGAGGGCTTTAGCTAAGTGAAGTAAGCCAGACAAAGAAAGACAAATGCAGTACAATCCCATTTGTATGAGGAATCTTTAAAAAATCAGACACATGGAAATGGGATCAGATTTGTAGCTGCCGGAGGTGGGGGAGACGTAGGTGAAGGTGGCCCCATGGTACAAACCTCCAGTTATAAAGGTACATCAGTCCTGGGGATGTCACGTTCAACGTGATGCACTCTATTGCATATTTGAGAGTTGCTAAAAGAGTACATCTTACAGGTTCTCCTCACAGGTGAGAACTGTGATTAGTTGGGGACCCTATGTGAGGTGACAAATATCATCTTACTGTAATACAATATCACAATATATACAAGTATCAAATCTTTCTGTTGTACACCTTAAACATGTACAATGTTGTAAGTCAGTCATATATCAATAAAAGTGGGCAGGGGGGTGTCGCCTTTCCCCCTCCTAGAGAGCACAGCTTTGCCTCTGGTCCTGTGGCTGCTGTGACAGTCAAGGAGCCCGCGTATGTGGTGCCTGACAGGAACGTCCCTCAGAGGTCTGACTGAGGCTGCTGGCAGGGAAGAGGAAAGAGTGGGGGAGGAAAGGCAAAGGGAACAACGCACAGGGAGAAGCAAAGGAGAAGAAGAAAGACAACTGGTCTCCCGTCTTCCTCTCGTACCCCTGAAGCCAGCAGCATGATCACCTCCCAAACAGCCAGCACGGGTCACCATCCTCCAACCGGCCTCCCCGCCATGGGCTGCTTTCAGAAATAAGCAAAAGAGGTGTGTGGAGGCAGAAGACATCTTGGCTTGTCCTCTGAAACTTAGGAAGCCACCCAAACTGTGAGCCTATCTGGCTCTGTTTCATCATCGTCTGTAAAATTATTTTTTTTTAAAAGGCACATTTCACCCAATATGGAACATCTACTGACATTGGGCGTTTTCAGTAGTTTTGTTGAGTGACATATGATAAACTAGCCGTATTTAAGAGTGCATTTGGGAGAGCATATGTAAACCGGAGAACTTTCATCTGCACTGGACTTAGAGCCCAGGAGTGGGTGAATTTTTGAAGCCCCTTCTGCTGAATTTTTAAGAGCCTTCATAACTGGGCTGCACCTTCCCTGGATGACCTCATTTCTCACCACTTCCTGATACAGTCACTCTGATCACACCAAGACCAGCCTTCTTCACTTAACGTGCGTTCAGCTGGCTTTTCCCGGGGAACCCCGACGCGACCTGTGAGCTCCCAGCACTCGTGTGCCAGCAGTTGGGGATGCTTCTATGAGCAGCAAGGCAAGTTCAAGGACCTCTGAGGGAGCTCTCGGTGGTCTCCCTGATGTTCTCTTGCCAGAATCGTCCTTCCCTAGGCAAGTTGTCCTGGCTTCCTGT
Organism: Mustela nivalis; assembly: GCF_964662115.1. NCBI lineage: Eukaryota > Metazoa > Chordata > Mammalia > Carnivora > Mustelidae > Mustela > Mustela nivalis. Next base: position 43,207,206 of record NC_139030.1, read on the forward strand.
TCCCTCTCCTCTCTGAAACCTGTCTGAATTCCTATTAACTCAGGATCCTGTCCCTCTTTTTCCCTACAGCACTTGCAGGCAGTTTCATTTGATTTGATGTGTGTCATTTTAGCTCGTAAAATTCTCACAGATGAGAGCGCTACATGGGCATCTCTTTCTCCACATCCTCATAATGAACATTAGACATGTGAAATGCTTATTGATTTCGGAAGAGTACATCAGACAACAGGGCATGTGTGAGAAACTTTCTGAGAGAACAGGAACTGCCCCGCTCCATGGCCCCCTCTGTGTCACCTGCTCCATGGGCTGGTTGGCTCCTTTGGGAGGGCAGCACTAGTGAGGACACACTGATTCATGGCTTGTCCAAAGCCAACCACAGGGGAAGCCATGCTCAAGGACATGTTCCTGCTGCCAGTGAAAGACGAGTGTCTCCTAGCAACCAGATTCCAGTGGCTTCCTGGCCTCGGGGAGCCTGCCCCTGCTAGCTGTTTTGTTGCCTCAGGTTTTGCATTTTGGCTTTGCTGATCGTTGCATTCATTCTAGATCCCAAAACTTTAGGAAGACCATCTGATCCACAAGCTAGCTGACTAGAGGGGCTCTGAGAACCATTTCATTCATCACATCCTTTCGATAATCATATAACTTTCATGAAACAGAATGTTTGCTCTTAGCTTAAGAAGGGTGAATACATTTTTTCAAGCTTTATATCAGAGCAGCTGGTTTGAAAAATACATAAAAAGGAAAAAGCATACATTCTTTCCATCAAATAATCAAAAAGTACTCAGACATTTTCAAAAAAGCTACACTATCATTCAAAACCTGTTACAAGCAATAAACTTTAACTTGGCAAATTCGCAGATGCAGAAAGAAAGGCAAGGCGAGTTTGAAGAAAATGACTCAAGGTCCTTAAAAGTTTTTATGGCTTAAAATTACCTCTGTTGCAATATGGCCTCAACATCAATTCTTTCAGCGTTCCTTCTAGAGATTTCCAGCCTCAGCCCTATTATATGTAGTGCTACAGTTTTAAACTAGTGGGATTAAATTTAGCAGCTGACGTTGCCTTTTTAGTTTTCTCTTATTCTAATAGAATATTCATCAAGGCACAGTTAAGTTACTCATTCATTTAAAAATACTCATACAGATTTCATAGTGACGAGCTCAAAACAACTCTAAATACAGCCTTAACTCCCCAAGCCCAAAAAGGTGAGTCAAAATTTGGATTACTTTTCTCCTTTCAAAGCAACGACTCAGAGACTGAAAGACGAATGAGGCTCCAAGAGGATTGGTAAACCCAGAGGTCTTCCCCAGCAGACCCACACCACCACCGTCGCCAGGCATTGCCCTCAATTCTCCAGCAACAAACTCAGGCTTCCAGAGCCCACCGCCACATACATATGGTGAACTTGGTCTCTACCAGGTTACGAGTCCTTTGGAGGGATCACTGCATTTCCTCTTCCCCTCCCTCCCCTTCTCCCAGCAGTAACAGTCACAAAGTCTTAAGTCAAAGATTCATTCTATTTCCATGGTGGTGGAGTCTCACTAACCCTCTGGAGAAGGAAGGTCTCAGGTTTACCAGCTAACTGGCATCGCCTTGCCTCTTTCCATTCTCTGCTTTAGAAATGTATCTTCGGATGGGTTTCCATGAAAGCCATGTTGAATATTCCCTAGAACAACTTACAAGCTCTTGGGTGTGCTCTCTTGGGGTCGTGTGTGCATTTGTTTTAAGGGTGCAGAGTTAATCATGTGGTGAAAGCAGTGCCCCCTGCATCACCACTCCCTCCCCGCTTGCTCATTAAGTGACCTAAAATGTGGATTGAGGCTTTTCTTCTTGCCTCAGGTTGGTCTTCGTGCCCTGAAATTGTCAGGACACGCACCAGCTATCTTCAGGGAGCGAATATTTTTAAAGCCCATGAAGAACTTTCGGTGAAAAGGAAAACCTACACTGCCCTCCCCCCGCCCGTCTGAGTTCTGCTTTCTTGCTCTTTTACCCCCAAGCAACTCCATTCACAAGCTAAGTTAGGACCAGTTCAAGTAAATTCAGCATCCTCATGGTTTCTCAAAGGGGGCAAAAGTACCCTTGACTTCTTGGCAGGCTCTTTTTAAACATCTGCTTGTTATTGTGAAATGAGCTGGGGACAAGCCCTAGGAGGCAGGCCCATGTCTCACTCCCCTGAGCCTGGCATTCAGAGCTCTGCGCAAGACACAGATGATTCAGGGATGGGTTTCAGCCTTAATCATTTCCATTTTCACCATGGTTTACACAACAATTGTAAATGACCAAGTTGATTAGGGATAAAAGCCAAACAGATTGGGATAGTGGTCCACTAACCGCATGGCTTTTGCATGCCCCTAGACCTAGGTTAAACATCCAGATCTGTCATTTCCTGACTGTGTGACCTTGGGAAAGTCCCTTGACTTCTCTGAGCTTCATTTTCCTTACCCGTGGGGGCAGAGATCGGTAACTATCTACCTGATGTAGGTCAGTGAGAGGAGGCAGTAAGATGATACCTCAAAGAATTTTGCATAGTGCCTGCGATTACTATTTATTAAATAAAAATGTATGTGTTGGTATATTAGCTTATGTTATCAGTTTTCTGTTACTTCCATACAAAGCATACTGTGCTCAGTATAAGGATTCCCCCCACCCGCCAAATCTGAACCTTCTTTTCCCCCCCAAAATTATAACCTAATTGCTAATTGAGAAACAATACAGTACCCCACAGGAAGAGTAAAAGAGAAGCTGGACACAACTTTTCCCAGACTGCTGTCTTTTCTCAGTAGCTTCATATCTAGATCTGAGGCTGATATCTGTGTGCTCATCAGCCCTGCCTGAACAATGAGAGCACGAAATGGCAATCCACGCTTCTCCAGCAAATATTTGTTGACATCAGCTACATGCCAGCCATGTGCTAGGTGATGGATACATCACTCTTCCTAAGGTTTTAAGCAGCATTCAGGGTCTGTTTTCAATATTTTGTTTAAATTAACACCTAACTTCAAGCCTTCAAAAATTGGAGGGAGGTATTATCATTAGTCCCATTTTACAGATGAGGAAACTAAACACAGAGAGGTAACCTGTCCAAGGCCACACAAATAATATGCAGAATTGGACCAGGACTGAGCAAAGTGAGGCTAGGGTCTGTCTTCATAATCCCATGTCTTCCTGCTGACTAAACTTGATCATCCGAGGAGACAATTTCATCCCTCTCGCATGGTTTGTTTACTCCTCTTTTTGATGATAGGATGGGGGCTTCACTCTCTCCGTTCCTCTCCCCTCTGAATACGCCAAAAGGGGCTATAAAATCCCCATAGATACCCGTTAGGCCCTCCTTTGACCACGCTGGGTATCATCGGTTATCACGTTCAAGGTAGTCTTTTCTCTTTTGCAGGTCATGATCTCAGAGTCCTGGGATCGAGTCCCGCATCGGGCTCTCTGCTCGGCGGAGAGCCTGCTTCCCTCTCTCTCTCTGCCTGCCTCTCCATCTACTTGTGATTTCTCTCTGTCAAATAAATAAATAAAATCTTTAAAAAAAAAAAAAAGAATTATAAACATACTTTGATAAATTTAAAATATCTACCTTAGGGGAGGTTTATTTCGTAATCAAATAAAACAGATTTCTAACATGCAGGTTATGACAGCCTTTGAAGTATTATTTAAATTGTCTTAGACACAAATTACTTATAAAATTAAACTGTCACTTTATAGAAGAATTAAAATTAATACTCTTTTCATGATTCTGGCACTTGGGCATAAATTCTCCTATGTAAAATGCTCTGAAATTTGGAGGGCTAAAATATGCACCCTTTTCCCTGCCTGTTCTTGGGTCTCTGCTGGTAAAAGGCAAAGAATACAAGCCATCAATAACAACAGGAGAGAAGGAAAAATGTTTACTCAGAGCCAAATGTCACTTTCTTTCCAAGTTCTTCAGCTATGTTAGAAAAAAAAAAAAAACATTAAAAAAAAAAAAAGAAAAAAGTGTCCTATTTGCAAATAGAAAACACTGTAAAAAGAGAAAAATGGCTGCTCAAATAGTCTCAGGGCATAAATTTTGCTTAAGGGATGAGTGCTATCCTCATACGCTCTCTGCAGAACATAGACCATCCTGCACACACAGTAGACCAGGCACTAACTTTCATCCATGGTTAGCAAATGACATACGAAGAACAAAACTGCTCCCTTGAAGTTGAAATCAAAGAGCCCTGGTGAGCAGCCGTATGCACATCAGATCGGGAGGGCACACACATGTGTGTGATGGAGGCAATCCAGAGAGAGGGGCATGCTTCCCAGGGGTTGTTTTAAACAATGACAGACTGCAAAATCGGAATGTGATGTGTTGCAACACGAAACACACACACGTGCGTGCACACACACATGCACACGCTTGTGAAAAATATTACCAAAGTCCCTCAGAGCCAAAGTTTAGAAGAACACGTGCTCTGGACACAGCAACCGTAATTTCAAAATCACTCCATTTAAAATTCCATTCCTCATCTCTTTGATCACTTTGGCACACTATTCAGGAAATAACAGAAAGAGAAATATGAAGCTGGAGACAGAAAATTTAATTATAAAACAAAGCCACCCACCTTGCTTTCAGGGTCAGGAAGTACAATGGCCTTCTTTTGCAGCAAGAATGAACTTAACACCAGTGTCTTAAATGATCATGTATATATTTAAAAGAAAAGGAAATGGTTCTTAAAAAAAAAAAAAAAAAAAGAGCTGCTATATCTCAATCCTCATAGCAAGTCTTACCCAAAAAAAAAAAAAAAAAAAAGGGAAAGAAAATCAAAGCAGCATACTGTGGTTCTTTGGCACAAGGCAGAAAGCAGAGTCCTGGAGTCACTCACTATTCCCCTGTTTTGCAAAGCAAAACAAAAAGCAACAGCAAAAGGTGCTGTTTGTCAGGAGGGGAAGGACTTTAAAACACCTCGTGCCCTCCTGGGTCCCTCCCAGAGCCTTCTTTCCGTAAGGGCTGTAGAAGCCGCAAAGATCAACACCAATGTCATCATCGGCTGCTTAAATGCCACAAAAGTACACTTAGAAATGAGAGGAAAGTGACAGACACGGATATGCTGAGCCAGCCCCACTGCCACTGGAACAGCCTTAAATGCCCACACAAGGAGAATAAAAAGAAAAGCACATTTTGCAATAGAATAAATTCTTTTTTTTTTTTTTTTTTTTTTTTTTATTGAGACCGCGGAAAGTCACATGACCCTGCATGTAGGCTTTTAGGAAAGCAACCGAAATGGTAAAGAAAGGCGCGGGGGGCTGCCTCCTTCCTCCCGCCGCCTCTCAGCCCGTCCCGCCGCGTGTCCGCATTCTTCTGGGCGCATCTGTGGAGCTATTAAGTGGGATAATCCCTCTGGCCTTTGATACATTTCTGGACATGATTATTTCATTACTCGCAGTATATCAGTAGGATCATAATAAAAAGGACTTCTGACAACCTGCCAAGAGTTTTGTGGCCTTGTAAACACAAAAGTGCTCTAATAAAATTTTATTAAGTGTTAAAAAGTCATAAAAAGTGAAATAACATAAACTACAAAATTTACTGTCCTCAGCAAATGCTGAAAATATCGTCCACAGTAAAATTAAATTAGCATGTAATAGACAGAGAAGCAGTGTGGAGTGGATTTAAAAGAGGATCCAGGGAAAATGACACTGTAACCCAATCTGGGTCACGGGGATTTAATTCGGATTCTTCTCCCTAAATGTGAATAAATGTGCTGATTACAGACAAGAGCTCCGGGGTGACTGGAGTCTCACACATTGTCAATACTTTGGGAGAAATAATATATTGCAGATTGTAAGGAGCGGGGGAGCCCGAGCGGGCGCGGCGGGGAGCGGCCGAGGGGCAGGGTGTCCACTAGGGCGCGCTGCGAGACCGGGAATCCCCGCCAGCGGCCCACGCGGCCGCACCGCCCCAGCCGCGCGCGCACGCTCTGCCCTCGCCCCTCTCGAAATCATATTTACAGTTCTTTCGTTTTTTTTTTTTTTTCCTTCCCCCTCTTTCCTGTGACATTTTCTCCAAATCGGAAAGTGATGTGTAAGTCGAGCTTCGCCGCAGGCGGCCCTGGGTCTCCGCTTTCAGACTCGGGGTCCCGAAGTGGGGTGCGCTGCCCCGGCGCTGCTAACCCCGGGAACAGAGTGGGGACCCCCACCTCCAGGCCAGCGCCCGCAGGCCAGGCCGCTCCGCCCAGGGAGGCCGAGGAGTACGCGAGGCCCACGGCCGGGGGGGGCACTCGTGCGCTCCGAGCGCGGCGGGTGGCCAGCCCCGCGGCGGGTTCAAGTGCATGCCCGTGGTTGGAGCCCGAGGCTCTGCGAGCGAGTTCTCCCCCGCTCAGCCCCCTCTCCGGAGTTCAGTGTGCCCCGCCGCTCCCGGGACCCCTCTCCCGGCCCTCCCAGCCGCGCTGAGCCGCCGAGCTGGGGCCCGAACCCGGGCGCCTTCCTTCCCCGCCCCGGCCCCGACCCACGGCGTGGGGCTTCCCAAGAGCAACGCGGAGGCTCCGCCTGGAAAAGAAGTCCGACTTCCTCTCCACGCTGCTCTGCTGCAATCTGGAATCGGCAGGAAATGGCTCGAACACCCACCCCGCGCGTTTGCAGTCAGCCTTCGCTTTGCTGAAGGGAAACAGCTCCCACCAAAGTCTTGCCACCCCCTCCCCTCCCGAAAGACCCGCGCAGGTTTGTAAAGAAGGGTGCGAGATCTGAAGAGTATCTGTGTTCTAGGCGGAGAGATGTTGGTGATGGTGCCCAAAGAGAGATGCGGCGCTTTTGAGGTAGAGATCAGCCGCGGGCCGCATCTTGTTTTGTAGTTTCAAAGTGATGCAAACGCGCCCATCTGAGGAGTCACTATGGGGAGCGTATTGATGAGAAGTTGGTGAAATAGGAAATAGAGGGGAGTGACGTTTCGTGGCATCCTTTTTCTTCAGAGATGTTCAGGGTTTTAAACTGCATTTAACAATTAGCTACATCTTGCCAGAAAGTAACTGTTTTTAAGTAGACCGGTTGCTAAAGCTCAGAAGAGGTAAGTTAGGTGACCCCAGTAAGATGCTCCCGTTTCCTGCTGAGCCTTGCTCGAGTTACTAGGATGAGGATGCCTGAGATTTGTGGTTTGACCGAGGCAGGAACAGTGGAGTCTGATGTGCCCAGAACAGTGGAGTCTGATGTGCCCAGGTAGCGTTTGAAGCAAATGCAGCACCCAAGGATCTTTCTGATAAGCAATGTTCCACTTGACACTTCTCGCTTAAAATAAATATAACTAATTTATAGTGAGAGTTGTAGCCCCATGTTCTAGATTTTTTTTTCTTGTTGTCATGACTTATATGGGAAAAAAAAGTGGTTTTTTTAACAATTTTTTAAAAAATGCTTTTTATTGTCATTTGTGAAGTATTGACTTTGAAATAGCCTGGACTGGATCTTTGTAGTTAAAGAAGCAAACAAGTCCATTTAAATGTGGTTTGACATTTGCTGTCAAAGGATTTGAGATGTACTAAAAACAGAATTAAAAGGAATGGATATAAATAAAAAATTTCTTTTTGACTCTATTCGCCTGCCTGGGGGGAAGGGACAGATGACATGTCAGTGGCTCAGTCTGTGAGCCATTCCCTGCAAGCAGCAGTTGTAAATGTGGTCGGTCAGTGTTGCCTTTGAAAATGAAGGGCAAGTATGTTTCTGGAAACACAGAAACAAATATTTTACCGCAGACGATTTTCTCAGTAGTTCAGACTAAAAGTCTTGTATTTAAATTTTGATGAGAAACGTTTTATGGTTCCTCTGTGAAATCCAAAAGGAAACTTTATACTTGTTTTGTTCTGTGTTCACCTTTCAGACTGAAGTTCATCTCTCCTTCAGAAAAAGTTGTCGCAATTATTAAAAACACCATCCTGACTAGCAATTTTTAATTTTCTACAGGTAGATAAGTGATTGGTATAGTAATTTTTTAAAAATTTAAAGAAGATTAGTACAACCCTACTCAAGGAGTTTAGTGGAGGGGAGAGGATTTTCAAACCCATAAATGCAGTCTATATAAAATTGTAATATCTAAGGCTTTCGTAAGGAAACTTGGAAATTAACACATTTTATATGAATATCAAAACACGTTTTAAAGTAAGGGTTCTTTCACACTATTTCCCTCTTTCAGAAAACATCAGAGAGTGTTTTCTATTCTCTAGAACCACTATAATCAGGTAAAAGAAGATTACTACGTAACAACATTACTGGCAGGTTGGTGGATCTTTTGAATGTATTTGAAGGGAAAAGAATATTCTTGGCCCTTGATACTTCGGAGGTACTCAAAAAGGCAAGAAGTTTGTAGAAATATTTAACTACTATAATCTATAAGACCATTAAAATGTGCAAGTGGTTCTATCTAAGTGACTGAGAAGTATTTTTTCCAACCACTTCTTTAACTTTGAAATTTTTGTGTGTACTTAAATTAGTACCTTTCTTTTAAATGTTCCAAGTATTTTGTTATATTAGCTATATTGCAATAGTGTTATTGAACTTTCTTGTTTTCCTTTCTACATGAACAGTTGAGAAATATTTTATTCAAATCTTTTTTTTATATATATCAAGGGATAAACATGAGCATGTCCCCTGTTGAAGTAAAAAATTAACCCAAGTTCATTTTTCTCTCCAAAACTTGACATTGATTCTGATCTCACAGTTCATATGCACTCAGTCGGCTACTGAAATTAATTTGGACATGCCAGTTTGCAGGAAAATTTTAAGACAGCACAACTTTTATGCGGAAGAATATATATTAAGGTAGGAAATAGCCAATAGCCGAAGTTAAACCAGGAGGCATACCTGTAGCTTTCTCTCATCTGGATGGCAATTTTAAAGGTAGTTTTGCACTCAGGAAGGATTTCCTTGTTCTCTGTATTTATGAATACCTAAATCATGCTACACTGCAACTTACATAACCAGATACCAAATTTATGTATTTTTAAGGTGACTGAGGCTAAGGATATGAGAAGCAGATTGGCTTCATGAAAGAAAGCAAGCATTTAAACTTGTATTTTAAAATACAAACTTCATTTTGGTTCCTGACAGAAATCTTATAGCCAGCTCGTCAGTTTTCCAGATCAGTTTTAAAGCAGCATGTAAAAACTGCCTTTTTCACATTAGAAGTTCGTATTTAAGTTTCCTTAGCTGCAAAATCACTCTAAAACAGAGTGTTTTATGTTAAGGGCCATTTCATGTGTTGGTCCCATTGATTACATATGAATGTATAAAAATCTTGTTTAAAGACCAGTAAAAGTGAGGAAATTCCAAGTCAAACCGGCTAATTCCATTCATAATTCATCCCGAGTGCCTGACTTTAAAAAGTTGCCAACAGTTTATAGCCATACATACAAAATCAGTTGACTTGCTTTGTAAGCGGGGCAGAAGGGTCAACTTTGACCTTGCTGTTCAGAGAAGCTTTCGTTGATAAAACTAGGAAATGTAGGTTAAGCTTTTTAGTTACGCAGGAATTTTCCAACATCAACCCTTTTTTGATTTTCACTTTTTGCAAATGTAAACACGGAAGGACGAGTGTTGCGTTCTGTAACGGGATTGCCTTTCACCCACCCATTTCCTTCCCGCTTGCACCTTTGTTCAGTAATTCTTCTGAGTATGCTGGGAGAACGAGGAGCCCCGAAGGGAGAAAATAGCATGATCCGCAGCCCTGTCCCCTCAGCCATGTCCATCACCAGCCCTTTCATTTGTAGAGAAGTGGACAGGAATTCAGTACTCATTCTGACATAGTGGGGACCACTGCGTCCATGGCCCGGTGATTTGGGGGGCTTGGCAAGACCTTCATCCAGATGTGGCACTCGGAGCTGGGAGAAACAAAGGGGGAGTCCTGTGCCCCGATCCCGGGGAGCCTACAGGCTATCCTTCAGACCTGAAGCAATCATCAGCTCATTTTTCAAGGCTGCACCATAGGCCAATGCCTTCCCTCGGTTTTCAAGTTCAGGGAGACACTGTGAAAACCTTTTCATAGTTTCTCAAACATGCTGAGCCATTGTCATTTTAAACCAGACCGATTTTAAGAGCGAAAACTAGCCCAGAGAGAGTCTTTACCTAGTAACTTCAATCTGATGTGAACTCAAGCACCTTTTTAAAAATAAGGTGTTGAAAGGGTGGGTTTCTGGTGGAAAGGCTGCTGTCCATTTAGTGTGGGGGTCCTCAGGACCACTTAATATCCACCAAACACGCATCATTAACCTGGAACAAACATGACCCTGAATTGCTGACTCCCCGTTTTCCTGAATGTAGGTCATTTTGTGTCCTTACAAGTTAACGTTTGAAGGGATTTCCTGTCTTTGAAGTGTAGTGCTTTGTCACCTGTTTGGACAGCCTCCTCAAAAATAAAGGCTCTGTTCCTACTTTGAAAGACTTAGTCACTCCGTGTTCCCTGGCTAGTTTCCCCAGCCACTGCCGGCCATGTCTCTGCAGGTGCAGCTGTCTCCTTTACAAGTCCATGCCTGCAGAGCCCATATTCCAGGCTTCATTTTTCGAGGTCAGGGGCTCCCAGAAAAGCCCGGAGCCATCCATTCACCTGGGCGAAGCCATAAAGAGGTAAGCTTTCAAAATGAGGAGCCATATATCAAAATTCTTAGCTTTGGAGAACTGGAATAACTAGTGCTCAGGCATTAGAGTCTCATGCTAGAGCAAAGACAAGAGCCGCAGCCAAATGTGCCATAGTGGGCGACACCCATTTAAGTAATGGCCCGCACTGAAAATCATTGTTTTTAAGAATGGATTCTTTTTTTTTTTTTGGTAATCAATTTGTAGCATTTTTTAAAAATTTTATTTATTTATTTATTTATTTATTTTCAGCGTAACAGAATTCATTGTTTTTGCACCACACCCAGTGCTCCATGCAATCCATGCCCTCTCTAATACCCACCACCTGGTTCCCCCAACCTCCCACCCCACCCCCCCGCCCGTTCAAAGCCCTCAGATTGTTTTTCAGAGTCCATAGTCTTTCATGGTTCACCTCCCCTTCCAATTTCCCTCAACTCCCTTCTCCTCTCCATCTCCCTATGTCCTCTATGTTATTTGTTATGCTCCACAAATAAGTGAAAGCATATGATAATTGACTCTCTCTGCTTGACTTATTTCACTCAGCATTATCTCTTCCAATCCTGTCCATGTTGCTACAAAAGGTGGGTGTTCATCCTTTCTGATGGAGGCATAATACTCCATAGTGTATATGGACCTCATCTTCTCCTTATCCATTTGTCTGTTGAAGGGCATCTTGGTTCTTTCCACAGTTTGGCGACTGTGACCACTGCTGCTATAAACATTGGGGTACAGATGGCCCTTCTTTTCACTACATCTGTATCTTTGGGGTACCTCAAAGAATGGATTCTTTTTAACTTACGAATGCATCTCCTTTCATTGCTTTTGATTATATGGATCCTACAGTTAAATATTTTCAGTGAAAATGTGCATATTAAATAAGTAAACATCATTCATATTGAACAACATGTTAGGAGATGACTAGGAGTTGGTTCTAGGAACTGGCAGTATGCTTATTTTTACCAAATGATGCAACGTGAGCCAAACCTCTTTATAAACTATAGCACACCCTTCAAGTGAAAAGCTATTTGCAGATATTTAAGTGATCATTTACCCTTAACACATGCACCAGCTAATCTGGGAGTTAACCATAGCCACTAGCTTATCACTATGAAGACTCAACTTGTTTTCTTTTGGAGAGGTTCAGTAATTGTTTGAAAGCCCGGGCACAAATCAGGGACCATTACAGTAACCCTCACCAAGAGTGTTTTCCTCTTAAAATTAAGTAAACTGTCAGAAGTTTATGAATTTGGGGGGCATTCTTTTCAAAGAGCTGGACTCACGTATGCATGACATTGAGACATTCTGGTAAATAAGAGGGAGAAAATAAAGATAGATTCCGACACAGTTCCGGCTTAAGGTCACGATCAAAGAGAAGAAAGGGGACAGAAACTGAGCTGCCTAAAGGAAGGAGTATGAGGCTAAATCTGTGTCTCATTTTTTGATAATGAGTTGAAATGCAGTCTTGATGTCTAGACATTTTCTTTCGGTGGGTATTAATCACCCTGATGCGTTTGATTTCTGGGGAAGAAACTGTAGCCATTGTAATTGAGTCTGGTGAATCAGGTTTTGACTACTGAATATTGGGAGTGGATCTGGACAAAATGACTTTCCAGCTAGTGCCCTAAGAATCGTCTAGAAAAAACCATCACCTTCACAAAGCATCCATCGGAAGGGTACACCTCTTGCGTCTCTCACAAAGCAGGTGGTGCCCCGTCCAGCTGAGGAGGTAGACTCATATTCACGCGCTTGTCTCAGGTTTTTGGTGGTCTTCTCCCTGGTCCTTGCTCTTGGCAACTACAAGCCAAGTCATCTGTAGGGTGTGTGTGCATCCGAGTGAATTCCATAGCTACCAAATGAAAATTCTGTCTGTAGTCACACACTCCTGCACCTTTCACGTGAGTAAAATGTTCCAATTATTTCTTGATTACATCACAGATGATATGAGGACAAGACAGGTGGAAACAGGATACAGAGCAGCTGAATATCTCTGCAAACTCGGAGCACTTAAAAACACTTTGAAGTCACACAGCTGCTCTTTCTTCTTTTAATTGTCTTCCGTAAAACTCCAAAATCCCCACAATGTCTACCTTAAAAGCACCAGGAGTATTTTAATTGGGTAATAACCATCCATATTTTCCTTCTGATAAATTAAGAGGAATTAAGAAGGAAATTTTATGATGATTATAAACTGTATTACTGACCCAAGGGACAAGAACAATTATGAAAAATATGTCCTACCTATCTGGCGTGAATATGAATTTAGACTTCTAAACCATCTTAAATGCTCAAGCAACTTACTAAAGCTTTTAAAATAGTATTCACGTAATGATTAGAGGGTAACATATAATCATGATTGAGATCATGTCATCAATATTGCCATGGGCTCGGTGCCAAATACTGAAGCTGACTTGGTCTTTGCCTGTTGGGCTTCTGATAAAGATAGAAAAACCATGAAAGAGGTGAAAGAGGTAACAGATCTTGTGTCTTCGAGATCCCTTTTTTTGGTCAATGATTGTTTTAAAAATGTTCTTAACAATCACATCTTTTCCTCTTCTGCCCCTCCTGCCGCCTCCCCTCCCCCCGCCACTCCCTTCCTTTCTCCTCTGATTAAAATTACAAACCATGAGAGGGGAAATGATTGTTGGAAAACGTGAAAAACTGGTGAATCAGGTTTTGACTACTGAATATTGGGAGTGGATCTGGACAAAATGACTTTACAGCTAGCAGCTGTCTGAGGATGTGTTCAGTTCACATGAACATGAAAACTTACTCAAGGCTAACCTGTCGCGCTCACTTAGCCCAGCTTTGGCCAGAGCCCAGGATAAGAGTCCTCTTGGAGAGCGGAAGCATTTCGAGCTTTGAGTCTGTGCTCCCTGCCAGCCCTCATGATACATTAACTCTCACAGTAAACTTCTGAATGAATTTAAGACCACGAGGGACACTGCCAGGTTTCCACCATGTGAGCAAAAATGGGCACTCTAAGTGGAGGGGCTGCCTGTGTCCGAATGTTCCTTAAGCCCAGCCCTGCAGAGTCCCAATTCAGGCACTTACCTATGTTAGCAGAATTAAGCACTTTCGAGTATATGTTTAGCTATAAATGGCTTGTTCCACCGAAGTTTCGGTACTTTTAGCATGACCTGCCTCTACTATGATGGCAGAAAATCCCCAAAGATGTTACCTCTGCCTGTGGGCCAGGGTTTCTTTCCAGCTGCACCGTGTGTCCTCTGGTGAGTTGCTTAATTGGTCTGAGCATTGGTTTCCTCACTTATAAAATGAAGCCAGTGATACCTCTGTGCTGTATTATCATATTAAAAGACCTAATATTTGTAAATTAAGTTTATTTATAAATGAATTTGTAAAATATCTGGCACACAGTTTATAGTCAGTAAATATCTTCCTGGAGTTGCAAGGGAAAAAAAAAACCAGATTGAATCTTTCATCTCAGTTTTCATCAGCTGAAGTTTTAGAGATTGTTCAAGGAAAAAGAGCAACTAAATGCACAGTTATGATACTGGCATCTGGTTGACACTCAGAAATATAGCTCTGAATTCAAACTTGGGATTTCAGGGCTAGCCAACCTTCCTTTTTCCCATCATAACTGAAGGGGGAAAAAAATTTTTTTTAACATAGAATAACTTAATTCTTTTTACTCCAAGTGATCACCTTTTACTAGACAAATCAGGTTAAAAACTGACCCAAAGACCTTGAGGTACACCATTTACTTGAAGAAAGGGAAAAAAATAAGGCAGAAGTGTTTGGTGCACATGGGAAATGCAAGAATGACAGAGCTTTTTTCTAATTTGTATTTTACAAAATTCTTGTGGGAAGTGGCTTTTGTATGCCAGGATCCATTCCTGGTTAGTTTTATGGCCACCTTGTGCACTCTGGAGTGTAGGACGTGGACTAGACATGCTGACACACCTATAAGAAGAGGATGTGATTGGTGCTCCCTTTGTGTTGTAACTGATACCCCAAATCAGTGGGCGATAATTGCGGCATAGTTGAGGCAACAAAGGATGTGCAGTAACTTTTACGTCTAGGCAATATTTTAAGAGTCTGACAAACTGTTTGATCTCGATCAGCAGTGTGAAGCCCATTCATTGTCAGTCTCAAGAAGGTTTAAGTAAAGCATCGTTGAATCTTCACGAAAAGATTGTTTACTGCAAAATGCTGGGATTTTTCAACTGGAGTCAAGAGATATGACACGATTTTATATTGATCCATTCAGTGGGCCTTGGGAGCCAATGAGAAGACACCGGAAGAATACAGGAATGATGTAATCATTAATGAATCTGTTCATAGTCTCAATATAACAACAAAAAGGGATGCTAAGACATCTTACTCCAGAAACAGAGCTGTTCCTACACGTGTCACTCCATCACCTTGGATATCAAAACTGAGCTGGTTTTGTGGTAATTATGTAGTTGGCCAGACTTCACTGAATTTTGGGGTTTAGGTCTTCCTGGATATTCTTGCCACAATTGCCTGAGTTGGATTCAAGATTTACTTTTAAATTTTGGATAATTGGCCTTTGCTCTTTACAGGTGCCCAGTCATCTTAGGTGGGGCTTTCCAATTTTATTTTTCTTGATTACACTCAACTAAATTATAGTCAGATGATGCCTCTAAAGCTTAGTTTTTCCCTCTGGTTTTCCCTGCTGACCTACATATATGTGCCTCGGTGTCCTCATATCTAAAGTATGACTCCATAAATATTCATTCTAAGATTACAAATCAGTATCTCTTCAATCATCTGGTCCTACATTAGCTAATACATTTTGGGGGACTCTAGTTTGTTCTCATCCTTTTGTAGGTAAGTAAGGACAAGGTGGGTGGGTAGAATGTGGGGGTTCTCGTTTGCAAGGAGAGGACATTCCACGTGGGGTAGTGAAGGACCTCATTATTTGAGAAGGTAGAGCATTAAGAGCTAAATTGTGTTGTTCATATCTCAGTGGTTTAGGAGATCAAAGGAAAGATATACCAAGGAGGACAGAAGGAACTAGGAAAGGATTCTCCAGAAGAGGTATGTTTGGGGGTGGGCAGTTTTGGATAGATGCAAAGAACATTTCCAATAAGAGGAACATGGTGGTAAAAGTGCTGAGGCAGAAATGAGCTCAGTATGTTCTAGAACTGTAAGGATTCCGAGAAATCGTGCCTCTGTGTTTACCAGTCTTATCTTTCTGGAGCTAGCCAGTTAACTTAGGGACAGATTTGACAGTCTGCATGTACTGAGGTCTACTTCATTTTACTTTTGTGTCTTACTTCTCTCAAACTCGGTTAAAATGTTATTCTGGATCATGTCATTTCCCTACTTAAAACCCTTAAAACTTAAAAAATGGCTCCCCGTTGCTCAGTCTCCTCTAGACTCCTGGCAAGGACTTCACGACCCAACCCTCCCCATCTTGAACTTCATCGCACCTATGGCCCCTTCTTGCTTCCCACAACCCATTATTAAGCACCTGGAACCCACCATATTCTCTCTTGTCTCTGGTTTCCCATATGCTCAGGTCTCAGCTTGAATGTCCCTTCTGCAGGGAGACCCAGTTAAGTCTCCGCTGCCATCTGCTCTCACAGCTAGCTCCCTGCAGGAAGCACATTTTGTCTTGATTTCTTAATATCTGTCTTTCCCAGAAGACTATAAATTCCTTGCAGTGAGAAAGCTTGTTTGGTTGATCATGAGGGGCCAGCACAGAGTCTGGCCCCAAACCATGTATCCTTGCATTCAGGACTCCCTATTAGATGCCATGTGCCAGGCCCTAATACAACGGGAAAACAAGCAAAAACCCTGGGCTCTCTGTTTTTCTATTCCACTTGGAGAAACACACACTAAAGCTAGCTACAAAGAAAATGTAGAGAATGTATATATTTGCAGGCTAGCGTAAATGCTTAGGAGAAAAACAAGGCAGGAAGGGAAGACAGAAAGTGGTGCAGGAGGAGGTTTAGGTGGAGTGGCAGGGAATGCGTCCCTTCTTTGGCAGTGACATTTGAACAAAGACCTGGAATAGGTGAGGGGGTGAGATGTGCACATACCGGGAAAGAATGAGCAGACTGAAGAAGAAGTGGGTGCAAAGGCCAAGACTCGTGGATCCCAAGAGCAGTCAGAGGGGCAGCGGGCTGGAGTGCAGAGAGCTAGGAAAAGTAGAACATGAGATCAGAGCATGAGCCTGAGGACGGTGAGGGGAGGACATTAATCATGCACATCAATAAATGGGTGTAGGATTGTTGTTTGTTCTTGTTATTACTTAATAATATAAGCACTTGGGACGCGGAGACCCAGAGACACTAGCCTGTGTCCTCTTCTGCTTTAACGACTTTTAAATTTTATTTTATTTACTTATTTTTAAAAATATTTTATGTATTTATTTGTCAGAGAAAGAGGGAGAGAGCACAAACAGGGGGAATGGCAGGCAGAGAGAGAAGCAGGCTTCCCGCCCAGCAGGGACTCTGATGTGGGGCTCGATCCCAGGACTCTGGCATCATGACCTGAGCCGAAGGCGGACATTTAACCGACTGAACCACCCAGGCATCCCCGCTTTAAAGACTCTTTTAAATGACAATTTTAATGACTTAAAACAGTGCTAATAATTCAACCTGGAACAAAGCTCAGCTATCATAAGCTGATCGTGTGAAACGATACTGAGGCGAGCATCTCCTCGCGGGTGTGGAGCAACATAGGGACCGTATGGGACACAAGGAGCACAGGACCGCGCCTTGTGTTTCTGCTGGAGATTTATGCCTGGAGCTGCAAGAACAGGACAGTAGGTGACTCCAGCTACCAAAGAGTTGTGTTATAGAACGGACCCTCCTTGGGGAAGGCAGCGCGCATGGTAATGATACAGACAAGAGTGGCCGCGTCGTTACTGTTCGGACTCAGTTCTTTGGGGGCCTTGTTCTTCGCCTCCTACCAGTATAATTAGCAATTAAAGTAAGTATTTTATCAGGTGACACTCGGCACCGGACTGAATGAAATAGAGTGACTCTGAGCCCAGGGAAGGAGTTTCAGACATGCCAGGAAGGAAATGCAAGAGGAAGAAATTGCTTTTTTGAAATATCTCTCCACAGCTACAGATTCCAGAGCTCCTAAGCTGTGGGCCATTGGGGGGGGGCGGTCCCAGGGGTCCCAGTAGCGCGGCTTGTCACTCAGCATGCCCGACAGGCTCTGGTAGCCGCCCGTGCTCCGCCAGCACATGGCACACCAGCCTTCCTTCTCTCAACACTTGGCTGCCTGCCGTGTGGACATAGGCACACAGAAATCAAGGCTGAATGTACACCCTGTATCTTTCAAAGCCGGCCGTCCGACTCTCGCCATGAGAACAGCCTTCCCACCGCAGAGCTCAGTTTCAGCTGCTCCACAACGGAGAACGACACATCTTCATGTTTGTCCGGAATCTAGACTACATCGCCGTTCTCTGGGTGCCTTGGCACAGGATGTGGCAGGGAGAGTATCAATGCTCAAGAGGAAGAAAGAGTACTGTAGGAAAAGCTGTTTGTGGGTCCTCAAGAACTTCCTAACAAGGCCACGTGAAATGGGAAAAGACAAAATACCTGTGAGGGAGATCTGCATGCTTCTGTTCTGACCCGAGGCTCAGGCACAGTTTGGGAGGCATTGACAGCTTCTTGACATAATATGATGTCCTTGGCATGTGACTGAAGTTTTGGCCCTTTCTGACTTTTCTCTGATCTCCATCTTTGGAGATTGCTCATGAGAGGAGCTGAGCTTCAGTTTGGCCTGAAATCCTATGGCGCTTCCCGCTACATGATCAAAGTCCATTGCAGGCAGCTGGGCTCGCGCCAGCCAAGTTCAGATCGTGCTTCACACAGGGCTTCTGGTGCCTCTCAGCCACGGGCTGACTGGGTTTGATCTTGACCTGCACATATTTGAGGGAGTCTCAGGTCCCTTGCTGATAAGCCCCGCTCCACCGAGCTCTGCTTTAATTAACGTGGCCCTTGGGTTGGGTCGATTTCCCATGTTTCAGCACCTCACCGGGTGTAACCTTATCTTCCCGTTTCACTGGCGTGATGGATCTGAAAGAGCACAGGTGAAGTTTGTCTTTGACTTGACAGCTGGATTACTTCCAGGTTTCACAGCCACAGAAGAAAAGTCCTAAATCCCAGCTCTTCTTATCATTTGGCATTTTATGGAACAGCCACAGTGGGTGTGATGTTAATATGGTTAGACACGGTTCCAGTACAATGAACTTACTGCTTAAAAGTGTGTGCATCTACTAAGTGTGAGTGGGAGAGGCAGTGGAAATCAGTGAATTGTAGGTGTGCTTGAGGGGTGATGGCGGGACGGCTCCAGGAGACGTGGAAAGAGGCAAGTGGCTGCTGCTGAGCATTCAGCTATGTAAATAAATGCATATAATTGAAGGAGACACAATGTTTCATTACCTTTTCTGAAGGGTATCCAGAGGAAAAAGGAGGATAGTCCAGTGTCCTGAGGAGCCCAAGTCCTGCAAGAAACTTCTCAAGTCAATTTGACACAACCTTTGATAGATGGTCACAGTGCTCTTCCCTTTGTTTCGCATCTGCATTTCTCTCAAACATTTGTTTTTAAAACCAAGAAACTTCATCACCACCCCCACTTTTTGTTTTTTAAGTCATACTCACCAGCATACTAAGAAATTCCTTTGCAAAACCTACCTGCTCTGGGAATTCAGTATGGGCCAAGCTAAAGAGGGTGCCCTCGGATGGGGTGCACCAGAGACAAGGAGGGGAGTCACTCCGGTCATCAGAGATCGTGGGTGTGCATGTGCACGTGTGTGGGGGGGACTTGATGTGTCATCTGTCCTTACTGTGGTCTGCATGGAGCACCTTCTGATACTCTTCACTCTCCCTGTGAAGATTTCTAAATAGTGATAGCTTCTCAGATCGTGTGAAACCAGGAAGGATTTGCCAAGGAGAGGAGAAAGGATATTTCTGTACCCTGGAAAGGGGTCTCCTCCACTACAGATAGTCAACCTCTTTCCACTTACTCATCAGTTTCTTTTGAGTTAACTAGAGAGTATGACCCTCTCTGAACAACCTGGGTCTGAGTGGTAGCTTTGCCACTGACTAGATGTAGTTATAAAGATTTTATTTATTTATTTGACAGAGATCACGAGCAGGCAGAGAGGCAGGCAGAGAGAGTGGGGAGAAGCAGGCTCCCTGCTGAGCAGAGAGCCTGATGTGGGGTTCAATCCCAGGACCCTGAGATCATGACCTGAGCCGAAGGCAAAGGCTTAACCCCCTGAGCCACCCAGGTGCCCCTAGACATAGTGTCTTAGTCCATTTTCCATTAGCACATCGTGGAATTGCTGCAAGTATTAAACGAGCTCACAAACGCTCAGTACATGTGTTCTGTGAATCATCTGCAGTCCACTGATATACTTCATATTAAATTCTGTTTCTATTATGATTCCTTACATCAGAGATCAACAGACGTGATTTTACAACATGCTAGAGGTCTTCAAACATACATGTTCCTCACAAGACCATTGTTAACAAAGCGTCCATTGTTTCTTTTATTCACCATGGCAGAGATAGAGCTGGGCGTTCAGAGCGGTCACTCTCAAGGGTCTCACATCTTGCAAAACCCAAAGACATTTATAAATATAGTCCCTGATTTAAGAATTTTACTTTCT
Organism: Mustela nivalis; assembly: GCF_964662115.1. Classification (NCBI taxonomy): domain Eukaryota; kingdom Metazoa; phylum Chordata; class Mammalia; order Carnivora; family Mustelidae; genus Mustela; species Mustela nivalis. The sequence continues at coordinate 43,227,404 of NC_139030.1, forward strand.
GGTTGTGGGTCTGTGATTATCCAACCAGTGAAGGTCATAAGGAGCTTTTCTTCAGAAAGGTAAGGGCATAGGTAAGGATTTGGTTCATCAGCTTGTCACATCTCTCTTACAAGACCAAGTATTTGTGAGTGATGCTGAGTTAGGTAGAAAATTGGCTTTCTGGCCTTCCTTGGCCCCACCAGCCCAAAACATACCGCTGTATTTAAACAAGTTGATGATTTTTAATTTACTTATAGAACATTTAAATATCTGTTGAAATTTTTCTTTGTAAACATGTATTATGCTTCTAATAAACAGACTCAGAAACTGAAAAACCGGCACTGAAGTTTGACTTGGTGGCATTTAGCATACAAACATCGGAATGCTAGCAAAACGAATTTTTGGATGCAGGCCATGTGCAAGAGAAGAAACGAGGAACCACATATTAAGGATGGATTATATATTCTGTTGCCTCCCAGAAGTCCTCTGCTGTGCTGCCCTGGGTAAGAAAGTGATGAGGGACTGTTACTGATTACAATGCGGATCCTGTTTTCACTGGGTTCTTTCTGTTTGGCTGTCAGAAAGGATTCACGCCCACCTGGTTTTATCAGCTTACTGCATGGTACCAGCAGGAATGATGGTTTTCCTGCCAGAATCGCTCCACTGGGAGACCCGGATTCTTTGGGCACAGTGAAGGCTCAAGACTGCACAGAATGAGAATCCTCAACAAAATCGAGCTGTGTCTGGAGCCAGGAGCCATATTCTTTGTCCTTGCCTCAGGCTGTGGGTTTAAGAGGAGACACACCCAGGAGCTGCTTCCCAATTTAAGGATGTATGTTGGAAGTTTTGAGGATTCCTCAAGACTATCAAAGCAATACTTCGTGAGGTGGGGGAGAGGATAAAGAGTAATGGTTGGGTGGAGGGCATCCTGTGAGTGCTGACTTGGTAGATGCTACAAACGATTGGATTTTTAGATTTCTAGAAGAAAAGGGGTAATCTGAAAACAGAATCAAACAAGTCTCATATTGTGGAGGAAAATCACTGAGTTGAGGTTGCTAGACTGAAGTCTAATGACATACTCAAAAAATATTCAGAGCTGTAGGTTTCTTCCATCTATGACTCTGGGTGATGAAGTCTGAGCTTCCTCTTCTTGAAGGTGCGATGATGTATGCACAAAGTAAAAGAATGTACATATGCAAGATTTCTATCTTCTCACCGCGCCCCCCACCCCTTTACTCTGAGCTCATAGAAGCCAGGATCTTGCATCTCTATACCCAGAGGGCCCTCTAGATAGTGGGCAGACACTTAGATTGCATGATTGGTTATGCTGATGATTGGCTGGTTGGCCCTGAGAAAGCAAGTTGTGACTGGAGGTGTTGAGAGGAGCCAGCAGGAGAAAGCAGGTGCTGGAAGGCAACACCAGCTTGGAGCACGCAAGTGAGAAGTGGGGCCCTTCTAAGCTCCTGCTGTCTGTGGCTATCGAGAAGAGAACATTTAGATCGGGAGAGGGAATGGCCTACAGGATTCCTGTCCTGGTCTTTATCCGACAGAGACTTGTGGGAAAAGGTCCCAGCTCTCAATGCTGCGAAGCAAGAAAGGCAGGTGGCATCAGTTAGGCTGTTCTGCTCAGTGCGGCTGAGCGTGATGGATGGCTCCGCGCGCTGTTTATCTGGTGCGGGTTGGTATTTCACCTCTGTTTTCATTAGACTGATGGTAAGGTAATAATTCTTTCCTCTGGCTGAAAAATCTGTCTTCAGCCATTTGTTGGTCTTCTTGATCGGGCCCCTCAGGTGCACAGAAGTCACCCTAAAGGAGATTTTGAACGAAAACGTAAATAATGCCGGTCGGCGTCCGAGGAGCTCTCCAGCAACACAGGCATCTATCTGTGAGACTCGCTGTAGCGGTCAGGTGCACAGAGCCCCATTTACTCAAAGAGAACCGCCTCAAAAAATGGCCGGAGGTAACCACACCTGCAGCAAACAAAGAGCCAATGTCAGGCTTTTGTCTCTTGAAAATTTCAAGCTTATTTGCAAGTTAAATGAAGGCAAGGCAGTCTTCCCGCCCTCCAGGGGTTTCCAGGAAGCTGTGAGTTGCAGTGGGAAGTGCTCCAGGCTGGGATTCAGAAATCTCTCCACTGATTCTCCCCACCGACAGCTGTCTTCCTATCTCTGCGACTCAAGTTTCTTCATCTCTCAAACAAGTAATAGTATATGCGATGGGTTTTAATCGAAAGGTCTTATCAAGATAATGTAGTTTTTCATTTTTCTCCAAGGCTAGTAGGAGCACACTGGAAGCAATGACGGAGGCATGGCGCATCAATGGGCTGCTGCGCTGTAGCCCCTCCCCCTTCCTAGCCACTTTGATGAGGAGCCCAGAAGGCAAGAGGAAGGTGTTAGCTCAGTCAGCGTTGGTCAAGGAAGCCATCTTCCCCACAACGGACAGGATGGGTCCTTCCAAGCAGCATTCTGGGTTTGCCAGCTGGTGAGAAGGTGATGGGACCTCTGTCCACAGAATGTGTGAAGCTGCTCCATCAGCAGGGACCAGCTGAAAAGTTGCATCCCTCAGTAGGGCGTAGTCAGGTCATCGGGAGACATAGTTGGCATCTTGTACTGCTGGTCTCCTCTCAGGTCCTCCACTCACAATGAGGGTCCCTTCCATCCCATCAACCTGGGGATAGCCCACTCATCTTTTCTGTATTGTCGACCACTTAGCTTGACAAATGGTTCTTTTTTACTATAACTACGGTGAACATATATCCTGATTTGTCCTGAATAGTCCGGTTTATGCTTTTTGTGCCAGAGTAAATATTAGAGCACTCCCATTAACTTTTTTTTTTTTTTTTTTTTTTAATTTATAGAGAGCAAGAGAGCACATGTGAGTGGTAGTGGGGGTTGGGGCAGAGGGAGAGAGAGACTCTCCAGCAGGCTTCACCCTGAGCATGAAGCCCCATGCAGGGCTTGATCTCATGACCCTGAGATCATGATCTGAGCCGAAATGAAGAGTCGGATGCTTAAACAACTGAGCCACCCAGGTGCCTTCCCCCATTAAGTTTTAAATTATATGGCACCCCAAACACAACAGATGACTTTTTTCATAAGCACCTTCCCCATTCCCAAGGAACACCTCATGTATTGCTAATATCCTCCCTGCCATCATCTTAGTTGGTCGATGACCTACAAATATGAATAAATTGTTACTTTATCATTTTCACACAGCAATCCATATTCGTCAATATAATTTTCAGGGTATTCCTGACTGGCTGGGGGAGTTATTGTGAAGAACTGTGGTTACTAAAATGTAACGCTTCTAATGAAGAAGGATTTTTCCCCCAAATACTTCTTTGAAGATTAACTAATGAAGCTTTTGTGAAGAGTCAAATGTCAGCTCCTATTAATAATTCTGAAATAACAATTCCAACTAAAGAATTATTTTTGCTCATTCATTCTTCAATTAAGGAATTAACAAACATTGCGTAATGTTTCCTGGCACTGTGCTCAATACTGGAAATTCAAAAATGGACACTCTCTGACCATACGGAATTGATAGAAAATGGGGTAAAGAGACAAGAAAGTGGTGACAGCCTGACTGTGGTAACGCAGAGCAGAAGCCCCCAGTTCAGCTTCGGGCCACTTCAGTGGAGAGGGATGGCTCCCCAGAGTCCGGGACATGGAGTGTCTTGAAGGGCATGGAAGAGTTAGCCTAGGGAGAAAGCTATGAAAAGCATTTTCTTTCAGATCTTTTCTAATATTAGAAAATAAAATAAGGAAGACAAATTCAGAAGTCAGGAAACATTTCTTTTGCTTGAACACTGACGTCTTCCTGTTGATTTTAAAGGAAACTGTTGCTAACGGCAGAAGCTTCTGGTGGTCTGAGGGACACAGGGGTTGAATAAGCTTTCAAAGTTAGAAGCTTCCTTTTTTTTTTTTTTTAAAGATTTTATTTATTTGGGAGAGAATAGAGAGAGCACAAGTAGGGGGAAAGGCAGAGGGAGAAGCAGACTCCCCACTGAGTGGGGAGACTGATGTTGTGCTTGATCCCAGGACTCCAAGATAATGACCTGAGCCAAAGGCAGGCGCTTAACTGACTGAGCCACTCAGGCATGCCCATAGTTAGAAGATTCTTAAAAGGCTAGAGTTTGGGGCACCTGGGTGACTCAGTCATTAAGTTGTCTGCCTTTGGCTCAGATTGTGATGCCAGGGTTCTGGGATCAAGCCCCTCATCAGGCTCACTGCTTGGTGGGAAGCCTGTTCTCCCCCTCCCACCCCCCCTGCTTGTGTTCCCTCTCCCGCTGTGTCTCTCTCTGTCTAAAAAACAACAACAACAACAAAAAAAAAAAACAACAAACTAGAGTTCTATAAAATCACTTTCCAGTAGAAAGTGGTGATTCACATATGGAATTTAAAATTTTCCAATAATCATATTACAAAGTAAAAAGGAACAGGTGAAATTAATTTTAATACTATTTTTTAACCCAATATATACAGAAATAGTATCATTTCAACATATAATTAATATAAACATGAGATACTTTGCAATCTTGTTTTCACGTGAAGATTTCAAAACCCAGTACGTATTTTCCACTCAGAGCGCTTTTCAATTCATAGTAGCCACATGTGAGAGCTAATGGTCTCCTATCGCACAGTGCAATTTCATGACATTGGCTCTCACTGTGCTTCACCAATAAAACTGAACCCAAAGTTTCCTGACTTGGTTTATTCATGACTATTAATTATATAGGTAGCATACGCTTCTTCAAGGAATCACAGAGATTCTACAAAGATCTATGTTCTGTCCTAAGTATTCCCTTATATTTGACAGCCAACAGTTTATAACAATAGACCCTGTGTCTCCAACTATAGAAGCTTTTTAATTGCAGGTGTGGCCAAAGCATTTTGGGCCTCACGGGTTGGTTATAGATTCCTCTGCCCCGGGGGGCCAGTTTGCGAGTGTGCATCTGTGACACTATCCGGAACCAATTATTTCATCACCAAAGACATGTTCAAGGCAGACCTTCACATGGAACATGGCTTGTGACAACTGTTTTCTTACTGAAATAGTTGCAAGGCTGTCTCTGTGAGGCATAGAACATTTGTTGGACCAAGACAGAAGACGGATGTCAGGATGGAAGCCTTGCCAATGAGTCACCACTGGGAAGGCCATGATCTCTGGGTCTCAGTTTCTGTACCTGTGTAATGGTGGTAATAATTTTGTCCCCAAGGCCTCAGTACCATGGAGATCAAAACAGATACTCTCACAGTGCTCATGTGGCAAGAGAGTTCTCCATCTCTAAAAGTGTCTGTGAGATAACGAGCCATCCAGGGGGTCAATTTTTCTTTATTCTTTTTAATGGGTCACTCATAGTTTGTGACAAGAACATTACTAACTGCATAGCCAGTGCCAGGGGCAGTGTGGGGCCACCGAGGAAGTCACGGTTAGCTGTAGAAAAACCGATTCTTCTCTAAAGAGGCCACATGCCATCCTTAGAGAACGTGAGGTTGGTGGCGCCACGTTCTTCCGCAGACGAGGTACACAGCCCGGGGCCAACTGTGTTAACTGCAGCTTTCTCAGCTGTGAAAAATGAGAACAGCAATCTTTCCTGCTCTAGAAGGGAGTTGTGTTTATTAATTAGTTTGTATTTCAAAGTACTTCACAACTGGCAAGTTTCACTATTGAATTAAGGAAAACTTCCTTTCATTTTATCCCCCACAACATTAGGAGGAAAAGAAACTGTGCTCACTGAGGCTGTGAGAAAAATGGAGGGGATTCAGGCAAAAAAACTAACAAACCTGACTTCCAAAGGTAGTGGCTCATTTCCCTGACTGCAAGATGGCAGCCATTAATGGGAGCTGGGGAAATTAAGTATCTCAAAGGGCAACTGAGTCTACTTTCTGAAGAATTGCATTTGCTTTAGATTTAATTTTTATGATCCCTTCAAGAAAAAAAGAAAAAGAAAAAGAAAATGAGCTAAATCACACTGGGATAGCGGCTTGGAAAATGAAACCTTCCCCTTCTTCCATGGGAAGTGGCAGAAACGCTATCATGTTTTCTTGAGAAATGGGAGCTTGGACCTGTTTGTATTCCAGCTTCTAGATCCTCAGATCTCCTTGTCCTTTTTCTAGTTTATGCTAGAAATGATGCCCACCAGACTCTTCCTACTAAGTGTTCTATTATCATGGAAGATTAATTGTTCAAAAAAGGAGAATTCATTCACAATCTTCGCATGGCTAACTGACCACTCCTCTTTTTGCTTCCCGGGTCATGGGACAAGCTTTGGATCATGGGACAAGTTTTCACCAATGGAAGATGAGTAGAAGGTGAGTTTCTTAGAAGTGGATGTCTTCTTCACTCTCTGAGGGCCAAAAATGATTCTGAAGACCAAGACAGAAACTTGAGTCTTTTATCCCATAGATAAGGAACATCTGTTTTGGATTATTATCTGAGTAAGAAACAAACCTCTATTGTGTTAAGCCATGTTTTAAAGTCTATTGTTACAGCAGCTAATGTAAACCCAACACACACACACACACACACACACACACACACACACAGCCAAAGCTGACACTCTTCCCAAATTTCCTAGTAGAGTTGTCTTTTCCATGCCAGACCACGAAACTCCCTTAGGACTTCAGTGATGCCCAGCAATCATGCAGAGCACGTGAGGTATTTAATAAATGTATGTGAAATGGAGGAAGGGAGGAGGGAGGGAGGGGTGTTTGAATTAATGTGTGTGCATTTAAGGTGACTCACTTATTTTCTTTCAAGCTTTCCAGCTCAACATGCGCATTCCTCCCCCACCCTCCATTAAGTGGTAAAGCGGGGAAATAGTTTTCCTTTCTGCATGGTCTTCCAAAGGACGGACACAGAGCCATGAGAGAAATCGCTGGCCAGAGAAAAGTAATCCCTTAGAGAAAGCAATCCAAATATCATCACCCTAGAGAGCTGGGCCACTGCCAACATCTCCATCAGCAACTTGGAAGAGTTGTCTGACTTCCCAACACAATAAAAATGGAGACATGAGCTTCCAGAGCCCCAGCCAGCACAATTACATGAAGCCAAAGAACATTACCACTTCTAACTTGCAGGATTTATGACCAAACACGATGGAAAATAAAGACAGAGATGCTTGTCTGAATTCATCATTCACAGAAGGCAATGCGTTTTAATCATAGAGAAGTTGTAGATATTGTACTTTTTCTAAGGAGAACCTTAGCAAACAGAGCAGAAACAGATACCAGCATCCCAGAGAAAAAAAGAAAAATGAAAAAGATGGCCAGTTTGCTCCTGTTTGCTATCCTTTATTGTTGAAAAACTCCTTTTAAATGCATGGACGCAAGCTTTTCTACTTCGGTGTTTTCCTGGGTTTGGGAAACTGCTTCTAATTTGAGTGGAACAAGAGAGTAGGCCTGTGTTCGATACAGTGTCTGCTGGTGCAGGCCTTAAATGAGGCTAAACTCATGCCACTTCTAGGAAGCCTGTGTGTGAATGTTACTTCTTGGGGGAGTGCTCCTGCCCTGAACTGCCCTAGAACCATGCTCTTCACCCAGAAGAGGATTCTTAGGCTTTATTACCATTGCTCATTGATTGCCTCCACTCTGGGACGTATACCCACCCTATGAGGGCAGGCTGTGCTGTTCTTGGCCCAGTGCTGGCATATGGTGAATACTCAGAAAATACTGAAAAGCTCAGATTAGGTTACGATTTTGTATAACTAAAATTCTTCACACAAGACCATTTGTTTTATTTTTATTTTTTTAAGATTTTATTTTTGCGTGTTTAGAGAGAGAGAGAGAAATAGAGAGAGAGAGAGAGAGAGAGATAAAGAGCATGGGTGAGAGCAGCAGGGAGGGGCAGAGGGAGAATCAGGCTCCCCGCAGAGCAAGGCGCCCAATGTGGGACTTGATCTCAGGACCCTGGGATCATGACCTGAACTGAAGGCAGACACTTAACCAACTGAGCCACCCAGACGCCCTGGACTATTTGTTTTCACTATTGAGAATGAAAAGGTAAATCCATATGGTTTTTGTCTAATGTTTTCAAATTTTGAATTACTTAAATACATATTGGTAAAACTGCTGTCTGACTGTTTATCAGAACCAAAATTACAGTCTTGGAACCTCTGCAAGTTAAAAAGATTGCTTGAGAAAGGAAGGAAGGTACTACATAATCCTTCAAACACAAGACTCATTGCTTAATTCTGTCAATGCTTAGAGTAACTCCTTGAACCCTAAAAGAGAGTTTGTTTCCAGAACACCTGAAACAGAGACCACATTTTTATGATGTTTGCCTTTCACAGTCAAGTTTACATTAGGGAGCTGTATTTTCCCCTATATTTATTTTTAAATCATTTGAGTTTTCCAATAAAATAACATTCTCTTTTTCTTGCCTCTTCCCAGATGAACACATTTATTTTTTTAATCGTTAAACATTCTACATGGGGCTGTGGTTGGTGGTTGGGAGGTTCTGGGGTGGTGCACCTAGAAAAGAATGTGTTATTTGCATTTAAGGAAATACTTAGTGGGCTGAATGTCTAGCCACTAAAATAACAGTTCATCAAAACACAGTTAGCCATCCAAGAGTGGCAATCAGATTTCCTAGAGTCCAAGTAAAGGATGAAAACTTTACTGAGGAGAGGCAGACCAGGGAGACAAGCTATGTTTGGAAGCAGGAGGTAAGTCAAGGAATTAAGGATCTGAAATACAGAAAACGAAGGGCGGGGGGACACATGGAGCATCTCCTCTGTAGACATCCGATTTGAACCTAATCTAAATAAGTGGGAAGTAAAATCATTATCTGGTGTTTTGTGGCCACCTCAAAAATGTCTTGGTAGTTTTGACAAGACTAGAGTCAATATTGAAAAACCACCAGCACCACTGACTTGGGCTGCATAGCGCAGCAATGGCCCAAACCTGCCCAGAAGGGCCCAATGTCAATTATTGTCAGGATAGGGATCAGGGCGAGAGAAGAGCGGTGTGCTAACTCAGGCTGGCCTCCGAGGGGGACGCTGGGGCATCCTTCCCTGGGCTACTTGTTCACCTCTTCTCTGGAGCAATAAACAAAGAAATGACAAGAGGCTAAGCTCCTTCAGTTAGACACTTAAAAAAAATGTTTTATTTATTTATTTGACAGACCAAGATCACAAGTAGGCAGAGAGGCAGGCAGAGAGAGAGAGAAAGGGAGAAGCAGGCTCCCCTTCGAGCAGAGAGCCCGATGCGGGCTCGATCCCAGGACCCTGAGATCATGACCTGAGTCGAAGGCAGAGGCTTTAACCCACTGAGCCACCCAGGTGCCCCTCAGTTAGACACTTTCAACCTTTAATGTGACCATAAGTTGAAAGATTTATTTTCTATTTAATAATGATTTAGAGTTTATGTATTTATGTCTATATAATACATGTATATATACACACGTAAGTGTATCTATGTACCTGCATGGTTAGTATTTATATTAATGTGAGTGAATAAAAACATTCTAGAGTTGGATTGTGGAGACGGTTGCACAACTCTGAATAGGATAAAAGCCATTAAAGTGTAAGTTTATTTATTTTTAAGATTTGTATTTATTTGACAGAGAGAGACACAATGAGAGAGGGAACACAAGCAGGAGGAGTGGGAGAAGGAGAAGCAGACTCCCCACTGAGCAGGGAACCCATTGTGGGGCTTGTGACCTGAGCCAAAGACAGACACTTAACGACTGAGCCACCCAGGTGACCCAAATTGTAAGTTTAAATGGGTAAATTTTATATGTGAATTATATATTACTGAAGGTGTTTTAAAAATGTATGTATTTATTCCTTTATTTTTCTGCAAATAAAAATCATACACTGGGTTTTGTTTTTATTATTATGGACTTCCTTCCTTCTATGCTTCCCTCCCTCCCCCTTCTCCAGGTCTTGGTGGTCCCAGGATACACTCCAGGATTGCTAAATGCTGACTAATGAGTTATAGCTTTATTCCAATTTTACAACTGCCAGGTCTTTTCCATGTTATGGGGTCAGCAAGAAAAACTGTACAAAAAATGAAACTGACCCAGAGCGGTGCTCTTCATGCGCTCCTGCTCCCCCTGCCCCCGACCATTCCGGCTTCCCATTGCCTCTCTGGGTGTGGATGCCTATTTCGGTCTCAGGCATCACCACATGAAAGATAATGTTTTCAGTGATCCCTTCTTCTAACATTCTGTGATGTGGATGAGATTGGTGGAAGTTGTTATGAAGGTCGAAACTGGTGGTCTTTTCTTTTTATTGAAATACGGTTGAAATACAGTATCATACAGCACAGGGATTCAGCATTAATATATATTGTAAAATGATTGCCATAATAAGTCTAATTTTGTGGTTATTTTAAAACCTATCTTCAGAGTCAGTTCATATGCAATAATTCAGCTGTACAATGTCTTGGGTGGTATAATTGCAGTTGTAATTGCAGCTGTTGTTATAATAGATGATAAAATCTTATAAGTGTTATATTCCTCAGTTTCATAGGAGCTATTCATCTCTTTTTTTTTTTTGATGGGTTGATAAATCAAGTGAATAGCACATAGCAGTGCTTCTCAAACTATTGTGAGAGGTCTAATTTCATAAAATTTCTGAGAGACTGGTAACTTTTGTAAAACCAATAAAAACAAATTACCAATAAAAAACTAAAAAAAACAAAGACATACAAAATACATGATCCTTTCTTAATATTAGGTTCAATAGACATTAAATTATATTTCAATAAATATCAAAACAGATATAAGATAGGAAAATAGATTGAGTTTTTAACAACTACACAGATGGTTCATTGAGAACATCTGAAGAGGTAAATAATGGAGGAAATTGCTGTTACACTCATAATTTTTGTAATTCTGTCATTGTAACACAAAATTACTAGTGAAATATATTTCTTTGTTAAACAGCTATATTCACATTTTACTGAACTATTTTTATATCAATATTTAATGTTAATGTAATGGATGAGTTTACCTCTTGCTTGTTAACATACCTAATCTAAGTTAGATTGATGACAATAGGAAAAAATATGTATCAAAACTGTTTCTGTGTTTTCATAATACTTAAAATAGAGAAACCCGTCTTACAGAGATGTATTCATGGGGACAAGGACAAAACAGGATATTCATTTTTAATTTTTTTCAAAATGAATTAGTGATACTCTATTTGCAAATTTTGGAAATTCAGTAACCAGTTCCAACTATTCTATAAAATTAAATTTAAGTTAACTTTTGATGAAAGATAGGGATTCCATCTTGCATACTTTTGGTTTATAGTTGGCAAATTAACCTTAAAATATCACATCTTACATGGTCCTACTTCTGACTATATAAGACTTAATCACAAGTTCAGCGCTTTCTTTTTTTTTTTTTTAAGATTTTATTTATTTATTTGACAGACAGAGATCACAAGTAGGCAGAGAGGCAGGCAGAGAGAGAGAGGAGGAAGCAGGCTCCCTGCCAAGCAGAGAGCCCGATGTGGGGCTTGATCCCAGGACCCTGGGATCATGATCCAAGCTGAAGGCCGAAGCTTTAACCCCCTGAGCCACCCAGGCACCCCAAGTTCAACACTTTCTAATCTGGCCTATGTGCTGATCAATGAAATGAGTCCATTGACCGCATTTGAATGTAAAGGCAATGCCAAATTGCTATACAAATTTGTACCCACTTACTCTCAATCTCTGTACATATCTCACCGTGGACCAGTAACAGCTGATGACCAGCAATGGTTGGCTCTTGAACCACACTTTGAGTAACAGTGCTTTGTAGATATAGCATTTTTTAATTTGTCAAAGCAACCGAAGTCATCTCTTGAGATGAGCTCTAGCATAAAATGGGTGGCAACGGGTGCTATTGTTCTCCCCGACCCCTCAGCATAGGCACAGAGACACCTGCCGAGGGAAGCTAATTTGGACACTGGCTGTTTGCTGCACTTCACTCCAAACTCCTCACCCCTGCACTTTGGTAGGACTGCCCTCTGGGACACACTGGCACCAACCCCGGGTGGTAAAGACCCTCCCCTAGAGGACCAGTGTGGGTTCCTGCCATGTCAGGTCCCTGAAGTTTGGAGTTTTAAATCTCAGTCAGCCTTCCTGGGATAGAACACAGGTATGCTGTGCTGCCGGGCAGGCAGACAGCTTGGACAGAGACAGGATGAAGGCAGCGATCTGAGAGATGCCTGGGACACACAAGGGGAGACTGTTTGCTCTTCTGGGTGGGCTTCCTATCCAGCCATAGGCATGAAATTCCCTCTTTGGGAATGAGGGAGAGGGCTGGCTCCATTTTTCTCTCCTGCCTGTCAGCATGGATGGACTTCAGTGAGCAGAACAGCACCCCCAGTGAAGGTTTAAACCACTTAAATCAAGCTCCACCCCTTGTGCTCTGCAGGTGCTTTTCGCAGGCAAGCATGCCTGAGAGCCAGAGCAAGGGACCCCTCTTCCAGAAAACCAGCACAAACCCTCCACATGCAGCATGTCTACTGACCATAGTGCGCAGCGAAGCTTCAACTCTAGCGGAACTAGCCTCAGGTCTCTTTTGACAAGCAGACCAGAGCACAGTCAGTTAAAACCTGCCACACTCTGGCCAAGATCCAAACACTCCCCACTGTAGGCAAGGAAAACTCTATAGAGGACTGACCTGAGGGAAAGAGCAGCCAAAACACAGCATTAGAGTGCACACAGCATACCCCAGAGACAGTTCCTGAAGCACCAGACCCTGGAAAGTACGTGACCTCTTCTTTGTAAAGCCATTGCTCTCAGGAGCAGGAAACGTAACGGGCCTTACTAACACAGGGTATAAGATAGAGACCTAGACAAAAATGCTGAGACAGAAGGGTTCATCCCCAAAGGAAGAACAAGAAAAGTCATAGCCAGGGATCAAATCAAAACAGATATAAGTAATATGCCTAATTTAGAATTTAAAACAACAATTATAAGGATGCTAACTGGGCTTCAGAAAAGCATAGAAGGTACCAGAGAGTCTCTTATTGCAGAGGTAAAAGACCTAAATGACCATTTTAGCCCTAAATTCAGGCCAAAATGAAAAATGCAATAAGATTTGAAGCTAACTGGATGTAATGACCACAAGGAATGAAGAAGCAGAGAAATGAATAAGTGATAAAGAAGATAAAATTTTGGAAAATAATGAAGTTGAGAAGAAGAGGAAAAGTAAAATATTAGATTATGAATGTAGACTTAGGGAACTCAGTGTCTCCATAAAGCGTAATAGCATTTGTATGGTAAAGAAGAGAGGGCAAAGGGGCAGAAGGTTTACTTGAGGAAATTATAGCTGAAAACTTTCCTAATCTAAAAAAGGAAACAGACATCCAACACCAGGAGGCACAGAGAACTCCCATCAAAATCAACAAAAGCAGGCCAACACAAAAACATTGTATTTAAATTCACAAAATACAGAGATAAAGAAAAAAAAATCCTACAGGCAGCAAGACAAAAGAGGTCCCTAATTTATATGGGAAGACAAATAATTTTAAAAACAGATCTATCCACAGAAACTTGACAGGCAAGGAGAAAGTGGCATGATATTTTCAACCTATTGAATGGGGAAAATATACTTTGTGGAGGTTTTTAATCAAGTATGGATGCTGTACTTTGTCAAATGCCTTTTCTGTATTTATTGAGAGGATTTTATTGTTCTTATCCTTTCTTTTGTCAATGTGGTGTATCACATTGATTTACTTGCAAATATTGAATCACCTTTGCAGCCCAGGAATAAATCGACTTGATCATGGTGAACGAGCATTTGTGATGAGCATTGGGTATTATATATAAGTGATGAATCACTAAATTCTACTCCTGAAATGAATCTTCCACCATGTGTTCACTAACTGGAATTTAAATAAAAACTTGAATTAACCTAAAGAAATATTAACCTAAAGAGAAGGTTCAGAAAATTGCTGTCGGTTCTTCATTTGGATCCTTTTTTAAAAAAAAATATATTATTTAATTATTTGACAAGAGATCACAAGTAGGCAGAGAGGCAGGCAGAGAGAGAGAAGAAAGCAGGCTCCCTACAGAGCAGAGAGTTGGACGTGGGCCTGGATCCCAGGGTCCTGGGATCATGACCTGAGCTGAAGGCAGAGACTTTAACCCACTGAGCCACCCAAGTGCCCCCATTTGATCTTTTTTATTCACTACTTTTATCAATGACTTAGAGGAAGGTATGGCTTATGTACATATATATGTATATATATATTTTAAAATAATAAGCACTTATTTTGTATGATCCATGTACCAAGATAATTGTTTTATAATGAATATTTTTTTAATCTTTATTTTTAAAGTATTTATTTATTTATTTATTTATTTATTTATTTATTTAGAGAGTGCACAAACAGGGAGAGGGGCAGAGGGAGAAGAAGACTCTGCACTGAGCCTGGAACCGGACTGTGAAGCTCCATACCAGGAACCCAAGATCATGACCTGTGCCAAAACCAAGAGTTGGACATTCAATTGAGTGAGCCATCCAGACATCCTGATCTGTTGTTTTTTTCCTTTTTTTAAAGCTTTATTTATTTATTTATTTGCTTGTTTTTTTATTTGTTTTAGTAATCTCTACACCTAACATGGGCTCAAACTCCCGACCCCACAATCAAGAGTCATGCTCTTCTGTCACTCCTATTTGATTTAATCTTTAGAACAATAATTCTGTGATGGAGGTACTGCAGTCATGTCCAATTTATAGATTTATAGTAACTTCTCCAAGGAAGTGACTACTTAGTGCTACTTAGTTGTGGAGCTGGATTTGAGTCAGGCCAGCTGATTCCACATCCAAACCTCCCACACTGGCTGTGATTGACACAACTCTAAGTGAGAGAAGCAGAATATTTAAAATATTCTCCAGGTGAAATTGCTGGAAAAAAATCAATACCATGAAATTTAACAGGAATAAATGTCAGCTCCTCTATTAGAGTAACATGTGTCAATTATACAAAACCTGCTCCCAGGTTTTTATCCCTGATTCCTGGAATCATCTCCAAAAACAAATCTCTGCACACAAGTTCTTGTCTCAGACTACTTTTGGAGAAACCCAGGTGTCTTGTTTTGAAATGCTAAAACAAAAATACTGTAGACTAGGTAACTTAAACAGCAAACATTTATCTCTCACAGTCTTGGACGCTTGGAAGCCCAAGATCAAGGCACTGGCAGATCCAGAGTCTGGTGAGAACCACCTTCCTGGTTCATAGAGAACTGTCTTCTCACTGTATCCTCATGTGGTGGAAGAGATGAGGGAGCTCTCTGAAGTCTTTTTCAATAAGGGCCCAAATCCCATTCATGAGGATGCCACCCTTATGGCCTAATCACATCCCAAAGACCCTACCTCCAAACACCATCACACAGGGGATTGGGTTTCAGCATAGTAGTTCTAGGGAGGCCCTAACCCTCAGTCTATTGCTCCAGACAAACAATTGGCCTAGCAGTAGATCATGTAAAAATTGGATCTTAATAGATGACAAATTCAGCTGAAGACAAGAACGTGATATGGTAGAAAGGAAGAAAGAGAGAGGAAAAGAGGGGAGAGGGAAGGAGAGAGAAAAGAGAGTAGGAGGGAGGGAGGGAGGGAGAGAAGGAAGGAGGGAGGGAGGTATTGTCATAGGAGCATTACTCTCTGAAGAACTGATCAGTCGGCAGTACCACCTACAAGTCTCAGCAGCCACAAAGGCTCAATCCTTCTCATGTTTGGGCTCTTTGCATCATTTTGTGGATCCCAGAAGTGTTTGACTGACACTTTGACTAATGTGCGCGCACACACACACACACACACACACACACACCCTGGAAACACACACACATAACTTTGTGAGCGCAGTGATTTGGTCTTCTTGCAATGCTGCTCTTCAGCTCTCTGCCCAGTCCTGAGCAGCCTTCAACAGGCCAGTGCTCCCACACCCATCAAAGGATGCTTGGCTAGGCACTCCTGGATTGACTCAAGGTGTTTGATATTTGCTTTGTTTTTCTTGTTTTTGCTTTTTTTTTTTTTTTTTTACTTTTTGGGCTTTGTACAAATGGATTCTATGCTGCAGTATCCTTTCTGAAAGTCTTGCCAGAACAATCAATGGGAATAATGCTAATGATACCTTGGGCATATATGGCATTTCCATTTCTAAATGCTTGATGTGTCTTTACATCTATGATCTCTTTTATCCTCATGACATCCCTGTAGAGTGGGCCAAAGCAGACAGTACACACATCAGGATCTAGCTCATCAGTGTTTCTAATAGAAAGAGACATTTTTTTTTTTAAAGATTTTATTTATTTATTTGACAGAGAGAAATCACAAGTAGTCGGAGAGGCAGGCAGAGAGAGAGAGAGAGGGAAGCAGGCTCCCTGCTGAGCAGAGAGCCCGATGCGGGACTCGATCCCAGGACCCTGAGATCATGACCTGAGCCGAAGGCAGCGGCTTAACCCACTGAGCCACCCAGGCGCCCTAGAAAGAGACATTTAACTGAGTCATAGGCACTTCCAAGTCTTGCATCTTCTAGACTAACAGATCATTTGTCTAATTGTTTTCTTTGCTTTTGGGTTTTTTCCAAAGTTAATTACCAACCTTAATTAGTTCTAGTTACGAGATCTCCAAGACTATATTCTTTGTAAATATATGCTGCTTTATTAAATAAGTCTAAATATTTACAAAATCTTTCAATTTTTTATTCTGGCTTCTCGGTTAATGGCTGTTTTTATCTCTTTATAAAAGGAGACATTGAGTGAGAGACATCCAGTCTTACTGCCCAAAACTTGTGGGAAACAGCAGAGCTTCTTGCTTCCCCTTATTTTATCTTCTGTGATTTATTTATTTTTATTTTTAAATTTAATTTCTTTTCAGTGTAACAGAATTCATTGTTTATGTACCATACCCAGTGCTCCATGCAATCCATGCCCTCCATAATACCCACCACCCAACCTCCCATCCTGCACCCCTTCAAAACCCTCAGATTGTTTTTCAGAGTTCACAGTCTCTCATAGTTCATCTCCCCCTCCAATTTCCCTCAACTCCCTTCTCTCCGTCTCCCTATGTCCTCCTATTACTGTGATTTATTTTTAATTGGAGCCTGTGTGAGCAGGAGTGGTTAGAGCAGAGTGAAATAAGTAAATTGCCATAGTATTAGAGGTGGTGGGTGTAAAAAGATAAGGAATGGGCCAAATTTGTAACTGTGAGTGAAGACTACATGACATTTTTCAACACTGATGGCTTTGTAGTACCCAAAAACGAGAAACTGTTTTTAAGATACCCCTAAATGGCCTGTTCCTCCCCGGGTCTCTCCAGGGTGCCTTGACTGTGCCTACACACTACACTACTCAACAAAGACTCTGAGCCATTTGTCTGAATCTGAAATTATTCCCCCATAGGTTCTTAGAGAAGGCCCATGTGTATGCTCACTTCTGTAAGAAAATTGGTCCATAGCTTAACTTGCTGTGTTTCTTAGCTAAGGTCTTTGGATAACCTCCAAAGCAATAAATCATCACATGTGCCAGGAGAGAAATTTTTTGTGATAGTTTGATGTATCTATATGACCCTCATATATGCTGCTACATAATAACAAAAATAATAATGAACACCTTGCATCTGTATACTATTGTAGACATTACAAAGTACTTTGTAGCTTGGACTGACCTTTTAATGTAGAATGGTATAAGAAGGTTCTTTCTCAAGACTGCAGATGGAGAGAAACAGATCAAATGAGGGTTAGCAGTAAATGCCAGAAAAAAAAAAAATCGCCTAACACATTATTTCAATGGAGATCAAGAGCACAAAGAGTCAAAGAAAACCAAATGAAAGTTAAGAGATAGAAAAAAATTATGAGTAAGCAGAAGGAAGTAGAGTAGTTGCAAACTCAAATACTTTCCTCTGAACGAAGTAAATCAGTGAATTTGCAACCATATGACAATAACATGTGTTTTGCAAAAAAAAAAACAACAACAAAAAACAAACAAACAAAAAACCCCCAAAATTTATTTACATTCAAAATTTGCTCTAAATGTTGAGCTAGCCAAGTAAAGCACCTCTCCAGGCTGTATTGGGCTTCTTGGCCTCCATTTTTCTAAACCCTAGAGGATAGGGAAGGAAGAAGCCAGTCAGCATGGAGAGAGCCATGGGACTACCAAGAGAAGAGCAAGGTCACAGGGAACAGATACCATGAGGTCAAGACCATGTCACTTGTATGTGAGAGAAGAACAAGAAAGAAATGGCCAGAAAGGATCTCACAGTACCCTCTGTCCTTTGGGACTGTGCTTTCTTTCCCAATCAGTCCACATGTGACCCTGAAATAAATGCCTTCTCTGCTAAAGAGTGAGTGTTTCTTCTTTATAGTCTGAACAGCTTAGCAGAGCCTGCCCACATGCCTTTTGGATTTTCACGAAACCCTTACATAGTAAAGGGCTGGAAATCAGGGCTCCTGAGTCTCGTTTAATGCTGCTTCCAATACACCACACAACATTTACCTCCAGCATAGGATGCTCGAGAAGCAAGCCCAAATGTGTCCCCCTAGGGTGGCATTACATTCCAAAACCGCTTGATTCACAGTGGCTGTGAGATGATCTCTTTTCAGGCTTTTAGGAAAAATGTGCTCCATAAAAGAGGATTTTGCAGTGGTCCCACCTGTGCTGGGAGAGTTACTGTCTCAAATGCATCCAATTTTGTCTTCCAAAAGGCACAGAGAGGACATGAACACCTAAAATATGTCATCGTGTGAAGAATATAAAGTAAATACATAAAATAATACAGCCATACATTAACTTAAATAGTGCCAATAAATTGTTAGGTTTAGCAGGAAATGGAAATTAGCTAATGGAATAATGAAGAGTTTGTTTATTCCTAGAGCAGACTGTTGTCATTCATCATGTTCCCAGTTCCCCCTGCCAAGAGCAGCAACTAACAGGCTTGCTTGGGGTGATGAGGTGAGCCCAGGAAACTACAAACTATGGCTTTCCAACTTTCAAAGCAAGCACAGTGGTCATTCTAGGACTGAGAGGAGCGACAGGGAGAATAGTGCATCCGAAGGACCTTTGTATTGTGAACACGCAATAAGGCAGGACCACGTAGCAGTTAGGGATGTGACATTTGGAGGCAGTCAGGTTTGGATTTGGGACCAGATTTTTGGAGCAGAGGTGGGCACCTGACCCAATGGAAATGGGTCCAGAGGCTAGCAGCGAACCTCTTGTGTATGTAGCCTTGAAAGTTAATCTAGCCCTGCTAAATCCACTTTTTCTTTTGTAAAATGAAAAGATAACAACACCTAACTCAAAGGACTGTATGAAGTGTGTGATCCAGCAAATGAGGTGCCAGGCACAGTGCCTGGGACATGGAACAATCCACAGCACTCCACAAAACCAAAGATGAGGCTACATGGCCCAGAGGTCAAGAACTCACGTCCATAAGGCCAAAGTAGGAGGGAGGCTTTTTCCAAGTATTAGTCACTATCAGGGTGAAAGAGAAGTCCATGAAGCTTATGTGGGCTTGATCAAAACTTAGTTTGTTGGATAATGTTTTATTTTGCAACAAAAATTAGAGCAAGTAAATCATCTTTCTATTTAACTATGAAGAGAAAATATCACAATCACATGCTGATGATATAAGGCAGGATGCCTAACAATGCAACAATCTTGCATTGATATGTAAGTCATTATAAGTGAATGCCGACAATGCTGCTGGTATATCAGTGTGCAACCTGAGAGACTGACCAAGCCTGCAGTGAATGATGCAACCCCCATGCTCCCATCTGCCTCACAGCAGTATGACATAAAGAGGGAGTAAAAGCTGAGAGATGACTTACTTAGAGGGCTATGTATTTTGTTAGGATTTTCAATTTTAAGGTTCACAAAGGCAGGAATTGTATCTCGTTCATATTTTCTAGGACATATTTATGGGTATCAATTGCCAAATTAAAGAAATCTTGGAACTATAAAATGTACAGTTATTCATTGTAATAACCTTAGTTTTCAGGAGACCTTTTCTTTCTTCAAAGTGCTCTATGATCTTAAGCCAGGTGTGTCTACGGCCCAAGGTCAATTTGAGGGCTAGGTTTCTTCAGCTTGCTTGTGGTGATTATTGACTGAGGCAAAGAAACTGGACTAGGAATGGAGGATTTGGCCACCTTGGCCGCCACACTCTCTCCCCGTTCTAGTTCACAGTCAACTCATCACCCCGGGTAGTAATGGAGGTAGGCAAACCAGAGAGGCCCGACTCAGGGAGAGACCAGACATCTTCAGACCTCCCTGGAGGCCACCTTCTTTTCGGCCTGTTTGCATTCTTCATATTATTCAGAGCCATTGCTCCAGACCCTTCCATTCAGAGCCATTGCTCCAGACCCTTCCCCACAAGGAAGAGTCTTGCCAAGTGCTGCTTCTCACTGGGTAAAAGGAGGGCTGACAACATTTTCTCCCTTCTCAGTGATACAGACTGTAAATGACTGTCAGGAGATAATAGCCAATGCCACATTATTGTATTTTAGAGCTCAGATACTACCATTTTTCTTACATCTAACACAGAGCAAAACAAAAACAAAAACAAAAAAACACACCAGCAAGAACATGTGGAAACTAAAATAAATGCTTCTAATTAGCAAATGAAAATGCATCTGAGCCAAGTGAGAGCTGTCAGCTGTTTAAGAGGCCTCCTTGGCCTCTAGGGCTGCCCATGACAGATCAAACCATCTAAACACATTATGACCACAAAAAAGATGGGATTTTCAGACTCTTAGCCACAGAATGGTTTTTCAGTTTACTCTGCAGAAGACTTCTTTTTTCCTCTACTTGTAATAAATGAGTTTAAGCCAAAATCAAATTTCGATACTTAAAAAAAAAAAAATCAACCATTACAATTGATAGCATCCGTTTAAGGAATGAAACACTTTTGCATGGAAAGTGATTCATGAACCACTCTTCCCTACAGGAGATGAAGCCATTTGGGCTTTCCTTAGAGATGCTTCTATTACTGGCAACGTTTAAAAAAACTTCATTATATAGAGAAAATTCCAGCCTTCAATTTTTCTTCTTGAGAGGGTTCAGTGGTTGCTTTGGTATATGAGTGTCTCTTGGCGAGCGTGTGTGTATGTGTGTGCAGGCGCGCACACACACACACACACACACGAGTGTGTTTCATAAAATTAGATTCTAGCAAAGGGAAAGTGCATTTATGCAAAAGCAATTCATCAACCACTTCTGTGCTCAGAATTCACCGAGGTAATTTAGATACTTTAATGGCAAGGTAGTTTAGGTAGGTAGGAGGCGATGTCCCCTCCCCCATCCGACCGCTATGGTAATAGAAAACGTGTGCTCTAAATGAATCTTTTCAGAAAAGTAATTCTAGTTTTAATTATTTATCCACTACCAAATATAAAATATAATTACATAGCCAATGTCCATGGGAGCAAAATCCACAGGCCAGTGTAGAATAGGAGAGCTTTCTGTTTTTAGAAATTTTCCATTTTAAAAAAAAGATATTAAAAAAATAAGATTAGCCAAATGCAGCTTTTAGTGCTAATCTGATTTTCATGTTAGTGTTTAGCAAGAGCCCACCGCTTGCTCCATACAATGGCTCCAGAATTTGCAGTGTTTTTACCATGGCCTTGACCTTTATGATGTCAGACATATATTACTTTTCTGCTATAATTTACTATTGACATCATGGATTAAATTTGTTGTTTCAGCTAATGTAACTGAGCAAGCAAGGTAGATTGTGAAACCAAAGCCAGCTACTGAAATACGAGGGTTGTCAAGTATAAATTTACAAAAGATATTCAGACGGGGTGTGGAAGACAAAAATAAATGGACAAAGAAGCTGTTTTTGACAGACTGCAAGGGGCTAGAGACTTCAACTTGAACATTGTAAATCCAAATGTCACGAAACACTGCTGCAAAGTGAGAGACACGTCTATTCCTCAGGAATATAAATGGTGATGGGAAACCAAACTTTCAAGACACCGTGTGTTTGTGAAAAGTGTATCCCTGCTGCCTGGTAACAAAACCGCTGATCTCTTCTTCCGTCCCTCCCACATGGCTTGGAAATCATTACAAGTCCCCACCCTAGAACCTGCAGGGTCCACGAAACCAGCATTCCTTAGGACACCTTTTGGACAAGAAGCCAGGACTCGATTCCCTAATCATGAGCTATAGCCAGTTTTCACATCTCTGACAAAGAATATTTTAACACCCAAACTGAAGTGGCCTGAGAGGGGGTATTGTAACCACTGGAACCTGTGAAGGCACTCCCTCATCAACCTCGTGATCCCACGGAAAGCAAGCCTCCTCCGTGCCTGGTTTTCAGAAAACAGTCTGGCCTGCCAGGCTGTGTTTCTATGAGACTGCTCTCTCATAGCTGGGCTTTCTTTGTAATCGTCCTACTGTTGTATTTTCCCAGATACCCTGCAAGCAAACAGCATTTCAGAATAGCTGAAACCAGAATACGATAGATGGGGGCTTCCTAGATGGATTGATGGGCAGGCAGCAAAAGAACAGAAGCCTAGGAAGTAAAATGCTCTTCCATGTCAGCGCTTGTTATTATGGATAATGCTCTCTTGGTTTTCTTATAATAGTCCAGAGTTAGACTGGATCTTATGGATGGTATTCAGTGGTCTTGTATTTGGGGCACTATTAAGAGGATGGAGAGCTTGGGGTTCCTCTTGTCCCTATAAATTCTCTCAATAACCTGTTACCCAGACTTTTTTATGGAAAGTGAGAGAACACCATCTATGCCCATGAGTCAGAAATACAATGAGTATTTACAGAATAACACACAATATTTATGCTATACTGGGCCTTAAAATCTCATAGTTATCATTACAAATAGACTTTGCTCTCAAGTTTATAGCCCAATGTCCATGTGTGTCTATGCGTAAGAGAGAAAATGCAGATTGTAAGAGTAACTTCAATGGGGGAAAATGAGGACATCAATATATTCTTTGCTCCTCACCCAAATTATGCCTTTTAATAAGCTGTTAAAAGCCTTAAATGGGGCCAGACAGTATTCTCAGGTAGACATGAAAAGAAATGACACAGAAGCTCTTATTTATATCTGCTTTAGATGCCATGGAGATGCCATGATTGAGAATGGGGTGAACTTGAGAGACCCATCCCCATTTTGGGTTTGAGAAACCTGAAAGGAAGTTGTACTATGAACCTAATCCAAAAAAAGGGACCAAGAGTCCCTTGAGCTGACTCCAGATGCAACCCTAGAGAAATTCACGACCTGCAAAGGAAGTTCAAATTGCCTAGACCTCTCGACACCTCTTTAAGTTACTATGTAGGTGACTGACTGCAGTTTAATTGTACACTGTCCAGAGCTCCCTCTCTTGGTGTGATTCTGATGTCCATGGTCCTTTATCTCCTTGATTTTCAGGGCTACATGGGTAGGGAATTTTATTGTAAAAGTTGATGGCTTAATTACTCTTGAAGAAAGTACTCTATTTCCTTATTTAGAAAAATACTTCCTCCTAGCCTCAGCAATCAGACAACAAAAAGAAACAAAAGGCATCCAAATTGGCAAAGAAGAAGTCAAATTCTCACTCTTTGCAGATGATATGGTACTTTATGTGGAAAACCCAAAAGACTTCACTCCAAAACTCCTAGAACTCATACAGGAATTCAGTCAAGTGTCCAGATATAAAATCAACACACAGAAATCAGTTGCATTTTCATATACCAACAGCAAGACAGAAGAAAGAGAAATTAAGGAGTCAATCCCATTTATAATCGCACCCCAAACCATAAGATACTTAAGAATAAACCTAACCAAAGAAGTAAAGAATCTGTACTGAGAAAACTATTCTCATGAAAGAAATTGAAGAAGGCACAAAGAAATGGAAAAACATTCCATGCTCATGCATTGGAAGAACAAATATTGTGTAAAAGTCTATGCTACCTGAAGCAATCTACACATTTTAATGCAATCCCTATCAAAATACCATCTTTTTTGCCCTTCAACGGACGAATGGATAAGGAAGATGTGGTCCATATACACTATGGAGTATTATGCCTCCATCAGAAAGAATGAATGCCCAACTTTTGTAGCAACATGGACGGGACTGGAAGAGATTATGCTGAGTGAAATAAGTCAAGCAGAGAGAGTCAATTATCATATGGTTTCACTTATTTGTGGAGTATAACAAATAGCATGGAGGACATGGGGAGTTAGAGAGGAGAAGGGAGTTGGGGGAAATGGAAAGGGGAGGTGAACCATGAGAGACTATGGACTCTAAAAAACAATCTGAGGGGTTTGAAGTGACGGGGGGGTGGGAGGTTGGGGTACGAGGTGGTGGGTATTATAGAGGGCACGGATTGCATGGAACACTGGGTGTGGTGAAAAAATAATGAATACTTTTATGCTGAAAATAAATTAAAAATAAATTTTAAAAAATACCATCTTTTTTTTCCCTCAAAGAAATGGAACAAATAATCCTAAAATTTATATGGAACCAGAAAAGACCCCGAATAGCCAGAGGAATGTTAAAAAAGAAAACCAAAGTTGGCAGCATCACAGTTCCAGACTTCAAGCTCTATTACAAAACTGTAATCATCAAGGCAGTATGGTACTGGCACAAAAACAGACACATAGGTCAATGGAACAGAATAGAGAGCCCAGAAATGGACCCTCAGCTCTATGGCCAACTAATCTTCGGTAAAGCAGAAAAGAATGCTCAGTGGAAAAAAGACAGTCTCTTCAACAAATGGTGTTGGGAAAATTGGACAGCCACATGCAGAAGAATAAAACTGGACCATTTCCTTACACCACACAGAAAAAGTAGACTCAAAATGGATGAAAGACCTCAATGTGAGACAGAAATCCATCAAAATCCTTGAGGAGAACACAGACAGCAACCTCTTTGACCTCAGCTGCAGCAATGTTTCTTCCTAGAAACATTGCCAAAAGCAAAGGAAGCAAAGGCAGAAATGAACTATTGGGACTTCATCAAGATCAAAAGCTTTTGGACAGCAAAGCAAACAATTAACAAAATCAAAAGACAACTGACAGGATGGGAGAAGATATTCACAAGTGACATATCAGACAAAGGGCTAGTATCTAAAATCTATAAAGAACTTATAAAATTCAACACCCAAAGAACAAGTAATCCAATTAGGAAATGAGCAGAAGATATGAACAGACATTTCTTCAAAGACATCCAAATGGCCAACAGACACATGAAAAGGTGCTCAACATCACTCAGCATCACGGAAATACAAATCAAAACCACAATGAGATACCATCTCACACCAGTCAGAATGGCTAAAATTAACCAGTTAGGGAACGACAGATGTTGGCAAGGATGTGGAGAAAGAGGAACCCTCCTACATTGTTGGTGGGAATGCAAGCTGGCATAGCCACTCTAGAGAACAGTAGGGAGGTTCCTCAAAAAGTTGAAAATAGAGCCACCCTATGAACCAGCAATTGCACTACTGAGTATTTACCCTAAAGATACAAATGTAGTGATCTGAAGGGGCACATGCACCTGAATGTTAATAGCAGCCATGTCCACAATAGCCAAACTATGGAAAGAACTTGGATGTCTATCAACAGATGAATGAATAAAGAAGATGTGGTGTACGGGAGTTGTGGGGGGTAGGGAAGGAAAAAAAATGAAACAAGATGGGACTGGGAGGGAGACAAACCATAAGAGTCTCAATCTCATGAAACAAACTGAGGGTTGCTGGGGGGTGGTGGGGAGGAATGGGGTGGCTGGGTTATGGACATTGGGGAGGGTATGTGCTATGGTGAATGCTGTGAATTGTGTAAGACTGATTATTCATAGACCTGTACCCCTGAGGCAAATAATACATTAAATGTTTAAAAAAAAAAAAAAGAAAGAAAGAAAAATACTTCCTTTGTTTAGGAAAATCAACTCTTACTTTGCCTGACCCTAGCACTTAGTTAACATCCCATCTCATATTTTCATGAGTTATTTATGTTGGATTGTAGCCACCGTGTATTAATTTATCTCTGCCTCCCTCCAAGCCAGTGAATTTGTTAGGATGTGTTCAAGCTACATTTAAAAAAAAAATCCAAATTCAGTGGTTTAACCAGTATTTTCTCATTTGTTTTAAAGTTCACAAGTAATGTTTGTACAGTTGGTGTGGTCACTTTAAACCATCAAAGGCCAGCCGCCTTCCAGATCCTTGCTCCGCCATCTTAAACATGTGGCTTTCATCTTCCTGGTTTCGCAAAGGAGAAAATGATAAGATGTAAGAAGAAATGGGACATTTTTCAGAAAAGGAAAAACTTGCCCAGACATCCTCAGCAAGATTCTACTTGGTCAAAACTAGGTTACTCTTAACGGCAAAGTTCAGAGTAGAAAACATAGGTGTTGCCCGGACATGCTGTCACAAACAAAACAAGGGTTTGAGAGCAGGGAGAAAGGAAAGGACCGGAGACTAGGTAGACAGCAGGTTGTATGTATGACTGTCAGGCCGCAGCCTCATACCTGGTGACTCTGCCCTACGTGTTTGGCATGAGTTATAGACGACGCAAGGACTTTGAGACTGCTCTCCATTGTTCTAACACACACACACACACACACACACACACACACACACACACAGAAAAGCTTTCCATAATGTTTTTTCTGAAGACTGGAAAGATGATAGACTTTCCAGATGCTCCTGTATAAACAGTAATTAAAGTCCCTTGGATATTTTCTTCTTTGCAAAATGGCAAACACACTAGACCTTGAGGAGAAAACCTGGTTTCAGAACTGATCTTGTTACCAACCATACTCTTTCCCCAGGCCTCTGTTTTCCAACTGGTCTCACTGCCTACCCTCTTGCCACTGCTACAAGTCCATTCTCCACCCAACGGATACATATATCTCCACTGTTCAAATTCTTTCACAGCCCTGGGTTGAAATCCAAAGTCCTGAGGATCTCTGCTTGTCAGTGCTTCCTACTTCATCTGGTACTTCTCTCCCCTTTGCCCATTCCACTCTGCCACACTGGCCTCCAATGTTCACTCTTGGCCTTTGCATCTGCTGTTCTCTCTGGGATGCTCCAAGGTCTTCAGTGACTAGCTCCTTCCTACTGTTCCAGTCTCTGTTCAGATGTTACCTCCTAACAATGACATCTAAACTACAATTTTCCACCCAAACCCTTTCTACCAACTCATTTATTACAGAACCCTATTTTCCCTTTAGAGTACATATCATGGCCCTTAACTTGACAATTTACTTGTTTATTGTTTACCTCCAACTGAGAATGTACATTTCTTGTGAACAAGGACCTCCTCTATCTTATTCACTGTGGATCATCCTGGCATAGTTTCTGTCAAGCACACATACAGCAAATATTGTTGAGTGAATTAACGAAGCAGGAGAGTCTCAAACTTGATCTCGCAGTTCCTTGCCAACTCAAAAACCCTATGACTTCCATCACACAGGGTGACTATGTGCATGAAATGAGATCATGTAATGTGAGTGTTTAAGTCAGTAAGTGTTCAAGGCTATTTTAAATAGAGTGTGGGGGCGCCTGGGTGGCTCAGTGGGTTAAAACCTCTGCCTTTCGGCTCAGGTCATGATCCCAGGGTCCTGGGATCGAGCCCCGCATCAGGCTCTCTGCTCAGTGGGGAGCCTGCTTTCTCCTCTCTCTCTGCCTACCTCTCTGCCTACTTGTGATCTGTCAAATAAATAAATAAAAATCTTTAAAAATTTTGGCTCTTTGAACATCGTTTTGAAAACAAAACTGGAAATGATAAAAATTAGATCCAAAGTAAATGAACCATTTTGAAATAAAATGCTTTCTAAAAATGTGGTATTCTGGAAAATAATATCCACTGGGCAATTTTCCCCAAATCACCTCTGTAGAAAGTACTATTCTTCCCCTACCCTATAGTATTTGAGGAAGTTCTATTTGCAAGTCCTTCCTAAAGAGTAGCAATTTATTTTGTATTAGTGATTCTGTGAACTGCAGACCCCAGATATGAAATTGCATTGATGTGCGTTCAAGATCACAGAAGACATACCCATTTGAACATTTTCCTTGGCTCAGTTGTGTATCCAGTTGAGTACTGAACAAGAAATGGAACCTGAGAGTCCACCTAGATGCTCTTTAGTTGTGAGCCAGACTCAGCCAGCTCCAGTCAGTACTCATTTTTCATGACAGAACAAGCATGTATTCCCAACACAGATTTCAAGCAGTCACCGCACTTCACTAGGACATTCATGACACCTTAGTTTAGGGAACTTTGCTAGGAATGCCAGGACTCATGTCATCTCACTCCTCTACATCCAGATAGTCTGTGGCTCACTGATCCCATATCTTCACTCAGGACCCCAAAATATGGCCTAGCCCAATTCCTAGGGTGTAACATCTCTGCTCCTATATGTAACCACTATATTCCAGCCAAACTGAATTGAATTTTCAGACTATGTCTGATACTTTCTTAAACTGTCTAGCTTTGCCATATATTCCCCAACTTGAGATTCCCCTTCCACAACCTCATCATCCCTATTAAAAAAACCACCTCCTTCTTAAATCCTACTTATTTAGTAGGAAGCCATCTCTCCATCCTGTTTGTATTTGATTATAGTAATTATAGTTTATGTTTATTGAGATCATGCACCAGACACTGTTCTAAATGTTTTATATAGCTTATCCTATAGCCTTCAGATGACTCTATGAGAAAAGTACTGTTGTAATCCCACTTTCCAGATGAAGATACTGGACCCAAAAGGAGTTACAAACCAATACACAGCCAGCACCTGCCAGAGTTGACTTAACCTGTAGAGCCAGTGGTGTGTATGTGCTGTCTCACACCAGCTAGAGAGAGCACATTGCTAATATCTTCTTCCAATCTTGCATTCAGCAATGCCATGTCTGTGGCTTAGCATAGGTTATAGAGAGAGGATCTATGTCATGGGAATAGACATGAGCTACAAACCAAGACAGCCCTCATTTTACTCCAGACCAGCAATTGGACATTTACCAGTACAGCACTGTCTAGAGCTCACCCTCTCAACCATTACATCAACCTGCCTCACCTATTTGTGTGTTTAAGCATTATTCCCATCAGATTGTGAGTTCCTCCAGGCAAGGGACTATGTCATACTCATTTATATCCCATGCTTTCTGGGCACCTTGCCTTCCTTCTCCACAGTAAGTATGCAATACACAGTTATTGGAACGATTCATAATTCATTGTCAAAGTAGCTTTTACTAATATTCTATTAGAAGATTAAAAAAAAAAGTAGCAGTAGCTGTTCTTCTAGCTAAACCAAAATAGTTCTCACTTTAAAAAATATTATGTATTTTACATATCTATGTATTCATTAGAAGGAACTGACTCGTGATTATTGAGGCTGGGAAGTCCTATGATCTGCCTTCTGCAAGCTAGAGATCCACAAAATCAGGGTTGGAGTTCCAGTCCAAGTCCAAGGGCCTGAGAACCCAGGAAAACCGACAGCCTAAATTCTAGTCCAAATCTAAAAGCCCGAGAATGGAAAACCTATCTATCAGGAGTGTTTAAGTCGCAGACTGAAAGCAGAAGACTGAGATCCCAACTCAAAGAGGAAGAGAGGGCAATTTCCCTTTTACTCTCTTTTTGTTCTGTTCAGTCCTTCCATGGATTGGATGAGGCCTGGCCACATTTGGGAGGTCAATCTTCTTTACTCGGTTTAAAAATTCAAATACTAATCTCTTTCCTAAACACCCTCAAAATACACACACCCAGAAATAATGTTTAACTGGATAACTGGGCATCCTGTGGCCCAGTCAGATTGACAAATAAAATTAAACATTTTATTAACCAATAAATAGGAAGGATGCTGGGTAATGATAGGCCTTTTTCTGACTTCCATGGGCCTCTTGGATAGACACTAAACATCTCCCCTGACCCCAAGAACTGCCTCCTTCAGTAGTCCCCACTGCCAACCCCTGACACCCATCCCCACCCCTTTAGCTCCCACCCTTTAAATAGTGACACTGCCCAGGTCATGTCTGAGTTTGCTGTGCCTCTAACATGGGGCAGATTAGATGACTGACTTCTCCCAGAAAGGCTCCTGTCTGTAGCCCTCCCATGTCCCCCTCAGAGCCTACCCCATCCCACGTGCCCAAACTTGTTCTGCCGTCCCTACTGGGGACTCCCAACATGGCTTCTGACAGAGACAAGCCTTTCTGTTGGTTTTGTTTCTCTAGTTGACCTCTCTTAAGTTCCTTGAGGGCAAATACTACAATTTTCATCTGTTCTTGTTCTGCTGCACCTAGCACAGTGCCGGGCCCAAAGCAGAAACTGTTTGAGAATGAAAGAAACGGGGCCCTGTCAGGAGACAGTCAGTGTACTGACGGCCTCTAGGGATACCTACAAGGAGCGAGGAGTTCGTGGCCATGAGATAGCCCGCCCGGGGCAGTAGGAAGGGCGTAAATGACACTCACAACATTTACTGGGTACCAGGAATGATTCTTTGCACTTTTAAGATAATGGCTCATTTTTAATCTTGAGGAGACGAAGAGGTGAATCAATATGCCTGCAGTCAAGCAGCTGAGTTGCACGGCTGAGCCGTGGGGCTGCAGAGTCCTGCGTGTGACTGGGACCTGATGTTGCTTTCGGGAACCAGGCCGTTAGGAGGGAAGCCGGCAGTCAGGCCAGCGAGGCAGAATCAAGTCTGGGGAACAAGTTCAGGACCAGGAACCAGGGAGGCAGAGCACTAGGGAAGCTGGAGAGACAGAGCTGTGACTGAGGCAAAGATGCCAGACTGTTCTCACCAAACACATCTGATGCTAATCTCACTCTCTCTGGAGAGTAGAGAAGCAACTGATCTACCTTGGCCCTGGGTTTGGTGGCAAGGGGCAGGCTCTGGGGGCAGATAGCCCTTGCTCTGGATCTCAGTTCTGCTGCTGAACAGCTGTTAGCCTTGGATGAGTTACGTCGCTTCCCTGAGCCTCAGTTTCCACCTTGAGGGATTGTTATAAAGAGTAAATGAGATAATGCATTGTAGAAAGCCATCAACTTGGTAAGGACTTACTAAATGCTGGTTAATATTATTATCACTATTGTTACTCATCTCAAATCCCCTTCTTTGTGTGAGTTGATGCAGCAAACTTAAAATTTGTAAATGAATCCTCCATTATGTCTGGTCCTGGTGTTGTGCCAAGTACATCTTCGTTATAAGGAATTTATTCATTTTCCATTTTTTGCTGAGTGCTTACTGTGTGTATGCACCAAGAACTATCTTAGATACTTAAGAGACAAAGATGAATAAAGCACTTTGTGCATTAGAGCAAATGAAAACAATAATAATAATAAAGTCTTGGAGGTCATTGTAATAAATGGTATCTCAGTGATATAAATAAGAATAATGGAGAATAGAGTGCCAGCTGTTTGCAAGGGACCCAGAATCTTCCTATTTGAGCTGAGTCTCAAGGGGTGAGCAAGACCTTATAGATGGCAGGAGAAGGGGGTAGCTGGCATTCCCAAGGAAGGAGCAGAAGCATACAGGCGAAAGGAACAAATTATTTGGCTTGGTTGTCTATAGGGGTTGTGGCAGGAAACGAGTTTGGAAAAGAAGGCAGGCGTCAGATCCTGGGATCTCATGTAGAGAGATTTTATGTAAAGGAAATGATGGGATTTAATTTGTATTTTAGAATGATTATTCTGGTAGTAGTTTTAAAACTTAATAGTGTCATCCCAACTTCTGTAAAAACTTTGGTTATTTGCATACGCCAATCACAGCTTTTTGCCTTAACATAGAGTATCTCCTATACTCTAAATTCCTTAAATATTTTTTTAATTAGCTGCCTTTTTTCCCTCAAAATTATTTTAAAATAAGGTTTAAATCACAAGTATATGTGGCAAGTCAGTGTCATTTGCCTTAAAAGTGAATATAATGGAACCAATATTAACAAAACAGTATTATGAAATTCAATCTACACAATTTTCAAAAACATTGAGTCTGAAGACAATTCTAATTTTGACTTTTACTGCTTTCAAAGTAGTCTTTAAAAATGCCCCCTCAGAAAAGTTGTAGCGGGCGAAGTAGAGGCAAGGGAAATGAATAGGCTGCAAGTATGAAGTGGGGAAAAACAGAAATAAAGGAGGTAGAGGTAAAAGGACAGCTCCAGGCCTGGGGGCTAAGGGATAGGAAATTTTCATGTGGACCATGTTTTTACATCTCTGAACCTTTGTTTGTGCTGAAATATCCACCCCTAACCCTCCAGTGTCCGCTTTCTCTCACCCAAATTACTGTTCTTTCCCACTTGTTTCCACCAAATTGCTTTTATAGTTGGTATATCTCTGCAGTCCTTGACAGTGATGTTGTGCATTGCAAATCTTTGTATTTTTAAGGGCTTGGCAGTTGCCTACAGTGAATGTGCAATAAATGCTAAGTTGGAACAAGAAAATGACAAGAACAAAGACTGGTTGAGCCAGTATCAGACAGATGTTAAGGATCTACTGACACCAACATAAGACTTTCTTCTTGATCCAATTAGATAAACTGGAAAAAGAACAGAAAAAGCAATGAACTTTCTGATCACATGATCCATGTTATGAGCCCAAATTGCCTGGAAGCATCTTACACTTTGGGAACCATGGATTAGAGCAAAGGATTTAAAGCTTTTTTGATCAAGACCTATAGAAGAAATACATTTTCTGTCTGGAACCAATGAGAATAGGAGCATGCACACTTGCGCCCACGAGCACACAACTAAAGAAAAGAGCCAGGCAGTAAGTCGCCCGTACTCTGGGCAGTGTGCTGCACTAGGCTTTATACCATTCTGTTGCCATTCCTTTCTTTTCTTTTTTTAAATGATGATGGGAGAATGCTCAATTGATGTCACCACCCACTAATTGCTTGTGAAAAATCGCATAATTTGAAAATCTCTGAATTAAGGAAATATGGACAGGGTCTACCCAAGAAATGTTGGGTCCTCCTGGATGCTAGAGGCAACAGAAATGTAATAGAGGTAAAACTGACAGTGCGGCTATACTCTCTTTTAAATGTTGTAACATTTTCACATAGGGAGGTGGAATTTATAAACCCATTTATTGTGAGCTAGTTTAATGTAACTCATGTTCCACAGCAATTGGTCAACTTTGGGTGACTTTTGAAGGGAAAGTAGAACTTTAGGGAAAACTGGCTGGTGGCACCAACCTTGCAAAGCAACATATTCAATAAGCATCAAATCTGATCACTTTGGGTTTTTCTTTCTCTCTCTCTTTTTTTAATGTTGGAAAGCATTCTATTTGCAAATTCCATTCACATCACGCTCTTCAAGAAATCTTCAACCATGAGTGCTCTTGGGTCTTTAAGTCTGTACGGCAATTGTTATCTTGGATGATAGCTCGCTTTGTAACCCTCTGGTAGCCAAATGAGTGTGACAGTGATGAAATTAAAAGTGTAATTACATTGTGCTCATATTGTGTGTTCAAGTGAGACTTAATGACTGGGTTCCCTTGAGCGAACTGCAAAATATGAAAACATTTCAAGTTTTAAAACAGGGAAAAATACATTTTCTTGAATGGCTCTGGAAAGGCCGCCTCTATTCACAAGTGTGGCTATAAAATAAACAATCTTCATCTTAATTTACGTTTGCTACCACACCAAGATGCTTAGGTGTTAAGAAAGGACTGTACGGTGATGCATTTGCCAGACAAAAAGCTTTCCCTGTTATTAATGACTGTTGGTGCCCCAGTGTAATCAAAGGGCACAACTGGGGTGATATACAGTGGTGACAAACCTCAGGATCTTTCCTTCTCGATGCTAACCTAACAGCTCGCAGCAGAGGACTTCCAGTGCTGTATATCTACAAGATAAATAGCACAAGATATGAATATACGTATTGCTTACAGTCTTGAAAAGTACGGTTATATCCCCTCCACAATAATTCTAAATATGATGCATTTTTCACCATTTTTGGTACAATGCTGTTGTTTGTAAATGGCAGTAGTTTTCCGGTGGAGATTTAAAACCCTCCAACTGTACTGGTCACTGCAGTCTGATTTGAAAACCGGTGCCTATGCTGCTGCTGGTGTCAGCAGAGCCAGTTTCCAGAAATTCATTGCCCCTTTTACGTTGACAGGCAGCATCAAAAGAAGGAATCACTTCAAGAATATACCAGAAATCATTTTTATTTTTACTCCTCGATCATGCCAAGATGATCTAAAGGGAAAACTGAGAGTCGCTCATGATACGAATTTGACATGAAGGAATCTGTAAGAAGAATTCACTAGTGTTTTTATTTCCAGATATTAAGCCATTTTTCCCTCTCTCTCCTGCTTCGGACCTGGAACCAGTAAGCGCTATATTTTGCCTTAAGAGTTCAAGAAATGCATTTAATTGGGAGTTATGGCCAAGGTAAAATGCAGCATGAAAAGAGGTTAGCTTTCTACACTTATTCAGGTGTGAATTCCTGTGGAAAAATTCTATAATCACTGATCAGGTTTCTATGAAAAATAAAGTGAACCAAACCACTGAATGGACAAAGCAAGGTCTTTTCCCAGATCAATAGCAAAGACACGTCCATGCACACACAGAGGAAGTCGGTGCAGCTCCATGACCTTTTCATGAACTTTCTGGGAGACGGAAAGATCATTCAAAGGGCAGAGGTCAGCGTTCATGCTGGTCACAAACAAAAATCAGATTTAACCTCGTAATGAAAGATTCAGGGCTCTCACCTACTGATGCAAATTAAATACTATTATTGTACATTTTCTTACATTATCTATTGCAGAAGAAACTGCTTTTGTATTTGAAGCATATATTAACATTTCCTTATCAATATTTTGTTATTATTATCAAGCATCACCGGATTAAAGTGGAGGTTTAAAAACGGGAAGACCTCAGTCAAGATGGAAATCTTTAGCTCATCAAGAAGAACAGATGCTCAAGAGCCCCTCTCTTGATGCCCCTGCACCAGCCCCAGGACACAGAGTAAAGAGGGAAGAGCAGGATTCCAGAAACACAACATAATATGAAGCTAAGAAGAGAGCCTCAGTTAGAAATAAATCACATAGGTCATAGGGGAAGAGCCACCACCCAAAGAATAAGACCAGTTTGCAGTTATTGCTCCAGAGAGAGATGTTCAGTGCAGAAGAGACAGCAGTGGGAATAACTAGGAATCTAGAGCATTTTACAAAAAAGCCATGTTTCTAGTAGCCCAGACTCAAATAAGCATCATTGTGAAAGCCCAGAACTACCTGGGTTCCTGGGCAGAAGGTGTCCATACTGCAGTCCATACTGAAGAAGTGCCAACCGGTAACCTGTCTTGCCAGTGTTCTTCAACAAAGAGGAATCCGCATAGACCACAGTCTTTTAGAATCAGTTAGTGATAAGGCCCTTTGGGGAACTGTGAGAAATCAACCAAGTATCAGAACATAAAAATTCTACTCTTCAGAAAAATTCAATATCTTAGCTATCAATTAAGAAGGAAAGGCATTTTCAGAGAAACTGAGGCAACCACTACAAGCCACAAATGGCTTTTCATCCTTCTATGGATAGTACATGATAGTTCAAGGTCAGAAAGTTCTGCAGCCTTTAATAAATGCACCTGTAACATATAGAGAAATCTAGGCACTCGTTATTCCTGCCTTTCCCTGTGCTAATTTTCTGGGGCACAGCATTTAATTTTCTTAATCAATTGACATATGACATAAGCAAATTCCAATACATCTTAAATCCATTTCTACCAGTAGGTGGTCTGTGAAACTTTAAATCTCAAAGTTTTGCGTTGCGTTGGAAATCAGCTCTTAGGGAAAAAAGTCAATCTGTGTGGGCATATGGGAAGTGGGATGGGCCTGAGAGGGTGGATGCCTACTACAGCCTGTAGAACTTGACATTTAGGAAAACAAAAACAAACCCAAAAGACATTGGCAGAGCATTCCAGCTTACCCTTTTTGTTTTCCAGAAGAGACCAATGCTTGGTGATAGAGTATGTGTGGTGGGATGGGGGTAGAGGGTAGAGGGAGGAGAGGTGGGGGGATGGAGGGCAGGCACTGACCAATCAGATCAGAGGAAAGCCCAGACCCTGAGGATGAACTGGGGTCTAGTGCTGGGGCAGGATCCGAAAACTCCTCTGCAAGTACCAGTTAAACTCTTCAGATGCTGAACTGTGGGAAGGTGGAAGATATACTGGGGAGGGCCAGTTAGCTCAGGTAATAGACAACATACAGTATCAGACATAGAGTATCCTCTTGGGCCTGGGAGGAAGATGATGTTTAGTTAAATACCCATCCGCCCAGGCTAGAATCCTGACTCTATCACCTACAATATAAATATTCTTAGACAAACTAATTAACTTCTGTAGGCCTTGGTTTATTCATCCATATAATGGGCATAATAATAATAACCTCATGGGACCATATAATCATATATAATACTGCACTAGATGCTTTAAGTGCACTCTTCTTCTGCCTTCCATGACCCTCTGAGGTAGAGGGTTTTTATTATTCACATTTTACAGACGAAGGAATGGAGTCTCTGGTAGGGTGACAGACTTGCCACCATCTCACATTTGGTAAGAGACAGAGAGGGGACTCAGTCCAGGAGGTCTGGCATGGAGCCCTGTGTCAGCCTCACAGTCTGACTCCAGATACTAGTCTAC
The DNA here is from genome assembly GCF_964662115.1 of Mustela nivalis. Taxonomy (NCBI): domain Eukaryota; kingdom Metazoa; phylum Chordata; class Mammalia; order Carnivora; family Mustelidae; genus Mustela; species Mustela nivalis. The sequence goes on from NC_139030.1 coordinate 43,263,895, forward strand.
ATTGGTCTTAATGGTACCGCTTAAATGGCCTTCCACTGAGAGCCATAGTATTTATTTAAAATAAATAAGCTGCTTATAAAAGGATTCAATGTAATGGAATTCTACCTAACTTTTTCCAGAGAGGCCGACTTGTCCAAGTTCATACAACAAATTAGTGGCAAAATTGCATTAAAGCATCTTCTGGTCCTTAGTGCATGTGTTTTCCAGTGCACACACAGCCATGAGTACAGCTTTCAAAATAGATCGGAAGAACACTCTATGAAGCATGGCACAGTGGATAAAAATGTGGACTCTTGAGGTAGACTGCCTGAGTTAGAATCCTGATTCTACTGATGTGTCCTGGGACCTTATAAAAGTTCAGTGACCACTCTGTGCCTTACTTTGTTCGTCTGGAAAATGAGGACTAAGGGAGGAATGCATGTAGGACAGTTAGAACAATGCCAGGGACACTAAAACCACTCAATAAATGCTAGCTATTATTATTTTTCTTTCAAGCACATAGCCCCTGTGCAAACAGATCAACGACTGAATTTCAGAAGTTTTGCCTTGTACTTTCTAGAACTATGCTGGGTCAAGAGAACGACAGTGGGTACATGGTGGACTAAATTAGAAGGACAGAGTTATTTCAAGTCTTCTGAAGAGGAATGGTTAAGCCTTAGTTCTGAAATCAGATAATACTTCAAAGAAACTTGGTAACATTATAGAGAAGGAGGTCTGAGAAAGTATTATAGTTGAAAAAGGAAAAAATTAAAGGGGAATGCTTGAAAGCATATCATACTCCTGTGACAGTAAATTTTATTCAGGGAAGGTTTGGGCTTGCAAGAATCATGATATTATTCAAATCAGAAATAGAAAGCAAACTCAGCTAAATATAATTTGTGTGAAACACTTTAAATGTCAGTTTTTTCAAGGAAATAAAATACAGAACATGATATAAATGTGTATTAGAAAGAATGGAGAATTACAATTAACCTGAAATAAATATTAAGTCCAATCCTGGGGGGAGAGGGCATAAAGATTTAAAAAATCTATTTCCCTTTCATCGACTTCCATAAAATTTTTTAATTCTTCACGGAGCACAGTGAGTACATTTCTGCCTCTTCTCCCTTTTAATGTGTTGAACTTGGTTTTAAGCACGCATCAGAAAGCAGCTTACAATGAAAGCCTTTTGTCGTCTGTAGACAGAAACGTCAGAAGCTGAACGCCGGCCGATACAAGGTATAAAAGAATTCCTCTTGATGCCATCTGTCCTTCAAGGTCAAGCCCTGCACAGCTGCATGCTCAGGATGGTCTAGGATCACCTGGGCAACCTCTGGGTGATGCTCATCTTTGAGATGTGACCTATCATGGGGAAGAAAGGGGAGAAATAGCAACATGATATTTAACAGATTCTGGTCTGAGTGATCACACATTTGGCTTCCTGCAAGGCATAAATCCATTATCTTCAAAACTGGCCTACTTGCATTGCTGGCATTCCTCCTAAACAGCTGCAAATGATAAGCCTTACTCTACATAATTTTCTTTAAAGCACCTTGGAGATATGATTAACCATATACATATAGATGATAGACCCTTATTTTCCCTGTTCCACCATGGGAAAGATACAGAGATTTCAGTGACCTCCTCCATTTTTTATATTGACTCTATGAATGAGTCCTTCAAAGCTGCCTCGTTCTACAGAGATTCATGTCCCAACAATGAGACCATATCTTAAAAAGTAAACTTTTAAAAAATTACAAAACTAGATCACACATTATAATCTGCTATTCTATTTTTCCTCATGTAGAGAATTTTTTCCCCTAGAATATTCTATTGAAGAAAGTGGTTTTAACCAAGAGCTTCTAGAAAAAGAAAAGTGTTGGCTCTGGTTTCTTGCAATGCTTGAATAAGGTCAGTAAATATTAAGACCTAGGGCCCTTAGGTAAAATTGCTTTCGAAGCCCTTTGATTTAAAAAAAAAAAAAAAAAAAAAAAAAAAAAAGTTTTAAATCAAATGGAGCTCTCCTTTTCCAATCTATTAAATAATCCTAGAATCATAATCATGTAATTTGGAGAGGTCTGTGGTAATGTCCCAAAGCCAACTTATGAATGGCTGGTAGTTAATTGTGTGTATCTTTTCCCCCCTCAAATTCCGAAGCTTCAAATTAGGCAGGGTGGAAGTATTTACACTTGGGACATTGGCAAATGCTTCTTCCTCCTACCGTCCCAGGAGCTGGTTGCTAAATATTTACCAAGGACCATCAATTTAACAGGACCATGGATTCAGCCCTGGACCCTAAAGCTGGGGAAGGTTATTTCTGGGGACACCAGTCTTTGAGATACATTAGGTACTTGAATAGTATCTAGTATGCTCATGCCTTAAAGAGATATGAAGGGCTGTTGTGATACTGGAGACAAAAATGCAAAAAGATTATGCTTAATCAAGTTTTTTCTCAAAACTACCTTTAATGAAATAGAAAAACTACTATTAGGGAGGATCAACTGAACCTCGCATGGCAATGACTGACAACTAGGATTTTGTAGAAGTGTGGAAAAGTCTTCTGAAAACAGCCTTTTTTAATCAAGAAAATCTCTCTCTATGTGTGTTTGCTCCTTTTTTCCCCTCAAGAAAAAACTTACCTCATACATTAAAAAAAACAACGACAAGAATCTCTCCATATGTTTTACATTAATGAAGCAACTTCCTCTCTGGAAAAAGACTGTCAAATAAAGTGGATTTAGCTTTGACTCATCATTAGCTCTGTTCTCGTCCCTGTTTTGGCATTCTTGACTCTCACTCAGTACCACCCGTCCTTCCAGGAGAGTCTGGTAGTAAAATCATGGAGGGAGTTTAGCTTTTATTGATTCTAAAAGAACAATATAACAAGATACTGGCAATAATAAACAGATACAAAGTTGTTTCAGCTTGGAAACAATTGCAGCCATATAACCCTTGGTGGCCCCTTTTATATGAACCGTTATTTTTCTCTTCACAATGACTAACACGGGAACTATCATCCATCCAGTCTAGCAGGTTCTACTTGCTCAGGAAACAGTTAAACTACTGCAGGTCGGCCCTCCGACCTCATGGAAATGCTTTGATTTGTCTCCCACACAAAACCAATTTGAGTCATTTATTTGACTAACAACTCCCAACAGAATCAAGGCACTGCACAAAGTCTCCTTTTAAGAAAAATTTACCCTCACACATATGTGACTTTGCCAAGAAAGTTTCCTCTGGAAAAGACACAGATTTCATGTGCTTTCATGAAGTGTCTATAGAGCTTTTACTTAATATTAAGGAATTGCACAATTCGGCATTTTTTTTAAAAAGCAGCCTCACAATTCCAATCTAGTTTAATTTGATGCTGTTTCTGACATGGGAAATAAAAGTTTGACTTTGGAAATGCTCTGGGGTAAACCATTCAAATATAGTATTACGCCAAGGGCTCCTAGCCACAGAATAGGAGGATGTGGGTTCCTGACTCTTGAGTCTTGTGGTTAGCCAGTGTCCTCTGGATAGGTGATTTTGTAAGCATGTTTGTGTGATTCTCGTCTGAATATTGCAAATGTTTCTATATCTCATCTTCCGAAACATTCTCTAAGGGAAAGAAAATAAAATAGTTAAAAATATACTTCTCAAATAACAACTTCTATTCCAAAATGGGTGATTCATAATTGAGTCAGCTTCTCCCTGCTCGAAGGTCACCGTAGGAGCAGCCAGGAGGGAGGGTGACATTCTCCTGTGACATCAAGGCCCCTCCAGGGTCATCCTGCAGCTAAGCAGCCACTGGCTTCATACCACGTATATCTGAGTGAGCAAGATTTTGCATGATGGTTGTAGAAAAGAGACGGAAAAGAGAAAGAGGACCAAGAAAGTCCTTTGACAGAAAATAAAATCTCTCTTTTGTATTCCAATTTCAAAGGGAACTAAAGTTCTGCACACGCTACTCTCAAACTGTAGAGCTTAAGAACACCAGCCTGCATCAAGTCGTTAACCTTTTAGGACCTACTCAAAGCAGTGTAGTGTGACTTTATTAATGAATGCTTTAATGTGGTCTATAAAAGCTAACAAACACAGACACTTGCTATGATTCATCAAATTTAATATTCCATCAAACCTTTCCATTTAAAAACCAATGATCTTTTTTTTAAAATACCAAAACCTCAAAATGGAAGTCCCGGGCTCCAATTAAACTTAATGCATCAAAAAATAAAAACTGGAAGAATTTAATAGTGGCCAACATTTTGAATAGACAATAAAAGCACTAAATGCTGTGCAAAATTAATTGATAACTCCAGAAAACATTTTATTAAAACCATAGACAACCAAGAGACGTAGCCCTTGAAAAGAGACTTGCTGTTTAAGGCACACATTGTCTGCCATGTGGCAAGGCAAAAGACCCTATTTTAAAACAGCTGGGCTCCTTGCTTCAGGCAAAGGCAAACCTTACAGTCAAAAAAAGCTGAATTAGAAACTTCTAGAATATTTGCACTACTGTACTCAATGACTTTTATATTTGGGGAACCGATACTTACGTGCCTGGCTTTCTCTGTAAGATCCTTTCTTGTCTAATTTTGATATATACAGTTTCTCACTGATATTTTATAAACTGTGCTACCAAAGAACAGCTCACCTTGCTTGCATTCAGTGTCCATCTACAATTCTTGGACAAAGTTTTCAAAATGTCAGTTTGCTTTAAAGATACCTTCTTCATGTTTTTCTTTTTCAATATTTGTGTGCTGTGGCATTTATCAGACAAAAAATGAAGAGGACAATTTTGGTGGTCATATCTGGTTCCACTTGATTTTGTGTTCAAAATCTAGGTCATGGTCTATGCCTGATACATGCCAAAAATCATTACAGTTTCAGGGAACCACTGTCCCAGGTCCTGAGAACCCTCGGTGGACAAAGAAAGGGGCCAATGAATTATGTCATCAGGATAATCTGCCATGTCATCAAAGAAAAATCCAAGTGGATTATTATCTTTTTCTCTTCAAATCATCCTGTAGATGTCTTAAGTGCTTTGCAAACTTTATTCCTTTTTATCTGGTTGTCAGATAGGTTATCTCTCATTTTACTAATGAAGGATCAGACACAGTGAAGTTAACTGATGAGCTGAGACTTCCAATAAAACTAAATCAAGAGGCTACTGACATCAGGATCTTTCCATCATTAAGAATGCCATTTCTTACCTCCTAGAACAGGGAATGCCAAGTTATGTGAATTTTACCCAGTTCAGTTAATTTCTCTCAAGCACACTCCAAAACAGAAAAAAAATGTTCAGCTTCTTTAGCTTTTTTAAAAATGCAAACATAGAATCTAGAAGATATTTTAAATGATATGGGAAGCAAAGCTCCTATGTTTCTGCTATGAAATGTGAATAATTCACTCACATTATCTGAGCTTTGTGTGACAAACTGACTCATGAATCATAGGGTAACCATAAAAAAATGGTGTCCATGTGACAAAAAGTAGGTCAATTTTTAAATTTCAGCTATATGTCAATCCATCTTAGAAATAAATAAGGATACATTTTTAGTGAGAATTAGACTCATGTACAGGGAAAGAATTCGGTATGATTCAAGATCACAGAAGTTATGCTTAGCCAGGACTTTCAAAGACTGAGTTTCTATCATTCATCTCAGAAATGAGGATGCTAAGTTCTGAGAGGATAGACAACTTAACTTCTACAACCATAATTAGGGCCACTGTTGACATGATCAAGTTCATCTAATCATTTAAACCATAAATTGTGCCTCAGTGAAGAGAAAGAATTTTACTATCTATGCTCTGAGCTCCCTTCCAACTATAAAGTCCAAATAGTTATTACATTTTATCAGGGAATATCCAGGTCCCCTGTTTCCCACTTGATGTTCTATTCATCCTTGTTTCATTTTTTCAACATGAGGAGACAGATGTAGAATAATGTGTAAGGTACATCACAAGCCACATTATTGTGAACTCTTCAGTTTGCTGGTGGGGCATGTTGGTGGAAGGGTCAAGGTCATCCTAGAAATCTGTATCATGGCTTTGATATCCTTTATAGGAAACAAGAGGCTCAAGGGCTGGTCCAAGGGAGCTGCCACTGGATGGCGCTGTAGAGCCCGCATAACAGAGTGAGGTGAGAGCCTGGTTGACTGTGTGAAGGCCTTGGCAGAAGGGCAAATTTTCACACTCAGTTTCCCACTTGTCCTGTATGAGCCCTTACTACTCCGGCTCCATCCACACTTGTAGATCTTAGTCCGCACAGCTGAAGCCAAGAATGTGACTTTTGGATATAGCTGGACAGGTGGGGCAGCCACTCTTGGCTAGGAACATGGTGGTGGAGGGGGATGAGAGTTATAGAGGACTCTGCTTCAAGGGCTGACTGAGCATGTTCTCAGGGCACTGGGGGCTCTTTCTCTCACAGAACTGCTATAACATCCTGCATTAGGAATTAGCAACCTAAAGGCCCAGAATTCCCCTCATCTCCCCCTCATTTAATACTACAGTTCTACAGTGAGCAAAAACCCAACAAGGTCACTATAATCTGGTCACATGTCTTTACTGGTTGAAGTTGCCTCACATAATAAACTCATTCAGAGTGGATTTCAGCACAGCACCAGTCTCTTTTAAGAGTGTTTTGTCATGAGCTCATCACTGTCTAGTTCCCTTTGACCTCTATGTTCCAGAAACAGTGAATTAGTAACTGTTCTCCAAAGCCTCCAAGATCTCTCATCTATACATCTTTGCACTGACTTTTCTTTCTCACGAGAATTGTCTTCCCACTACTTCCTTCCTTGTTAATTCCTTTGACTCTCTCCTTTGATAGCCAGAAATCTTTCTCTTTTCCTCCAACCCCATCCTGTATCGAGCGAGGTCCCCTCAGGTGTGTTCCCATGGCACCTTCTACCTCTCCTATTGGGGCTTTAAATTGCATTTTTGCTTGGCTCTCACCTCCACTGGGCTGCTGTGGAGGAGCCAAATGGACTACTCCATGAAGGTAAAGTCTTTGCTTAGTGCCTATTATTTTATATACCAGCTCTAGAACAGGCTCTGGCCACAGGGTCCGAACGTAAACTGCATTTCAATTTAATTCATTTCCTTTGTAATTCTGTCTGCTTTTTGGAATGATTTTAAAAACATTACTCTGAGAAGACATCTGTAGGTTTCATCTGGCTGTCGAAGGAGTCTGTGGCATAAAAAATTTTAAGAACATCTGCTAAAGGCTCAATAAGTACATGATGAATGATTAGTTAGAAAAATAAATGGATGAAAGAAACTAAATTGAATGAAAGAGAATTCCCTATGATCCACCAAGGAAAGAAGGCATGACTCTAGGTCTGAGAGTTGCAAGAACCTGCTGCCCATGAACACGATTTTATTCCACAAGATAGAGGCATGAAACTGCAGAAAAGTTCCAACTTTTGTGAATACCCAATGTCTCTGGCCTGTGAAAGACTCTTGGTTGCCTGTGTTACCACCAATCCCTTCCCCTTTCTTCCATGCTAGCAGGGCTTACCTCCAATAATAGTGCTAAACCAGCCCAATATTCCTTTGTGTTGAGTCATGCCTATGGCCCAATTCTGGACAATAAGATGTAAGGGAAAGAAGGGGCAACTGGGTTGCTCAGGTTATGATCTCAGATTCCTGGGATTGAGCCCCGCATCAGGCTCTCTGCTCAACGGGGAGCCTGCTTCCTCCTCTCTCTCTCTGTGCCTCTCCACCTACTTGTGATCGCTCTTTCTGTGTCAAATAAGTTTTTAAAAATCTTAAAAAAAAAAAAAAAGATGTAAGGGGAAATCTGCTAGGAGTTTCTGGGAAATAGGTCCTTCTTTGACCAACAGTGATCTCAGAGAGAAGCTTTCTACCACCCTGCCTCTGAGCACAGCTTTGCAAAGGTGTGCAGTCTAGAAATATGGTGGCCATCTTATGTCCAAGATACAATAAATTTGAGGATGAAAAGAAAACATGCAAAGGATGGCAGATAGAAGTGAAGGAGGAATCTGGGCCTTCAGTAGAATGATTATCATTAAGTCTTTCATGGTATCACCCTATTACAAACATCTTTATATATAAGATCATTATATATCATTATTTTTCAGCCCATTCTTTGGTGGGTATCCTATGACTCAACGCCTTCCCATTTCAAACAGCAACACAAGCCACTGACAAATTTGGCTGCCATAAAGATTAGGTCTGTGGTCCTAACCTAGCTAAGGACACCACTCCTTATTTTCAGTCATCAGTTAATATTTCCTTCTGCAAAGTTCAGATTAATTCAGTAATTATTTTAGCCCTCAAATACACGAGACAGAAAAAATGAGCATTGGTTCTGTAGTAGGGAAATGACTTCATGATCCTATAATCACCATCACCTGAAACATTGCTATGTATCTAACTCTCCTGTCCCCTGACCTAAGAAGCTAGGCCTGGACTGAAAGTAGCATAGAGAAAAGGTTAAGTTCTGCTCTGAAATTGGAGTTTGCCATGATTCATACCAGTCCCAGATATCACTTCACCCAATTCCAGCCCATCCCCTAGTGTACCTCATTCTGTTTCTATCAGGGCATTGACATACCTTTCTAATGGACTATAATGCTCTTTTGAAGTAAGGGACAGTATCCAGGGGTTATCGTATACTCCGTCAGTATCCAAGCAGGGAGCCAATAAATGTTTATTTGATAATGCTTTAGAAAAGGTTTAGGACTACAGGCAATCCTCGGATATACTGAGGGTTCAGTTCTAGGCCACCACAATAAAGTGAATACTGCAATTAAGTGAGTCCAATGAATTTTTTCATTTTCCAGTGCATATAGAAGTTATGCTTACACTCTGCTGTAGTCTATCAAGTGAGCCGTAGCATTATAACCAAAGAGAACTCACCATGTACATACCATAATTTAAGAATATTATTAAAAAGTGCTATCATCTGAGTTTTCAGCAACTTGAAATCTTTTTGGTGGTGGAGAGTCTTGCCTGGATGTTGATGGCTGCTCACTGATCAGGGAGCTGGTTGCTAAAGGTGGGGATGGCTGCAGCAGTTTCTCAAAATAAGACAACAGTGAAGTTTACCACATCAACCGACTCTTCACGTCACTTGAACACTTAGAAGCCATTGTGGGATTGGCCTAATTTCATATTGTTGTGTCTCAGAAAATGGGGAGGCCTAAGGAGAGGAAAAGAGACGGGGGAATGGCTGGTCATTGGAGCAGTCAGAATGCACACAACATTAATTTCCTAAGTACACTGTCTTATACTGATCACAGATCACCACAACAGATACAATAATAGTGACAGAGTTTGAAATCTTGTGGGAATTACCAAAATGTGACACACAGACATGATGTGAGTAAATGCTGTTAGAAAAATGGTGCCCATAGACTTGCTTGGAACCTTCAATTTATTTTAAAAAAAACATGCAATATCTGGGAAGCACAATAAGAACAAAGTACAGTGAGGAATGCCTGTATTCATGAGAGTTGAGAGTAGGTAACATAGTCCCTGCAGACAAAGCATGGGTATAAAAAGATACTTATATTTCCAAGTAGCGTGCATTCCAACAGCTACATGAAGGAGAAAGCCAAGGTCCCCTTGGGCTGGGATGGGAGAGGAGGGCTCCATAGAAGAGCTGTACCTCAAACTAGTCCCTAGAACGGATAAGACTTAGGAAGAGGGATGGAAGGACACACCAGGTGGGACACACAGGGGGAGCAATGACAGAGGCAGAAGGACTGTTCCAGGAGAGTGAAGGATCGATGGAGAGAAGGTAGGGGATAAAAAGGAAGAGGGAGTCTAATGTTACATGATGGAGGGCCTTTACCGTAAGCTTAGGCCTTTAGACTCCATATAACACAGGAAGCCATTTAAGCTGTAGGAGAGAGTTACAAGTATGTATTTTGCAAATGCAATCTACGATACACTTACTTGCACTGTAAGATCTAAGTCACACATTGATGACAATTCCAGAGGCTCTACTGTCAGTCATGAGATTATCAGATAGCAGAATTATCTAGACAAGGTTGCCATCATCTTGGGGAACAGGTTGTATAGGACAGACTCATAAGCCTTCCTATCTATGAACTGTTGCTTCCTGCTAACCCTCATATTTGATTTGAAGGAAGGTATTGCCATCACATTCCCAGAGGCAAATTAAAATTATATAGTCTTTTATTCCTCGTATTTGACCTCAAGGGCAGAGACCTATAATAATCCTACACCTCACTTTATAGCACATTGTCACATTATTCCCATAAGACCTTCCTCTTGTTTCATTATTTTCTCCTCCTCACCCCAGAATCCTCATCACCATTCCTCTCGCCTCCACACAGGCATTCTGATGTTGTCAGTATGTGTATCTTTATATATCCTGCATTGTTTTGTATTTAACAAATTTGAATTTGTTTTTTAAATTTGGGCAGATGGAATTATACTTTAAATCTCATTTTTCTTACTTTCCACTAATAATTTTGCTTTTAAAATGCATCCATATTATATACTAAAATACTGCATATCAAAATATTGATGATATTGCCTCTATTTGTTGCATAGTTTTCCATAGAATGCAACCACCCTACTTACTTATTTATTGTCCTATGAAGGGCACCCATGAGAATTCCAACTTCCAATTATCTCAAAGAGCGCTAAAAAGACATCATACTGCATGATCCCTTCACAATAATATCTCTGGGATGTGTTCAGAGACGGACTTGCGGAAATAGGATGGCTATATAATTTGTCTTCCCTAAATGGAACATTTTGGGAAGTGAAGGGGGCACTATTAGTAAATTATGTCTAAACCTCAGATTTTTCCCTGTCTTCCTGGCTAACTTGTCATCTTCACTCTAATTTCACTAAGATTTTCAGGTTGTTTTCCAAAATGATCATACTCTTTACTGTTCTTCCAACAGTCAAAGATTCCCCATCACCCCCATGTCCTTGTAAACACCTGGTATTATCCAGCTTTCCAGTTGTGACATTCTAATGTGTCTGAAGGGGTCTGTGTTGTTCTGATTACCAGTGACCTTGAGTGACCCTTCTGATACCAGTTCACCATCTGAGCTTCCTCTCTTGCGAATAACTTCTTCATACCCTTTGTGCATGTTTCTTTGAGGTTTCCGGCCTTTTTCTGGCTAGTTTGCAAGACTTCTTTTTATATTTTATGTAATAATCCAATGTCACTTTTTTTAGAGGCAGTTGTAAGCATGGCAAATTCTTCTCCCAGTCTGTCATCTGTCTATTAGTGTTGTTTATGAAGCTTTCCATTTACGGTTGCCACGGTCACCATTTTCTCCAAAGATGAAAAGACACTATTATCTTCTCCTCCAGGCTCTGGCTCATTCTCTAGCTCTTTGCATATTCTCTACGAAACAACAGTAAGATTGATAGTAACTGAAATGTGGCCTAGGCTATAAGACATCAGGACCTGCGGAATGGGGTAACAGAGCAGAAGAGGACTTTGGACATCACCTAGTTCAAACCCCTCACTTGACAGATACATTCCGGGTCACAGAAGAATAAGTGCCTTGACCAAGGGCCCAAAGCACAGGTCTTCTGCCTGATTCCTGGGGGTTCATGTTAGCAAGCCTAGGCGCAGTGCCAAAGTGTCTCTTCCTCCAGCCATTCCTCACCAGGACTGACTCCCCCTTCTGTTTCCCAGGTGTAGGGTGAGCCTTATTTTTGTTTCACGGCTTACTTAAGAGGTAAGTTGACCTCTTACCCAAGGCTGAGGGTGTTAAAAGGCTAAAATGCTTTCATTTTTGGATGTCGTTATTATCAGCACATGCTTATTTCCTGCATTTTCAACATTTTCAGAGTAAAGCCAAAGACAGGTGCCCTCACCTCGCTGTGGACAGCATCTCTGAAAAGGACACACCCAACCTCCTGAGCCCAAAGCCAACAAACCGCAGCTCCGCGGCTTCCCCTGTTTCATATTCACACGATGCAGAACACATGGGCCAAATTTATGTCCCTGCAATTTGCCTGGCAGCCGGCATTTAAATCACCAAGGTTCGCGGCTCCACATTTTAGGGTGTTGTTTGCAGTCCTGCGGCCAAGAGCTCTGAAGGAACGAGCGCACACGAAGGCTCGTTAGGCGGCCGGATGTGAGGGGGCTCTACTGGCAGACTAATTAGTATGCTGCAGCATATCTGCATATCTCTCAAGTAGACATCGTTTGTGTCTTTCTTCAGTGACAGGGGAGCCTGTTCAGTAGGACATCTTACCTTTTAATATGCAGGGTTTGTTAGAAGAACCGCTCAATTCATATTTTCCTGGTTTGATGGGAAGCGAACAGCAGTGGCAATATTAATCTGTAGTAACCTGTCAGTGAACTCTACAGCTAATATGATGTAGTTATGATTTTACCATCAATCAGGACCGAACAGGCTCTGGGCAATCCTTACAGCACAGCCTCAAAAAATCTAATTGTGCAAAAGCTTCATTGGTTTCCAACATTTCTTTTTTATCTGTCACAGGCTTTAGGCCTAGTACACAACCTTTTATTATTGGCCTTATTGCATTAGCTTGTTGGACAAAGGAGAAAAGGCTAAAGCAGAGGGTTCCCCTGCATTCCATCATTTGTTTGCATGCAGGATTTTATTTGACAGTCCCGTATTGTTTTAGATGTAGATAAAAATTATTGGGACATATGGCATCATATGAACTTTTGAACTGCCAATTGTCAATGTGCTCTAAAGGACTAGCGGCATTTAACAATTCCGGTCCACCTTCAGAAGCAGAGATGCCACATGGACAAGCAAATAAGATCTCCCCAGAGAATTGCATTTTAGAGTCAACATAACCTTGCATGTTCTCCTTGACCAATTTTTATGCCGGGGAGGAGTAAAATCACTCAGAGATAGAACATTAGCAACTGAGATGATCTTTAGCCAAAACTGAAGTTGAATACTTGTGATATGATGATAAGGAGCAGTTCATTTTCTCCAAAAACCTGCGCACACAGTGTGAAGTCACATGGGGCCACATGGCCTCCGCTCCTATGCAGAACATTTCTCCCCTGTGTCTGGGACACTGTCAGACTCGATTCCCATTAAAACATGTGTGTAAAACACAAATCCACATCCAAGTCGGTACAGCCCTTGAGTCTACAGGGTTGGAAGGGACTATAAGACTTAAAACATATAAAAACATTTAGGAAGATGAACTATTAACTTTATCCATTGAGGCATTTTAATCTTTTACATCTTAAATGTGATTGGGTCTTTTGGAACTGGGAAATTGCTAATCAGCATGTTGGGTAAATGTTTCTATTTTAAAATGTGCACATTTAGAAATAACAGCTGGCCATAAAGTGCATATTTATGTTTGTGATTTAATGTATCACAAACTTTATATTTTATTTCATTTAGCTTCACAAAGAGACCACACTATTTTTTTGCAAGCCTTCTACAACAGCTTTATGACTCAAGACACACATCTGACAATAAATCAGATATGTATACAATGCCTAAGTTTTTCAAATTTGAAACGCCTTTTAATCAAAAAAATTAAGGATTATATCCACTCCTTACCCTGTTTCACTTATTTAAAGACTCAATTGAAAATTCCTATTCATTAATCAGGAAAAATCTGCATAGCATTACAGCGATTGTCTCTTGAAACACTGCACCCTCGCTTCAGAGGAAACATATTGTGCGTACGGGCACATCAACCACACAGCTGAGGGTTAACTCTTCACAAGCCAGCACGCACATTGTCCACAACCTAATAAAAACAACTACACAAACCGAGGAAATGGCTGTGACATCCTGCAAGAAGCGTGCAGGAACGCACCTTGGAACTACCGAGGCAGCTGCTGGGGCAGAGAGACAAAAACAGGATGTGAAAATTATTGCAGGAGCGGTGGTGATTTGAGAGTTCTCTGGCGACCTCTCCATCATTGGTGAGATTTGCTTTTTTTTTAATTTTTAATTGTCTCTAGAAGATCGTTTTCAAATGCCTAAATCTAAATGATCTTGAGGAAGACCACCTGAAAACATCTGAGCTCTGGCAGACCTCTTGGCAATTTGCAGCTCCTGATGTAACCCATTCCTGACAACGTGGTTGGCATACCCCTAACACGGGTTTTTGTCAATACAGGAAAAAGTTTTAATTTGTCAGAACAAGTTTGTTTCTGAAATATCATAGCTGAAGTGAGGAAGAGTACTAGATCCAATTGCGTTGTTATTAACAAGCAAAAACATGACACAGAACATTCCTATGAGCAGGTCCAAAGTCTGAAAACTAGGAAAGGGTCCAAAACTAAGTAATTACCCCCAAATAAGAAACCTAGACAGTCTAACCTAGCTGCTGCTGAACACTCAGACCATTTTTTAAATTAAAAAGCATATACAGAGACATAGCTATGATAGACATGCAACATTCATTACAAATAACAGTCTCTCACCAAAAGTAAAAAGTGCTAAGCAAATGAAAGATATCATTTTACCAACATTCTCCTTGGATGGATTGGAAAAAAGATAACTGGATTCATCTTATCAATGTCTCAATAACTATAAATTGGAAAATATGTCTTTCAAAAGAGTTCATTGATAACAAGGGCACATGGTTTCTTGAGGTGAACTGGAGATAAAGACGTGGGGGCAGAGGGATGGTGAACTTCCTCGAAAAAAGTCTACCTGGTCATAGTCAAAGATAAAGATACTGAGTTATGCAGGTGGAAAAAGCTAATGAAATCCACATATTAATTAAGTGTAAATTTGAAACATAGATAATAAACATTACTATGCAAATTGTTTATATTTTCAAACACTCATCCCTTCAGGTGTACGTGTAAATGTAAATATACCTTCTCATGCCATCCTAACGAGTTTTTTAAATAAAATGTTTATTAAAGTGCATCTTAGGTACATATAACTCTGGCCGGGTTTGTACTCACTGAGAATATTTCCTAGACCTCAGATAATCTAATATAGTTTCATATAATTTATTTTTTTAATTATACTCTTGTTTGGAAGGTACAAAGAACAACAATTAGCCCAGCAACCTACTGAGCATAGAACAAACTAAAAAATGTAAAAGTCATAATTACAAAATGTGTGAAGTTCAGCAGCCAATGAGAGGGAAACACAATTATAAGCTCAGTTGGTCAGAATACAATAAAACTGATAAAAAAATACAAAGATTAATTTCAAAATCATTAGAGAAACATCAAGTAATACATGAATCATTGAGGTATGATTAGTCAGGTCCTTTAGGAGTAGCAGAAAAATGAGAAGAATTGAAATGCAAATCCCATCACATTTACTTGCATTCCTGTTTGGATAACGTTATAGTATCTATACCAAATGTTTAGATCAAGGCCATAGGTCAAATGAAATAAATGCTATGTGTCAAATGAAGTATTTGGTTGAACCATATGAAACTGCCATTTTGTAGGCCAAAATCAGTTGAACTTGAGAAGCCCAGGTGGTTCATATATCTTTTTTTTTTTTTTAACTTTTTATTTTTTATAAACATATATTTTTATCCCCAGGGGTACAGGTCTGTGATGCATGTTGTAATATAGACAATTTAAAACAGTTTTTGAAGTCAAATGGGCATGTATGAATTCCATCTCAGTTCTACCACTTTATCAGCTATGAACCCTTAGGTAAGTTACACACTTTTACCTCTCCTGTAATATCCCCACCTAGATAAGGGCATTGTGGTGTCCACTGTTGGAGTGTTGTGTGTATTAAATGTGTAATCCATGTACAGTGCCTCAGACAGGGCTGTGTCCCACCTAATGAAAGTATAGTTCTCCGAAGGTTTATTTTTAAATCAGTAGTTTAGAACAGAGAAAGGAGGGACCCTAAGTCTTCACTCAATCTTCTGAGATGCCCCATGATTTTAAGTGTTTTGGGCTTCTGGTCACCTTCCAGAAAAGCCACACCTGAAACAAGCCAGTTGTCCATATAGGTGAGGGCATCCCACCAAAACTTCTGCTTCAAATCAATGTCAGCTTCATCTTCGAAAGATGTCTTGAATCTTGTTTCCATTTTTCAGGAACAGTAGAATTTAAAATAACCAGGAAGACACAGAGAATAATTCTTTGAAATTCAATAGCTGTGAAGTTGGGAAGTGAAGTAGGTACCTCGGGAGCTTTTGTCAAGCTCCTCACACTTCATAAACAATTTGATAACTCCTCAATGCCTGGTGGTACTAATTCCATTAGCCTTATGTATTTGGGTTAATCTCCCTTGGGGTAAGCTTTTCACACCCCATCCAGCCAGAGAAATAAGTGCTTATCAAACTCTGGAGGATGCCAGTCTCTGGCTTCTTCTCAGTAGGGTCCTCATCTCCAACACCCAGTCTGCTCTGCCCACAGAGGCCTTCAGAGTGAATTCCATTACTTATACTATAAGCTTTCTGACTGAACGACAGAGAGCCCTGAAATACCTTGAACAATAAGCTTGTGGCTGTGATGAGTGATTTCCATGTAATATTCCATTTCGTTCTCACGGCCACTTAGAAATGAGGAAACAACTTCAGCCTTACCATAGTCACACTACTAGGTACCAGGAAATCCCAGAGTTGGACTTCTCTGTCATCACATCCTAGTGTTTCTGAAAACCAGGAACAGCCTGAGAATAAACATGCTATAGAACATTTTTCTTCCTCTTTTTCTTTCCTTTTGAGTAGAATTTCTACATCAAATAATCAGCTAAAGATGACTATTTTGCTTATTACATATTGCAGCTCATTCTCATTACCCCTCAAAATGGGTCAACATCACCCGGCCTTCCATTAGTGACTAAAAGTTACTCTTCTCTATGATTCCTAGCATTTCACCTTTAAAGGGAACTCTTTCAATGAACTGATACATTGTTTTCAATCTTAGCTCTGTCCTTCCAATCCTTGTCCCTGGGTATCTTTCAACTCTGGCAACAGTTCCCCATATCGCAGGTTTTTCTGGTGTTAAAAATATCAGACTTTGCCCACTTGCACCTTTAGAGTCTGTGCAGGCCCAGGATCTCTGCCACAAATCAATATTCTACATTAGAGAAGTGTAGGCATGAGCCAATAGAATTAGTAGATAAATTTACTGTGCCTCAGCTACAGCTGGTAGAGACTGCAGAGGAAAGCAAGCAGATATTTGTTTGATAATGGTGGTTTCCTTCAGCCGTCAGAGCCCAACACCCAAACTCCGTCAGCAGTCTGTCCTGCTTAATAAAAAAGAATAAGGGAGATTTGGATTTCCTCAGTTTGTAATGCCAATTGAGTTCTCCTTCTACTATTTCATTGCAATGTTCCATGTTTTTCATGGTTATATTACAGAATAATATCATATGACATTTCAGATTTGTTGTGAAAAAAAGCAAGGGTTTGGATCCAGGCAGATCAGAAGCAGTTATCAGGGTCACAAATTGCCAGGCCCCTGAGGAGAAGACAGTACATATACTATGAACCCACAGTAAGCCTTGCTATCTACTTCGGTTTTGTTTCTTCTTTGGATCTTGTCTATACCCTGAAATGTTTATCAAAAATATTCAATCAAGAGATATTTCCTGAATCTTACTATGGCAAAATCCTGAGTCAGGTTCACAAGAAAACTTATAAATGAGAGTATAATAAATGTACAAATATTAATAATACAGGAAGACTGACACAAACTTGGGGGGGTGAGGTCAAAGGAGGATGTTTAAAAGATGGAGAGATGAGATTATATTTTTTAAAAAGCCACTTCACCTTGAAGTCTTGGTGGAACTTGGGGAGCCAGAGGCAAGGCAAGGGAAAAGTAGAGGAGATGTTGGGGATAGAGGCACAGACTTGGTCAGAAAACAGAGAGGAGCCGAGTGGGCTGGTCATAGGAGTTGGTGGTGAAGTAGTCAAAGACAAGCCTAGAAAAAAAAAAGAGCCTAAAGCTTGGAACACTTTAAATGGATTTGATGTGGTAGACCATTGAGGAACTCTGAGCACAATCTGTCCAGTCAGTTCTGTGATTCAGGAAGGTCACTGACCATCAATGTGTAGGTTGAATTTGTGGGTAGAGAGTAGCAGGAAGTTAGGGGTAACAGAGGCATGAATTAAAATGGTAACAGAAAAATGAAATGGAAGCTAAGCTAAAGATTTGATATTAAGGGGCTAGAAAATGCAGAACTTCCCAGATAACTAAGTGATGTGGTGAAGGGTGATAGTACGAGAGGAAGGAAGGGTCCGTGGCAACTGAGACTTCAAAACTTGGGAACTGGGTGCCATTAAAAAATCTAGACCATTGAAAAAAAGGAACTGATTTAGACTCACTGCTCAGTGTCTCAGCATTACAAGTGGTTTTCATGCAGAATTTCATCTCATGTTCACCATTTTTATTAGAAGCTATGTTATTCCCACTTTACTTCTGAGGAAATTAGGACTCTGATCATAATCAATTTTTCCAAAGTCACACAGACAGCATGTGGAAGAGTGAGGATTTGAACTCAGCTCCGTCTGGCTTCAAAGCCTATACTCCATTTCAGGGGTTTTTCCATCTGTGATCTGAAGAATTCTAGAAATCCTCAGAGATTCCTTGGGATCTCCTGAAGGGGCATGATGGACATTGAGCCTCTGGGGTCTCATCTTGGTTCAACCTGGCTTAAGATTTCCTTTACCAGCATGTCCTATTTCATCTTATAAGAATGAGAAGGGCTTGTTTTTGGACATGGTGAATTTGAGAAGCACGTGGGAATGTGAAGTTGTCCAAATGATAAATATGAAGAAATGATCTTAGAAATGGTACAGGTTCAGGAGAATGTGGAGAGGATCAGTGCAAGGGGTTGCCTAGTTCCATGCTGGTATTAGCTTCCTGGTATAAGTAATCATATTCTTGCATTTCTAGTATTACTAATCACATTCAACAATCCCATTCTTAGGTGGAATGGCTAGGAGTTCCTAATTGCCTTGTGATGCTGAATGCTGCTCTCTTGAATGTATACACACCTCTGCTCCCAACAGTTAGGTATCCAATTTATCAATAATACTTGGGCTTATTCCCAAACAAGTTTTTGTCAGTTGCATTTGTTTTCATAATTCATAATTTTATTAAATACTATGTAAACCCATGCAATGTGAATGTAAAGGAAATAAAGCTTTTCCTTGAAAAATAGATTGAATTATTTGGAAAGAATAGACAAGTTATTGCCTTCAAATGAGATGGGAATGAGATTATTGTATTAAAAAACCATAAAAATCTAGACAGATGATTATTATTATTAATTCTTATTATCATTATGACAGCATATAGTACAACAAAGTTGAGTCGACCTTCAAGCATCAGACCTTGGCCTTACACCAAAAAAGTGGGAAATCACTGTATGTTGGTATGTTTGAAGTGAAAATAAAATGTTACATGGGTTTATATGTATTACTTAAGATGCTTATTTAAAATGACTTATTCATTAACCTACAATCAAGTAGGATAAGAACCCATCTACTATGTATTTCTAGTCCTTGAACAGAAAGGGGATTTTTACTACTTGAGCATGGGTCAATCACTGGACTCTTCTCTCCCTAGGTCAAACTAATTAGAAAATTTGGCAAGGAACAAAGAAAATTGTTGAACGGGGTTGAAACTTCGTAGAGCCAATCAATATGAGAGGGGACAGGGGTGAGAGTTTATATTTTAAATGACTTAATTACGATTTCTACTTGGAAAATTAGGTGGAAAGAAATTTCTTCTCATCTTACATATATGTAAGCTCACTTATGACTCACTGGCACAATTCTGCCAATCTCCACGGTAACATAAAATAAGATTCCAGGCCAGGCTAGCAGGGAACGGACTGCCGTGAAGCCATTTTTAACTGTGTACACAAGGTCAGATTTTACTTTGCTGCCCTGGAGAAATACGAGGAGCTGGAGCAAACAGAAGGAGAGGCCATGCTGCTCCCCACCAGCTGCTGCCTCGTGACCCGGAAGCCCTGAGCCTCGGCACCAGCCATGAGGCCTGTGTCTCTAATTGGCACTGCAGCCCGTTAAGACTCTTCCCTTTGTGTGCCCTAGACTGCCAGAGCTAGAGAGAGAGCGAGCGAATATGTGTGTGGTGTGTGATCACCTGCTTCCCTTCTCTTGTTGCCATGGGTTACGGAGCCCAGAGCTGGAGAGTGGGGCCAAGCACTTGGGGTGGAAATAACCACGTCAGCCTCTGGAAAAAAAAAAAAAAAAAGAAAGAAAGAAATTAGAAATAAGGGGCAGGGAAACAATGGGCAAAGGAACAAAAATCAACATCCCAGGGCAGCCTGACTCTGAGCAAGGAAGCCAGGCTGCCAAAATGAGAGCAGCCCTTCATAAATCTAGCTCCCACCACCAATGCTGGTCTGAACACCGAGGAAGAGAATAGAACAAATGCACATGTCTACAGCAAGCCTATGCCTACACCCCCTTGGGCCTGATGTACAGGTCTAGGATCCACCTCAGAGAAAAACAAAGTCTGTTAAGAGTTAAGTCAACAGCAGTCAGGGAGCCCACCCGATGCATAGCATTATGGAGTACCAGGCACTGAGTGGAGAGACACACCGACAGGAAGGAGGTTGTGACCTTGGGGAGGCCACTATTTAATTAGGCATCTTAAGTCTGTAAGTCAGGCTTCTTGTGAACCTTGCACCCAAATACTCATTACTCTTCTTATTTGATGGCCCATCAGGGAAAAGAATGTGTTCCCACCTCTTTCCTATGGCTTCTGAATATTTTATATGAAATGGCATAGCTTTTAGAAGTAGAGGGGATTTTTCAACAAAGTCCAATCCCCGGATTTTACAGCTGGAAAAAACGGGCTCAGAGAGATTAGATATCTTGATCAAGATAACCAGTCTGCTTGGGGCTTGTTTGTTTGGTCTGGGTTTTATTTGTTTGTTGGCTTGCTTGCTTTCTACAGAGGAATCGAAGGGGAAAAAAGAGTCTTAAACGAGGTAGCTATTGTTTACTTCTATCAGCCTTAGATTGGACAGCCAGGAGGTGAGAATCCCACGTCTCTTCAGACTGAACTATCCAAAAAAGAGATAAAACTAAGAGCCTTGCTTTTCTGATAGGGCCAGCCACTGCCTTTGGATGTGAGGATGAAGGTGGCTTCCCACCAATATTGCTCAGTCCAAGTCTCACGGATGTCAGGACATTTGGATGGTCATTAGGAGGGACATGCTAGTGAAGGCGTAACCTACAAGCCTTTCGAATTCAGACCATGACAACACTGTGAGCTTCCAGGAGCAATTTCTTCCTTCTCTGACACCTGTCAGAGGAAACGAGTCCTCAGTTATTACAGTGCCTGTCGATTTTTGCCATCCTCTCCTTCCTCAAGGTTTTGGTGAGCCTTGTTTCTCCCGGTTATCATCGGCTATTGGCAGGAAATGGATTCCATGAGAGGTTGTGGCAAATCTGTGGGCCTGAGGGAGCTAGCTGACTAATTGACTAGCCAGCTGCCCCTCTCTTTCCTGCTCCATCTCCAACTTGCTAAACACAGTGAGGTGGCCATTCTCTTTTTGGTTTCCAATGTGTCTTGCTACCTCAAGAATTTAGGCTCTCATATTAAAACATGTGGGAAGTTGTGCCAATTGTAGGCTTCTGGCAGACAATGTAAAAATGTAATATCTACTTGATGCCAGTAAGGTAGAGATAACTATGGCTGCTTGACTCCATGACCCTCCTTGAGAAGGCTAATGTTAGAGAGGGTTGAGCATGACCCTTCACAGAAGTGTGTCAAGGTTGACCAGCTCTTCTGTCTCCCCTGAGCTCCCTGGGTAGGGTGGGCAGAACACAAGGAGGAAAGTCTGTCACAGCCTCTGTGAATGTTTATCAGGAAGCACTCGAGGAGCTCTGGTGCTGGGAATGCATAAGGAGCTGTAGGCTACACCTTGGAATGCAGACTGTCCCAGGAAACCACAGGAGACAGGTGTGTCCAGGTTCACAACCCACCCAAAATACCACAGCTATTCCAAAGGGATAGAAGGGAGTTAAACTTCTCTCTGTTACACAAATTAATCCAGATCCTAAATCCTGCTTATTATTAATGCTAGATATCCTTGAGATGGATTCGTCAGCAAGTCCTTTGATCTCGCTGGCCCTCTGGGGGCTGCAGATTTCGCTCAGTAATCAGAGTCCATAGATCTTTTTTCTTCAGGGGTTTATATGCCATGAGTTTTTAAAAATCTTTATACCATGTGTTTCTTTATTTCACTTCATTCTCTACCCAATCACAGCCCCTGCTGAAGGGATAGGTCTAGAGGAGCCTGTGTTAAACAGGGTACCCCTACTCTCTCTGGCCCCAGTTGATGAGACCCAGGGTAAACCCCTGACCCAAAGGCAGGCTGTCCACAGGCTGGCCAGCAACCTGTGATGTGGTCTCGCCTATATCACTATGAACTGGACCAGTTAAATTTGCTCTCTTGAGAATATAAACTATGAAAATGCCGAGAGAATGAGTTAGTTAGTAATAAGAGCTGAAGTTTAAAAAGAATGGAGAGGGAACATGTGTAAGCTGGTTAGAGGGAAGAGGAAGTTATGAGAAAGCAAGAGCAGCCAGTCCGCAGAGAGGATAAAATGCAACAGGTGACAAAAAGAAGCAGATAAACTGATAGAAGGTATCCCTGTGGTTCCTGAGAGCAACAGAGAGCATAGATACTTTCTAGAACTGTCTCCAGCCCTGGGCATTTTCTATTTCAAATGCTGTCGCACAAGCATCCTTGCAATAAATCACCTCCGTAACTCTGTTCATTGCAACGAAAGAGAATTACCCAAATACTCGCCTAGTATTTAGCCCAGTGTCACTTGCTTGACTCTGCCCATCTTGCTGCTTGTCTCCAAGGTGGTCCAGAGACTCTTGTCTGTCCTAGATCCCTCGGGGGGAAAGGAATTCTGTCATCCTTGATGACTTTACAGAAGCTGCCCTAGGCCATACTCCGTAGGTACATCAAAATCTGAAAGAATGTAAAGCTTCATTCCAGAGATTCTGCTCTATGGCAAAATTTTAAACCCATGACGTGTTTCTGTGGGTTGAAAATGTCTTTGAACATGTGCTCCCATATCCAGAGCTATGATTAATTACTGGTTGTTGCTGCTGGTTATGCCTGCAGCTCTCAGCAAGAAAAGAAGTAAAAAGTATTTGAGCTTTTACATTTTCTATCTGACAAAGAGCCTCTTAAAAAAAGAAGAAGAAAGAAAAGAAAAGAAAAGAAAAAACAAAGCTGGATGTAATTTATAACAAGGCTCCCATATTTTCTGGGAAGCCTGGGCCCAGCCAGCATCTGTCCTGAGAATAGCTATGATTCAGGCAGGTGAGGTG
The DNA here is from genome assembly GCF_964662115.1 of Mustela nivalis. Lineage (NCBI taxonomy): Eukaryota > Metazoa > Chordata > Mammalia > Carnivora > Mustelidae > Mustela > Mustela nivalis. The sequence continues at coordinate 43,287,107 of NC_139030.1, forward strand.
TGCTGCTTCTTCCCCACACACGAACTTACCCCATCATGCTCTGTGCACATTTCTGAATTAGTTCCAGCTAGTTAGTGTCACTGCAGGACAATTTAGACTGCCATTGTTTGAGTGTTCAACATACTCTTCGATGATGGATTCCCAGAAAAGGCGAAATCCATTACTTACACACAGTAGGAAAATAAACCTTCTCCCCAGCCCACAACATGAAGATTGGAAAGCTTTTCATTTGAGACAGATGGAAATTTTGCATTCAAGGGGCTTTGTCAACTCTTTTAATCAATGTCTTTCAGAAAAACAAATTTAGCAATTCGGCTCCTTTATTCGGTAGGGGTGAGGTGTAACTAAGGGTATTAGCTATCAGTGAAGGGTTCATGGTCTATTAGCTGGCACTAGCTTGTAATAAAGTGCTGCTAACTGACAGCTATGCCTGGAGGTGGTGTCACAATAAAACGATAATGACAAAAACCTTCCAGAATTGAAAAGTACAGGTAGGGAAGCTCAGTTCAAATAACATTTCGCTCCAGCTGGAAGAGAAACACCATTCCCATGGATCGAAGATGTTCCCGTGGTAGAGTCACAATAGTCTTCACGTCAATATGGCAGGTTATTGATGTTCTCTGAGCTCCTTTCAAGAGATGCCCAAACGTTCTCAGTACTGGGGCCGCATAGGGAGAGGACGTGGATGGTGCCCAGTGAACTGCAGGTCAGGAGGTGAGGAGACCTGTGCTTAACAACAAGGGCTCTGCAGGACATCCCTTCAGTGGCCAGGGAGACTTTGGGTGGTGGCCCATGTAACTGGATTGGGACAAAGAACTGTAGGAGACTATTTCCCAGAGCGTGTTCCTAGGAATGGAGTAGGTATAAGTGATGAAAAGGAGTCCAGGATCAGACTAGTTGGGAAAATTATGGGTTAAGCAAAGCTACACAGGTTGTAGGATTTCTTGAGTCTTTTAATAGGCTAATTAATCTGTAAGAAAAAGTATTGTTTGTGGGCTTCCCAGTTTCTTTTTAGCAGGAGGACCATGGGAGCCTTTTTATGGAGCAGCTATCTTGTGGACTAGCATGCTGGGAAAATTCTTTTCCAGTACTCACTTTCTGCCCCACTCCTGACTCTTCAAACGAACCTGTCATGTTGTCTCTGCTAACAAACTTAGTTCTGGGCTTATCCTCAGGCTCTTCCCTGCCCCTGTTCCATCCTGTCTTTAGCCTTCCCTTAGACACTGAAGGTCCTGTCAATTGTCCCAGGGACAGCTTTGACTCCATCTCACCCTGACTGGGTCCTCCTGGATTACACTCCTGGGTGAACTCTTCATGCTTGGAACAATCATCTCTCCTGGTGCTTCCTCACACCAGGTCTCAGAGCCATGGTTCCCTGTGGGAGGCCATGTTCAGTCACCTTAGTCCCTTCAGCAGGCGAATCTGAGCTGATTATCCAGTGGCCACACTAAAGAGCCACCTCACTTCAGAGCTCCTCATGGGGACATGTCCTGTGCAACCTCCATCCTTTATGGGGCTCTGAGGTGTCATGAGGGGCTTGCAGACTCCAGGAGGCCTTCAGGGGAAGAAGTAGAGCTAAAGGTGTTCCCTCACCCCCTGTATATTCCCTTCCAAAATCTGTCACTTTCTGTCTCAATTATAGTCCCTTCCTGCCTTGCATAAACAGCTGGCTTGGGGCAAATCCATGAGGAGGTGATGCTGTTCTCCCAATCCCCACTCCTTCTTAAACTCCATCCCCCAGGTATCCCCTTTGGAGCCTCTTTCCTCTCACCCTCATCTAACCTTTTCCCCCTGTACAACCTGCTCTCATTTGATATCAGCCATTTACACGTAAGTATAATTTTAAGTCAGTTTTTACCTCTCTAGGGACATTTAAAAAATATTAGGTAATTAGGAATGGAATGAGTGGCCGCAGGAAGTAGGTTGGGGAGCTCCATTCCCTGCATGCTAAAAACCACGAGATTGCCTTTGCAGAATGCTAGTCCTGGCAATGACATTACGTAGGAGAGCAAATTCAGGGGGACTAAATGATTCTGTGCCACTGGCTAGGTTTCCAGGTGGTAAAGGTGGATACACAAATCTCATATTTCGAAAAAGTTAAACCTAGAGCCAACCATTTAGTACTGTCATTACAGCTCTTGCCAGCTGAACTTTCATGCAATTTTTTATATTTTTATGTCTTGTACTGCACAATGGCATTATTATTTGACTGTGCCATATGGGAAAGAAGACAAGAAAGTGACTCAGTGTTCTAATAATACGTTTTCTTTCTTAACATCAGTGGATACAGAGATGTTCTATTTCCCAGCATGTTGTGGCTCTATAGATACTCCAGTATTTGAAGATGTAAAATGACAAAATAGAACCAGTAAGGAGGAATTGAGAAGACCGAACCCAGTTTTCCTTCCATTCCTGTCAGAAGTGACTCTGTGCCAAGCCATTTAGGAGAAACCAGCTTTGTCTTTGGTGCTATTGAGAGCTGGGGCTGGAGTTGGCGAAAGGAGCATCTCAGAAGACCAACAAGGGGAACTGAGAGCTTACCTTGAGCAATGTACTTTGTCAACACCTGGAATGCCTTCATCACCCAGCTCAGTGCCCATATTTATTGAACTAAATCTGTATCAAATTTAAAACTGAGCTGGAGCAAACCTCATTTGGTGTGTTAGGGGGCAAGACACCAGATGAACTATCATTTTTCTTTATTTAATTCTACTCTTGCTGTTCTTTGAAATGAATGAAGTTGCAAAAAAGGGGGGGTAAATAATCTTTACCTCATAAGATTATTATAAAAACTAAATGACATAATTCATATAAAGCAATTAACACAACACAGGCCATAGCATTTGATAAATGCTTGTGATGATGATAATGATGATATATACACATGCCTTCTCCCAGTCATCGACAAGAAGTCTGGGCTCAATCATTTATTTTAATATTATGAAGGTGTAACATGAGATATCTTTGTAGTGATAGAGCAGTTCTGTATCTTGTTTGTGGTGGTGTTTCACACATCTGTACATGTGACAAAGTTGCATAGAATTATATACATATACAACTGCCAGTGAATGAAATCTGAATAAATTACATGGATTGCACCAATGTCATTTTCCTGGTTTCGACAAGGTACCATAGCTATGTAAGATGTTACCATGGGGACAATGGGTGAAGGTATGGAGAACCCCTCTGTACTATTTTTTGCAACTGCCTGTGCATCTATTACTATAAAATAAAATAAAATAATTTTAAATAACCAGAAATTATTTAAAATTATTTAAAAACAAAAAGGTTGTAAGAAAGGATTCATGATTTTCCCATATTTGTATAACCTCTAAACGATTTCATTAAAAATATAGATGTTCTTAGGTTTCCTCATTTACTAAAAAAAACTTAAGAGAAAAATTCTCATCTCTTCCTGGAGATTATTATTGTTTAAACGGGAACCATTTCTGCCAGTAAATGTGGTTCCATGAGTTTGAGACAGATTTATACAAATAGCTGATTTATAATATCACTCACTTAAAAATATTTTATCTTTACCTATATAGTATAGGTGTTAGAATTTAAAATGTTGCTGAGCAGCTGCCAACTATTAAAGTTATAATAAAATCAAATGGCCATTACCTAAGGGGGAGAAACATGCAAGCACAAGTCTAAAGAAACTTTATAAAGAGAACAGATAAAAAGGTCCAATATGTTCTTAACAGAAATTGTGCAATTTCCCACCCCCAAATAACATATTATGCTTTATAAGAAATCTATCTGTCTGTGAATTCACAGAAAGGCTTCCCAAGGAAGTACTATTTTCTGTAGCAGCTTTTAGCCGCTCAACTCAGAATGAAGAGACTTATATTTGACCACTAGGTGTCACTGTTGGTGGTGGCGTGGGCTATAAGGAGGGGGAGGGGAAATTGAAAGCAATCTCTTACGGGATTTTTTGGATTGTGAGGGATTTGTTGTTGTTGTTGTTGTTGTTGTTGTTTAACATAAAATTCCCATATTATTGCCATTTTGCCTCTCTGTGTTAAGAAGGATGACGTGGAAAGGAAATAGAGAAGTATGAAGATAGAGTTCTTGGAGAATTTCTATACTCATGGGCCATCACATCACTTGGAGGTAGGAAGTGTGTGGCTTAACCATGGAGCTATAATACCCAACAAAAACTGACTATTAAACACAAGCCCATTTTAATAGTTCCCTAGCCACATGGCAGGAAAGCAGAAAAACATCAATTACTTCATGTTCAGAGAAGGAAACAGTCCTCAGCCATGTCTGCCTGGTGCTTAAGAACTTAGATGAATAATTTATACCAGAGAGCAGAGTGAGGGTCAGCATGTGTGAAGGGGATTTGAGGAAGGAGCTATTGAAGCACGTCAGAAACACCATCCGTGAGGCCACAAACAAAGCCTGTTGGAAGAGTCTCAGGAAGTTGAATGGGATTTTTTTTCCCATCAGCTATCAGTGAAGTATAATTTAATTCTGGACTTGGCTATAAGAAATGGGAACTTTTTCAAAGCCCATGGAAAATCAAACAATGAAAAAGAGATTTTCCTGGTGTTGTACTTGGCACAGGACTCCAGCGACAGCAAGATGGGTGGTGCCTGTCTGGTCTCTGGAGGGGGTCGTCCTTTTCTTCAGAACAGCCTGGGCCTGCTGCCAAGCCTCAAGGTCAGGGGCCTGTTCCTGGGGACCCAGTGGCATACCCAAGATCTGTGGGCCTGCTGGGCTCATTGGCAGAAACCCGCAAAGGAAGTTGCTATGTGCCAGTGCTATTTCAGGCAAGCGTCTCTAGCTGGAGCTGTTATTCTTTTACTTTCCTAAGGGGGGAAAAAAAGTTAAAGAAAACCAAGGAGTTGGGATGGAAGGGAAGTTGGAGGATAGAGCTCAAATGAAGGGTAGAAATCACTAATGAGCATCCAGAGGAGAATTTTTTTAAATGGAAGGAGAAGTTGACCAGATGCTGCCCAACTTTTCATACTTGAAAATATTTCCTTGTTCATTTATGTTAGAAGCTAATGCACGAAGTGATCATTTCTGTCCTCTACTTTAGACATTTCTCAGGGCGATATTAATGCTTTATTAACCACATTCACTGATGGCAAGTAAGTGAGATAATCACTGAATAAATGAAAAAAGAGGAAAATAAGCAGCTAACATTGACTGCTAACTATATGCTAGGCATCATTCTCAGTGCCTTCTAGGTATGAGCTAATTTAATTATCAAACAACCCTATGAAGTAAGCACTGTCATTATTCCCATGATAGATGAAGAAACCGAAGCAGAGAGTCAAATAGTTTGCCCACAGTCACAGAGCCTGTAAGTGGTAGTCTGCCTCCACGGTCACTCATCGAAGCAGTCACAAAATCAGGACCAAAGCTGGAGTTCTGACCCTCGTCACCCAGTTTCTCCTTTTTGGACCACCTTTTGCCATCTTGTGATTTGTGAAATGTCTTTCCCAAAGTCAAGATGCTAACCAGAGACCCACAGAATGTTTGCCCAGAGGGATTTCTTCAGCCAGAGCTATGTTCTGACAAAACGCTACAACAAAAGATGAAAGGCATGCTGTGGTGGGAGGTAATGGCCATTGATTGTCATGTCTCTTAAGGCTGATGGCTCCAAAGACTACCTCAGGTAACCCCTTATGACTTCTCTCTGGACCCACTTACAGTCGCATTTCTACATAATGCCTTGTCAGAGTCACTAGCTTCTATGAGAATATATATCAACTACCCATTGTGATCTACATGAAAGTGACTTCCAGAAACTGTAAGTAACAGTACTTTCTATGAAAATATATCTTTTCCAAGAGATTTTAAATGCCTACCCTCTACCACACCACGTATATATACTACATTTTTGCCAAAATAAGTTTAAACCAGTTGCATAATTGTACACAAAGTAGCTAAAGCTTCACATAATGCCTTGTGGGCACTGACTTAGGGGGTGGAGGGAGAAACAAAGAAAACATATGTGCTCTCTAATAACCCTGGGAGCTGTATTGATTCTAATGGATAGTTTCTAGTCCAGCAGTAGTATTACAGTTTGTCATTAATGGATGTGGGAAGACCAGTTTCCTCAGTTGGAATGAAGCCACTATTAGTAGATAGCCCCCTCCTCCTTCAAAAAAAAAAAAAAGAAGAAGAAGAAGAGAGAAGAAGCAATCCCAGGAAATAAATAAGCATTAGCTCTAGAAAGTAAAAACAAACAGAGCACAAAATGTTTTGTGGAGGTTCTCATGGTATTACTTTAAGGACAAATACTAACTATGAACTTTTAATGAGCCAGGGTTATTTCTTGGTTTGTCTAGGAAGTCAATTATGCAACAGAATTAAGGGGAATATAGTATTTAACTGTCTTCAATTCAAGTGACAAAAGAAATCTAACTTTCAAAATCCCTCCTCAAATCTGATCTTTTCAAAAATGTTTTCTCTTTTACTTTGCCATGTACATATCTAGATACCAATTCTGCATTATAGGAAACTATCAAAGTAAAGGGAAGAAAAAAAGAAGTAAACATAAAATGTTTATTAAGATGATTGCACTTGAATGCAAAGTTCAAAAAAAAAATTCTTTCACATTCATGAAACCTAACTGCAATAAGCAATCAATTGTCAATTTATCAGAAGTAATTTTTCACTAATGACTATATTTTATAATCATATTTTCAACAAACACTTTTGTGGTCTGCTATGGACTGGATAGTATCTCCTCAAAATTCATACATTAAAGACCTTACCCCCAGTGTGACTGTATCTGAAGACAGGGCATTTAGGAGGTAATTAAAGTTAAATAAGGTCATAAGAGGGTCCTAATATGGTAATATTGGTAGGTCTTATAAGAGTTAATAAGGCCTTATAAGAGATAGCTCCTTCTTTCACTCTCCATGAATCTGTGTTGAGAAAAGGTCATGTGAGGACACAGCAAGAAGGTGACCTTTTGCAAGCTAAGAAGTTGTTTCATCAGCTGCCAGACCATGATCTGAGACTCCTAGTCTTGAGACCTGTGAAAGAGAAATTTCTGTTAAGCCGCCCAGTCTATGGTAAATTATTATGGGAGCTTGAGCTAATACGGACTCCTCCTCTGTGTCAAAGATATTACTATTTGCTGGTCTACAATGGTGTTCAGTTCAGATATGGTTTTGCCCTCTTGAAGCTTATGGTCTTGTTGGTGTGAGAGACCTTAAGCAATTAATCATAAAAATAAGAGTATAGCTATTAGTTATAACAGTGAAATACAAAATTTGAAAGGTAATTCAAAAGACTGAGAGAAATTCAATTTAGCTTGGGAAGTTGAGGAAATGACATTTAATCTAAGTCTTAGAAATGAGGAAAAAGTTAACCAGATGATGAAAAGAATAGAAGATTCTGGACAGAGGAAACAGTATTATATGCAAAGGCCCTGAGGCAGGAAAGAGGATGTTGATTTTAAAATAACTAAAAGAAGTGAGTGGAGTTACAGTACAGTGAGCAAAGAAAGGACATGATATAATTCATGTTTGTAAAATATCACTGGGACTTCTGTGCAGAGAATGAATGGCAGAGGGAAGTTGCGAGCTGATACAAAGGACTAGATAGAAAATGGGACCCGAAAACAGTGACTTCAACTAGCGTGGTGCCTGTGAAAGTAAGAAGAAGTAAAAGAAGAGTCCAAGAATCCTCTGCAGTGGAAATAAAAGGACTCAATGTTTTAATGAGGGTGGAAGGAGGTGGTTTTCACACTGGTTTTCAGTGTGAGTAACTAGTGTCCATATGCGGCATTTACAAAATGGGAATAGGTGGAAGAGGAGCAGATTTGGGAGGTGAGAGGCACTGTTTGGAACTGCTGTTGCACTTGCTTCTATGAGGTTGATCTTAAGAGTGACCGTGACACTATTCTCTGTGGTGAGACTTTGGGTGTATCATACACACCAAATTCAGTAAGTGATAAGGATAAGTGACAACACCAGCAAGACCAGTACAGTTGCAGTAAGACTTTTTGGATGTAGGGTACTACGGGCTTGGATTAGGCTCCTGTTGCAAATCTACTTCAAGGGGCAATATCCATTGCTGGGCAGCTATCAGGGGAAAACCAGGAAAAGACAGCACACGAACTTGTCCAAACCTCACCCCAACACTGAAGAGCAGGGTCACAGGTCACAGATGAGCTGAGGGAATCCTTTAGGCTGAGCCAATACATGGCTCAAGATACCTGGGGGACATAGCAGTTTTCCCTGGATCCCTGGGCAGAAAGGGCTTCTGGAGGGAACTAGGTCTCACTTGTTTCTCCCACCATAGACTTGGTGCCACCATCCCACCACCACTGTGGTCCTTTAGACATAGGACTAGGAACTCTTGCCAAAAGCCTTGAGGATGTATTACCCTTCCTTGTTCTTCCAAATAGTCTAATATTAAACAGTAACATGCAAATATGAGAAACATATTGACTATTATACTTATCTTAACAGGTATGGACCTATAGCTATCATAACAGAGACTGTTGGTTTCTTTCTAACTTCCATTCTTTCCTCCCTCCATAGCAATGGGACTGCAATTCTTAATGAGAAGACAATGGAAGATAAGACTAGCATTGTGGCGATGGAGATGAAAAAATGTGGTGGGCAAGAGAGTTGCCCCAGAGGTAAAACCAGCCAGAGTTGGTGGTCAATGAATATGGGGACTGGGGGAGATATTCTAGTAGACCAAGACAATGACCAGGTGCCCTATTTGCAAAAGAGAGCAAATAATGATTCTGTTTCCAGACACAGAGGGAGAAGACCAGGTTTTGGGGGGGAGGGGTCATGAGCTCCACTTTGGATATGTTCATACCCATGAAGAGATCTGAAAGGGGCAGCTGGTACACAAGCCTGGAGGTGAAATGAGGGATATGGATTGGAAATACAAATTTGCAAACACCAATATTTCCTGATTAGATAGGGAAAGATGAGCTGGCAAAGGAGACTGAATATAAAAGGTAAAAGGTGGAAGAGAAAACTAGGAGAGCAGTTTGTCATGAAAGCCACAGGAGGAGAATATTTCAAGTGGGCGGATCTGACGATGGCATAAAGTGCTTCTGAGAGTTTAAGTTCAATGAAGACTAAAACATATCTCTTGAATTTAGCTACATGGAAGCCACTGGTGACTCTGGGGAAGTTTTTTCCAGTGATGAGGGAAGCCAAATTAAACCAAGTTGGACAGCGACCAGCATGTGCAAAACAGAGCAGAAATAAAGGCAATGCCTCATTTCCCTTGCCAACTACTCCTCCCCAGTCACCAGTACTCACTAGCAGTGGTCAAAAGCTCCTCTCAGTAGTCTTCTACATATAAAGATCACTGTCACCATCAAGTAACTCTACTCAGGGCACTATTGAAAAAATGTAGTTTTCTCATTGTTTTTTTAAGATGATCTTCACCTATGATGGAACAAGTTTGAATGATATTCATGGGGACAAAGAGAGATGTGCAGACTGACCTGTTCACTCTCTTTCAATCCCATTTGTAAGAAGGTTGAACACAGGTTTGGAGTACAGCCATTGGTCAGGGAAGTGACTAAAGTTTCCATTTGGGGTCAATGTCTGGTCCTCTTTGTTCTGCTCCTATCTTTGTTCTGCTCCTATCATCATCCAAATGACCTGCTGAAATCTCCTGTTGTGCGCAGCTAGCGAATAGAGAATCAGATGACAGGATCCTTCCTCTGTGCGCTATTCATACAGAAGGAGGGGAAAAGCAAATGTACATATTAAAGACAAATCAAGGCAGTGTTCTTTCACCCAAGGCCAATAATACAAATCTATTCCTAATAAAGTTTGAAGTTCAGACTTGGGGGGAAAGGAGCAGTAAAAGACAAGGATGTTAACTGAATGAATGGAATGTATCTACCAAAAAGAGGGTTCTCAAGAAATGGTTTTAAAGTGAGAGTTCTGCCGTTTGGTACAGATTAAGAAAGATATTTATAGCCCAGGAGAGTAGAATACTTGGAAATGGCTTAGATACTAGAGGGATGGAAACATCCCTCTAGAATTGAGGAGTCAATTCTAGCTCCAGGGTTTGTACAGATCTGCAACCCCTCGTCAGAAATCCCCCTATCGAAAAAGCTCTAAAAATTGAACATTTTCCCTTAACTTACTGGCAGTCGGTTCTGACTCGACCTGAACACATTTGGCTGCAAAACCTAATCTGGACAGATGTAAAATTTTTCACAGTTACCTCACCTCAAGGTGAATATTCATACACCTTATTGCAGAAATATTAATGTTTGATTGCAGAGTGCTGCCTGGATCCTACTGGGATATCAGACACTGTAACGCAGGTGACACTGAGTTATCTTCCTGAAATACAAAAAATTTTGAATTCTGAAAAACATCTAGCCCCAAGAATCTGGATAAAGCATTAGGGACTTACAGGAGGAGGGGTCAAGAGAACTATATCCCTGACCCAATGAGGACGATTAACACAGAACAAATACAGAGACCACAGCCTGGGCAAGATATCCATCTTCAAGGCAGATATGAGGCCTGCAGTCTCAGTCAGGGGCTGTGAATCAGAACCTAGCTCTGTGTTCTTGTAAGAGGGAGGTTTGAAGAGCCCTGATGGTCTCCAGCCAGGAAATCCATGTTTTTTGAAAGTCTACTGCATGCCAGGCACAACTCATTACCTCATTTTATTCCACACATCAGCCCTGTGAGAAGAGAAAATAAGAATCATGGAGTAAATGGGACAGCTGGGAATCATACCAGGTCTGTGTGACTCCAAAGCCCATTCATTGCCCATTACACCATGCCGTTTTCTCATTGAATATAAGTCAATGGGCTGAGTACTAGAGAGAGCAATTATAGCTAATTCTTACGGAATATATTCTATACGCACATACCTCACTTACTTCTCAAAACAATCAAGCTGAATTGGTGTATTGTGATCCCATGTTTCAGAAGGAGAAACCGAGGCTTACAGAGGATAAGTAATTTGTCCAAGGTCTTATAAACCTAATTAGTGGTGGAGCTGGATTTCACATTGACATCTGTCTGTCCCCAGAGCTGGCTCTGCTCCCTCGAATGCTATGGTTCCTCCTGAACATAGATTGCTGGTGCCATTGGCTGGATATTTATATGCATGTGCACGCATGCACACACACACACACACACACACACACACAAACATTCAACCCCTTTTCTTAATAGCCATGTGATTACCCAAAGTTAAGTGTCAATGGCCTTCTGGAATCTCTCTAAAGGGTGAAGTGATAAAGGTTACAGTGATGGCCACAGAAACCTGTTTATTATCAGGAGATTACACTTCCTGTCACTTAAATGAGCCAGAGACTCCCAGACACTCCAGCAAGTCTCCCATTACACAGGAGAACAGCTTCAACGTCAAAAGAGAGTGAGATATGAGCAAACGCGAGGGATGTGTGCTTTTCTTCAGCTGTTGACGGTTGGTCAAGTGAGTCTAATGGCTTGTTAATAAGAAGCAATTAATTGTGTAGCCAGCCCAGTAGTTCTAAGAAATGAAATCCCAAATCTGATACACGAAGGGCATCAGGGACTGAATAACTGTTAAAAAGCAGTTTCTGGCACTGCTTTGCATCAATAAAGATGTAAAGAACAAAGGAGTAGTGTGCAACTGCACGATCAATAGACACTTGAAATACAAAAGCTGAAAAAGTGAAGAAATGTGGGTAATATCTGCTTTCCAGAGAGGAATTCGGAATCATGGAGACACAGAGTTGGAAAGAGGTCATCCTGATCCACAGCCCAGATTCTACCTGGCTCGGGACAGCTAATCTTTTATTTAAAACATCCAGAGAATTGTAATAGACTGTATTCCAAAGAAATAGGAGAATGTGCATTTATATTGCAGGAAATGGACACCTGGTCCACTGGGAGCAAAAATCAGAGTCTAGAACCCTGGAATACAAAGAATTTCTGGACTCATCACACACACACACACACACACACACACACTTGGAGATTCCAGGAACATGAGAGACATAGGGTAATAGTATTAGTTATCATGATGTTAATTTAATAGTTAGGCCTGAAATGTGTAAGATTTCCATCTTTCAGTGAAGTTGCATCAGCAATGTCCCTGCATCTAAAATTCCTTAGTCCTATTAATAAGGCTAAAGGAAGACTCAGTAAAATGTTTAGAATGTTTTGAGATCTCTGAACCTCTTGGGAACTCCAGGCATAAAAAAAGAACAGATTTAATGATCTCTATATCATGCAATGCTTGTTGCCTAGAAACATCTCCCAAAGATTAGTAGATGCTGTTTTTGTCCATACTCCTGTATTTCTGAGTCTTTTACACTTCTCCATATATGCAAAGAGAGAAATATATATATAATTTATATCTGGTCAGACATTGTTTCATTTCTGAGAGCCTTTTAGGGATGTGCCAAAGAATTCAAGGGACCTAGAGAGTTGTTCAATTGGTTGGCAGAGCATTCCTATGAGGTTTAACACACTTGGTCATAAGGATTGCCAAATCAATGCGATAGCTGACAAAATAAAATCAAAGACTCAGGGTTGAGGCCAACATTGTAACAGTGATCTCTTTCTTTCAGTCTAAGAGACTTTCTTGGTGAGAACAATCCCCTTTATGGGACCTGAACTGCCAAGCAAAGGCCATTTATTTTTTTTAAATTGTTTGTTAATTTACTAAGATGACGAATAGCTCATTATTGCTTTATTTATTTATTTAATTGAAAGAGAGAGAGAGAGAGAGAGATCACGAGTAGGCAGAGAGGCAGGTGGAGAGAGAGGGGGAAACAGGCTCCCCACTGAGCAGAGAGCCTGATGCGGGGCTTGATCCCAGGACCCTGAGATCATGATGTGGCCCTAAGGCAGAGGCTTAACCCACTGAGCCACTGAGGTGCCCCGAAGCAAAGGCCATTTATAATGAGACTTTTCTTTTACTTAGGAGATTGTCTTCTAAACTAGTCAAATCCCATGGGCCTTAAATATAAAACTGGCTGACACAACCTACTTTTAATATGGCGGTATACCATGCCATGTTGGAAATGTCTGAAGATGATTGTGTTTTAACTGTTTTTTTAAAGAGTTTGATAGCTTTTTGTGCCTAGACAATCTAACCCTTGAAAGACTGGTAGCTGTAGAAGTCAGAGTTTTATTCAACTAGCCCCATAAAAGAAGAACTGGTGTCTGACTCTGGGATAGCATGAGGCAATAGGACCAGAACTGTCCATGTTGCTATGGTTACACTTTCTAAGACCCATCTTTGACTAAAAAGGAAAGGCCCGGTTTCCTTGGGGACATCCAAGTAAACTACTCAATCAGGATGCATAGTACCCTGCCTGGATGGGAAGAACCCTTTATATTTCTCTTTGAATACACATTCTCCATTCTCCAATGGGTCATGGGAGGGCAACAGGTTGGCATTAAAACATACTTATGCCTCATGTCTGTGAGTCTGTGACTCTGGGTAAAAGCCAACTCATGAAGAGAGAGAAAAACCTATTTTACGTTCCATCTCTGGAACTAGAAACTTAATCCTTGACTAGATAAACAGTAAGATTTGTGAATAGCAATTAGAAACCATACCTAGAATCCTACTGAATAAAAAGGTCTTATGAACACATCGCATCATGTCTCTTAAGGGAAAAGGAATGATGAACCTACTCACTTCCATTTGGCTCACTGAGAAGGAACCAGAATAATAAAACAATGTGAAAGGTATCTATAGGTGTTCCTCCACCCACCCCCCATTACTCTTTTTGTTTGGTATTTATGTGAAATCACAAAAAGAGTCACTATAATAAATACACATTGAGTGGCAGAGATGTGCTAAGGGAAATTCAAATTATAGTAAGAAACATGACATTGTGAACCAACAGATTAAGACAGGCATATATTTTATTATATGTATTCTATGATGTTTTTATGCATCAAGCCCATCTTATAAATCAAGTAAACAAACAGAGTTGGCAATAGATCGTTAGCATTTGTAGACTAGTTAGACAGCTGCAAGGGGTAATGAATGTTTTTCTTCTCATGTTTTACCAAACTTGCTAATTTTATGATATGGTATGTCTGCTTTTTCTCAGGGTTTAAATGTTAATAGTCTCTTGATGAACACAGATAAATTGATAAATTAGAAAATAATTTCTAAAACTGAAGTGCAAAACATGTTCTTTGCCTCATGGACAATGTAATACTCTGTTAATAACCAGTAAACACTCTGAAGACATTTCCATGTGTATGCTAGATTAGAAAAACAGTTGAAATCTTGAACGATGCTGGTTTCTTCCACTGATTCACAGGATGGAAACAACCTGAGGCATCTCTGATTTTTGAAAGAATAAGCAGAAGTACTCAAAGAAATGAGGAACCCTTCATTGCATCAAAGCTTAGAGTTAGAACCAGAGGTAATGACACATCTGGAAAACCAGCAAGGGAAAAGTTTATGAGACAATGACCCTAAACTATAATCATAATGAGAAAAAGACATGAATCAATGCACACAGGTTGTCAGGCAATGTTCTTATGCTGTGCACCTTCTGGTCTGCTCAGAATTCCCTTTTCTTTTTCCTGGGAGCCATATCCTTAACCTCCTGTGAGGAAACTACCCACTTCCAATCTCAGGACACAGCAAGATTGAGTACATTGCCTCTCCTAAGGTAGACGGGTAATCTAAGTTTTTGCCATCAATATATTCCCTCCCCTTGGCCATAATTATTGTCTCAAGGATAGGCACACGACTCCAGTTTGACCAGTCATAACCAGGCTCTTTGCTGAGCTGAATATGAACCCAAGAGGAAAAAAGTCTGAAGTTGCTAGGGGCCATCATACAAAGAGGATTTATCCAAGAGTAAAGCAAACAAATGGGAGAAAAAGAGCAAAACAGAGTCCAAATACATTTGAACTCTAGCATCCAGCCATGCCTAAATTTACCCAGATTTTTAAATTATTATGTGATCTATTGCATTCTTTTTGTTTTAATATAAGTCACCTTAGAGGTTGGGTCCCTTATAATCAAGATGGTCCTGAGTAATACACTCCAAAATAATGAACATGAACCATAATGGGCCAGTGAATATGAAGGCTGAGTCTGGTGCTCTGGTAGATGACACAGAAGAACTGATCTGTGCCCCAGATGAAAAAGACCCTTCATTTGTCAAATCTGTGAGCCAAATAGAGAGTCAGCCTGAGGTAGAAGGGTACCATGAAAGACTGCAGTGGTCATATTGGGGAGAAACCATCTCCAGGCTAAGATGATTTGACACAATTAAGAAACTAAAGTCTAAATTGACACAGGTAAAATCTGATTTATTAACTGCCAACAGCAAATGAAGAAAATGGAGTACAGAAATGGAGACCAGCTGGTGGACATGTTTTGGATTTGCAGAGCATCAGAACAGTCTGCAAGGAGAGAACATGAAGTACTGTAGAGGTTCCACATCAGCAGACCAAGCACAGAATTCCAGGAAGCTTTTGATAGGCAGGACTTCCTAAGTTGCCTCCATCATTCCCCCAAGCTCCCTCAGACCTCTGTCTAATATGATCAACAAGTATCCAGAATATTAAGGTAGAATAGAGGCAGAGAAAGAACTACTTTCCTTTGATCAATTGGATGCCGTTTTGTAACAACATATTAAGAAAGGATTGCCTTGTAAAATAAAAGTATAAGCAGAATTTTAGTGTAGTAAATTCATACTTGTTTATACAAAAGAATAAAAGTTTGTGTAGGAAAAACTGGAGGCCAGGATAAGTGCATCAAAAGGGACCTGTACAGAAAATCTAAAACCCAATTCTTAAATGTTGACAATCTACAGGTTAAGAAAACTGGGAAGCAGGACAGAAACAGATGAAACTAAAAAAATAAAAGATTTTTAATATAGGTGAGAGGTAATTCAAGTCTCAAGAACATGATATAGAATAATGATTAAAAAAAAAAAAAAAGAAGTGCCAATGGAGGCTTAAAAATTCAGACAGTTTCAGATGTCTGTGGATTCCACATCTCCCAGTGTGATTTTGAGAATCTTTTACACAACCATTTTCTTTACCCCATCCAGAAAAAGGATGGGCTTCAAGACAGACTGGGAACTTCTCAAGGGCAGGAGATATTTCTTCTTCTTCTTCTTCTTCTTCTTCTTTTTTAATTCCTAGGGCTTTCCACAGAGGCTGTCCAAAACTCCTGAATTCATTGGTTAATTAATCCCAACGAGAAATGACAATGGCTTTCTGAACTAACCCCTAATTTTGTCAATGAGAAAGTAACGTACATAAAGCTAACTAGAGGGATATCCAAGACAAGAGTTCAATATTCCTGAGATGAGGAAAATCTGTTCATCTGCCTGGAAAAGTTTACTGGATGGTAGTGACTCTGCTAATCGGTTAGAAGATGGCTGTCACGCAGAACAGAGTGATACTTTAATAACTGCATGGGGGTATAGAAGATTCCTTTCCTTCTTGTTTTGCGCAGAGACAGTGGACTGAGGACTAGAGAGTGGAGCAGTGGTGATAAAAGGAAACTTCCAAAAATATATTTTCAACATCTTTATTCGGACTCCCTATTTGGGCTAAGGATCTAGAGACATTAACTTACCAATAAGTCAGTGGTATTTGTTAGTACTTTTAGCTTATGGACTGTTGCTTGGGAACAAAGGAGGAAACCAGAGAGTCAGATGACACAGAGAGAGAAAGCTCACTCACATACCTGGGTTTAATTCCACACAGCTCATTTAATGGAAACTGTTAGCCCTGGATTAATCCTCTCTTCATCACTACCCAACTGTGCAACCTTCTGTAGATCTTTGCTGCCTCATCATAACTGAGAGGTGAGGACTGAATGATCACTAAGATCCCTCCTGGCCCTAACACTACCAAACTCTTCGAGTGATATGCAGATACAGCAGCAAGGCCCAGTCAAATTCAGTTGAGGTTTATCTAGAATTGTCCATCCTGCCTTCTTCTTCTGGCTTTCACTGACAAATGAGTATAAACCTGAAATCCATTTTGTTTCCAAAGTGCCTGGGATGCTAAAATTATTCATATTTTAATTGGCTTTTAACAAGAATAGGTAAGAAAGAAAATTAAGACAATTAAGAAATAATGAAGCCATTATAAAACCAGTAATGATTTAAAAGCAGGTAAGGGAATACTCTTTTTGGAAATGTTGAACACTTGCAAATGAGCAGTTAGATGACAAGCACACAATGGGATTAAGGGATTTCATTAATGTACAGACCAAACCATTTATAGTAATTCCTTCCCAAATTTGGGGATAATGCAAATATCCTGATTATTACTGAAAAGACACATTTTCTTGAAAATTGACCATCCTGCAGAAAGTTGGATATCATATCTGAAGATGTTAACGATATTTTGCTCAAAGGTATTCTCTTTCAAAGATAGCAACTTTCTAAAGTTTCTTATAAATCAAAAGATGTTTTTGAAAAGTATCAAAACCAGACTTGCTCTCTTTAAAAAGGTGGGGGAAGGTGATGCTAGGAGCTGTAACAACACATCCTAAACCTCAAGCACTTGCTTACTCAGAGTCCAGAACTGGCAGGACAGCTCTCCTAGGAACACCTCTTCAAAGCAGTGAGTCAAGTGTATGGGCCCCTTCCATTTTCAGGATCCCCCATTTCCTAGGATCCCAAGGTATTTCATTCTCAACCCCAAGGAAAGACTATGCAGATTTTATGACCAGGACTGATGGTAGCCAAAGTAACACCTACCCACATTCCATTGGCCAGAACTCCGTCTTGTGGCCCCTCTTAGATACCAGATGGGCAGGAAGAATATTTCAGCAGTGTGCTCAAGAAGAAGAGAGAGATGAGATTGGTAAATACTAGCAATCTCTATCACAATACAGAACGCAACCTCAAAAAAGAAGCTAAAAGAGAGCTAGAGTATAGGCAGGGATCTGCCTTGGGGGAATATATGTGGATGTTGGCCACCAATCAAACAGTCCACATATCTTCAGAATAACCCGTGTGTGTGTGTGTGTGTGTGTGTGTGTGTGTGTGTGTGTGTGTGTGTGGTTTGGAAGCTGTAGGAGGAGAGGGAAGGGTTTGGGCAAATATCTCCTGATTCAGATCAGGTACTTGCCATCATGCTGCTTACAGAATAGTTAAGAGGAGAATACATGGAAAGAAAAATACCCAAAGACCATTTAATAATATGAGACAATATCACCCTGAGCTTTAAGGACAGGGATTTGTCTTTCTTTGCAGCCCAGCACTATGCACACAGCATGGCCTAAGTTGGCACAGATACATGTAAGTGACCTAAATTAAATGGACTACAGCAGATAGTACAAAGAAGTACATTGAGTAACCTTCCTTACTAAGTCCTTTAAGTTCAGAGACTGCTACAGGGGTAGAAATAGACCTTTATTTGCTGCCTTCTAAGCACAGCAATTAACCCCCGTCTCTCACCAAATGGTGTCCTAAGGTGTGGGAGTGCCTCCATTTTTCAGCATGTGGTTTGTCTATTCCCAATTTCAGAGGCAGACATCAATTGTCTTATATCAAAATTTCTTGTGCACAGACTGGTACAAGTCTAGGCACATGATCCTGTCAAGGTTAAAGAGAAAGAGACAGACCATCTGGAAGCAGGTGGTACCACAAGAGATACTCCTCCCTTCCCTATGAAGATGTGGTCATAAGGGGAGATCTCAGAGTGGTGGGGATGCTGCTAGAGAGGGTCCAAGGAGAAAGCTTCACCATAGAATACAGAATGGAAAGCTGGTTAGAAATTAAATCTGTGGTGGCATGGCTTAAGCCCCTAAACTAACCCTCTCCTGAAGCCAGACGGCTTTGGATTTTTTAGTTTTGTGCCAACAGACTTCATTCTTGTTAAAGCTAGTTCGAACATGACTTTTGGTAACTTACAACACAAAATCCTTATTTTTACAGGTGGTGTGACCCCTGTGGAAGTACTATTGGTTTCCTAACTAGCAGTGTTTCCTTTTTTCTTTCAGGCAGAGCCTGGAAATGCTGATCAAATGTATATAGGAATATACTCAATTCACTCAGGTGGACAGGACCTGAAGGAAACTCTTCAGTTGAGGAGTGGGAGTGTATGGGAGGTGGTTCTGAAAAAATTTTACTCCTTGACAAAAAGAAACACATAAGAAGAAACAACTGCTGCTGCTGTTGGCCACTGTGTGTGAGGATGTGATTGCTGGTCCTAGAGCAACCATGTCGCCACTATGAAGAAACAAAGTCAATACAGAATGGCAAAATGAAAGATAGAGCTGAGGCCTTGACGCCATCAATCAGTTGCAGAATTTATTAACTTCACAATTATCCTACTCCCACCTTCTTTTATTTACTACAAATTGTTATTGAGATGATAAATTATTTCACTGTTTAGGTGGCTTTTTCCAGAATGGAAGAAGTTCAGGAATTGACAATGGTTTAAAGGCATTAAAGTGTTTAAAGGCATTTAAAGTTTTAAAGAATTGATAGAGGCCGAAAGAAGAGTAGGGAGAAGGTTTCTATAAGAATACAACAACAAGGTGCTCCGAAGGGGCACGTGCACCCGAATGTTTATAGCAGCAATGTCCACAATAGCCAAACTATGGAAAGAACCTAGATGTCCATCAACAGATGAATGGATAAAGAAGATGTGGTATATATACACAATGGAATACTATGCAGCCATCAAAAGAAATGAAATCTTGCCATTTGTGACGACGTAGATGGAACTAGAGGGTATTATGCTTAACGAAATAAGTCAATTGGAGAAAGACAACTATCATATGATCTCCCTGATATGAGGAAGGGGCGATGCAAGGTGGTGGGGGGGTTGGGGAGTAGGAAAAGAAAAGATGAAAGAAGATGGGATTGGGAGGGAGACAAACCATAAAAGACTCAATCTCAAAAAACAGACTGAAGGTTGCTGGGGAGAGGGGGGACGGAGGAGGGTGATGGGGATATGGACACTGAGGAAGGTATATGCTATGATGAGTGCTGTGAAATGTGTAAACCTGGCGATTCACATACCTGTACCCCTGGGGATAAAAATATGTTTATTAAAAAATAAATTAATTAATTATTTTAAAAGAATACAACAACAATAGCTACAATTTACTGAACATCTACTACATGTGAAGGACTTCTTCATTTATATCCTTAATTTTAATCCTCTAATCTCCACAGTAATCCAAAAATAAACATTATTATGCTAATTTTGCAAAGGAGAAAACTGAGTCTCAAAAAGGTTAAATGAGTTGACCTAAGCTACTCACCAGTAATGTAGCAGTACCCAATACCCATGCATCTGCTCTCACTGCTACAGCTACAAATTTGAGGTCCAGCAAATGCAGTAGGCACATCTTTAGAAACTGAAACAATGTTTTCTATCAGGGATCAAACTTAAACTTACAAAGTAGGTGAAGAACACCCAATGGAATGAATGTGACATGTCATGTTAAGGGGTCACCAAGGATCCAGAGGATCTGTGCTTTTGCTTTCCTGTAAGATTCTATTTCTTCCTGGCCTCCTCTTTGCCATTTATGTGCTGCCTATGGGAGAAAATCATCAACTGGTTCTGTTTAATCTGGGCCCAGGCACAGGAGGGGATGGTAAAGATCTCTTTTTAGCAGTGTGTCATCCCTTCCCCTTTCTTTTGATGGGAGTCCCCTGCTTTTCTTAAGGGAAATTACATAATCTGACTTCAGCATTGTGTGCATTCTGAAGGAACCATTACTCAAGCAAGGGGTCATGCAACCTGCTGGCCGAGGTAATGAGTGACCCAGATAAACCATAAAGACATTCACTTCTAGGACTCTGCATCTTGAGGGGAGTGATGCTACTAGGACTCTGCATCTTGAGGGGAGTGATGCTAGAATGGGGGAAATGGTTGGTGCCCATATATTCACTTCAGAGTGGTACTAGCTTAGACAACCAAATGGTTCCTACACCCTGCACCCTACTACCTAGACCCCTGCCACAGTCCCTTCCTGAGCTCAGTTTCCATCTTTCTATTGGTTACCCGATGTTCTTGGACAAATTATTTTCCTGCTTAAGCTGATTTCCATTTAAATGTGGAAAGTTAACACTAGACTATCAACTCTGTGAGGGCAGGAGTCATGTCTTTCTAGGCTCATTGCTACATCCCAGTATCTAGAAGATAGCAAGAATCCAACAAATATTTTAGCTTCTTAATTAATTAATGAGGTCCAGAAATGAATGAGTCATCCCTGTCTGTAACCAAGTGGAAGACTGAAGCTTAAATTTCAAATTCTTGTCAAGGATTTTTATATGAGAAATTATCTGCTGCTTGTCTTGGCTAAACAAAAGCAGAACCTTTGATATTATGAAGAGTGAGTGACAGCTTAATCAGAAACAAAGAAAAAGTGTTTCCTCCTGTGCCACTAAGTCTAGAATGTGCTGTTTGAAAGACAGGCAAAGAAATATGTGCTTCCCTGTGTGAGATATCCTCGATGCCACACATCCCAGAGCTTCTGATTCTTAAAGAGAATGAGTAGGTGGACAGAGAAGGAAAAGCCAAGAATACTTCCAAAGGAAGCCACAGTGTCCCTCTGCTGAGAATTACAGGACCAGGCGTGGTTAACCTGGCCTGTAGTTTACTTGCTAGAAAAAGAATGGGGGGTGTGACTAGGGAAGGAAGGAGTCCTTAGCACACTGCTGGAGGCTCTCCTCCAACTTCTTTCAGTTCTTTTTCATTCTCTCTGTTTCCTTACATACACAGCCCACACATGCATGCTCATACGCGTTACACACACACACACACACACACACACACACACACACACACACACACAGGCTGTGAGAACCCAGAAACATCAGACATAAAACAAATGGAACTAAAGGAAATCCAACACCACAAAGCCCTGGTAATGATAATGATGAAGAAAAGCTGCTGCCAGATGCATCTTGTGATGACGCCAATGATCTAATTCTCTCACTATCAAAAGATGCCGGTAAAGGCAGCCTTGACAGAAGGCTTTAAAAAATCAAAAGAGAGCAGCATCACTGGAACTGTGTTATCTGATTTATGCCTTTTCAAAGACCACGCTTGTGTCATATGCTGATAATAGATTCTAGCCATCAAAACGTTATTTTATCTGGTATCTTGATTTTAAAGAATTGTGGAAACTAGCAAAGGGAACTGGGTTATTTATATGATGCTTGAACTATGGTAGTCTACACACACACACAGATACACACACAGAGAGAACAAAATCAAAACCCAGGCTAGATAATAATATAATAAAAAGCAACAGCTATTGGGTGCCTGGGCAACACAGTTGATTAACCGTCTGATCCATTGGTTGGCTCAGGACATGATCTCAGGGTGACAAGATCAAACCCTGGATTGGGCTCCAAGCTCAGCATGAAGTCTGCTCAGAGTTTCTCCCTCTCCTTCTGCTCCTCCCCCAAACTTGTTTTCTCTCTAAAATAAATAAATAAATCTTGGGTCGGGGGGAAGGCAATAGCCTTGATGTTATAAATGGTCAACAATTCTAATTTCTGAATTAGAACATTTTTTTTTTGTAATTTCATAAGGAAAGTATGAATCAATGCTAAGTTGGTATATGGGTGCCCACTGGGTGAGACTCTTACCCACAAGTAATTGAGTGCTGCCAAAATTCAGAGCTATCACTGCCAGCAGATGGAGACTTCTGCTAAAGAAGATGCCACATCAGGAAACAGCCCTGTCTATTAAGTTACACAGAAATAAAAGGGTCTCCTTGGAACACAAATTTAAAAAAAAAAAAAAAGGTTTAAGTAATTGAATGTAAAAACTCCCCCAGAAGCATGACCTAATCATTTCACGTTTCATGCAACTTAGAGATGACATCTTTTTCCTTGAATGACTAGACATTAATCAGACAGACCTCCACACTTGAGAAGATAAATGCCAAGCAAAGAAAAGGAAGCTTTCCATATATTTACCTTACTGTTTAAAGCACAGACATTAGAAATGAATGAGATGTTTGACCATTTATCACCCAGAGAGACCAATTGTCTTGCAGAAATTTTTATGTCAAACCACACCTGGCCATACATGTTTGTCTCTTGATTCATGAGCCCTAAATATCACATTGCAACATTGTTGGGCTTAAGCCAAAAGTAATGTGTTTAAAACTTCTTCCTTGCAGTCTTAAATTAGCTGCAATGCTAGAAGAAAGAAAAAGGCTGCCTTGATGATCCAAAACTATGAAAAATCTCAGTGTTATTTATTTGGTGTTTTAAACATATTATTTAATGGGGTTTGGGCAGAATATTGACCTTCCTAATGAGGTCTGACTAAAGACAATATTAAAATTAATGTGCCCTCCCTGAGTGCCCAGTGACAGAGTATAATAGGAGTTGGCTCAGAAGGATCTATGTGGCAGAGAGAGGCCAGCCCGGCAATAAAAACTGGCCTCGGTCAATCTGTATGCAGATGATCAAGAACCAACTTCATCATTGTTAAGGATTCCAGGAATCATCTTCTCAGACTAGGCTCAGTGCTCAATGATCAGAATATATTGATAGGAAATATCGATCACAGTGGTTAAAGTTTGTGAAAACACAAGATGAAAATATAAAAGATCCTGAAAATAGTTTTAAGTGGAAAGACCAGCACCATATGCATCTGAACTCCATGGTGGTTGAAAACCACTGCATGGTAGTAGTAATGCGTGGGACTGGCTGGTTCTGTAGCACCTCTACATACAAGGCTTTCCCAGCTTTGCATGCATTCTTCATTATTATTAGGATGCTCACTTGTTAACTGACCTCCTCAAATAAGTCCTATTTCTCATCATGATGCATCCCAAAACCACACTGACCCTCAGCCCTGAGAGCCCAACCAGTCCTGGCCAAACGCGACATAGGTGGTGAAGCATTTCCACCTCCTAGCTTCCCCGTTTCATCTCCTTCAATCCCCTTTCCCCCGTGAATTTCCCCCTGAATCCTCCCTAAGGTTGAAATGACTAATACTAGTTTATAGCATGACACCTCACTGATTGAAGTAGCTTTCAGGGTCTGGCTTTTGGTGAGAATAAGCCTGGCTTCTATTTACACTCACCAGTCACCTCACAGCTGGGTGACTTTGGGTGCGTTATTTTACCCTTCCCAGACACAGTTTCTCGGTTGAAAAAGATTGGGGATAAGGAATGAAAGTATATTCACAAATGTTTTAATACCAAGAGGCATTTCTTTGTATTACAAAAGACATAGATGGAATAGGGTTCTCCTCATTATTCTAAGTCTACAGATTCAAATACTGTATGTTCATTTCTTTAATACAGTCTCTCTGGATCTTTCCAGCTTCAAAGAGGATTTGAGAAGCCAGAATACCCAATTCATCCTCAGAGTAACTATATTTACCCTGGCTGCCTATTCCACTGCATCCCAAACAGGGTAATTCCCATCTCAAACCCTTTTTGGTGAAATCTCTTGGCTGGGATCTCTGAGCCGACGCAGACAATTACAGATGTTCTCCTCTTTGTATTTAAGTCCTCAAGCTCAGCAGACAAAGCAAGCAGATTGGGAAAACAGAGACCCGGCCAGGAAAGGACAAGGACTGATTTTCTGTTGAACTTGCCTAACTTCCATTTCATGTTTAAGATACCAAAATAGTTCTTCAAATATGCTTGCAAACGGTGGCACTGCCCTTGAATATGTTCCCCTGACTCCCATCTGAGTCAGTGTAATGAGTCTGCATTTTATAAGAGCTGAGCCTGGTCCAAATGGAACCGTGTAACTGTTAGAAAGATTAATGGACTGTATCATCCCACAGTTGACTATAAACTTCTAATTGTGTGAATCTCAGTGTGGCGTCTAGAGCTAAATGGGAGCCTGCTTCCTCAGTCACTAATATCCACTGATATTGTTCATGATTTTTCTAATGCCAACCCTAGGTACATCAGGGCCGGGCAGACCCCTGAGGAAAACAACAACTTTTGTTGTAGGTACTTGAGAGGAGTCATTATCACTGTTGCCAATTAATTCATCAATCTGTGTTTACCAAGCTGCCACCAAGAACGGGGACCAGCACTGAGCCCTGCTGAGTGAGGGAAGGACAGAGGAGTCTATGCAGACTGAGCTTCTGCTCTTGAGCAGGAGTAAATATGAGCTGAGACATCTCTTTCTGAGTGGGGACTGCGTGACATCAAGCAACTCCCTTTCCCCTCTGAGCCTTAAACTGGGAAGCAGGACACCCACCAGGCCATCTACCAAAAGAACAACAGACACAATGTGTGTGTAAATATGCTTTGGAAAACATTAAGTTCAATACAAATGAAAGCATTCTTCATGACCTATAATAGAAAATACAGATCTTGTAGAGCTAAGAAGAAATCAGGTTAACTTGGGTTAACCATTCTCCTCCTTATAAATTCTTGCCCCCTCTCTTTCCACATTTCAGAACATTTTGAGTGGTTTATCCACATCAGCGAACCCCTACTCTTTTTCAGTTTCGAAATCACGCGTGCAGGCTTCTTTAAGTTATACTTGCTTTGTCCTTGACAGAACCACATTCTATTAAATAAACTATGGAGTATTGGCCCCTGGTTGGAATCAAGGGAAAGCTAGAGAAGACTTCTTTCCTCTACTCCTCGCCATCTGTTCCTTCCCTTACTCCCCCTTTTTCTGGTTTCCTCTGAACAGGAAGCACAGAGCTCTCAGCCCTGTGACTCCCCTCCATCCCACAGGAAACTGGACCATGAAGCAGGAGCCATGTAACTGCTGGGTCCTTCATCCCAGGCACCCAGCTGTGTGCGTTGCGTTTCATCACTTTGCAGAAATGTCCCTCTCTCCTTCCTCACAGCTGCATGAAGTGAACAGATTCCCTTATGTTTGAAAGAGTCCTTTCTTGTCAAGAAGTTAAGAAAAGAGGAACATTAGTTATCTATGTTGCTACAGGGTGTTGTGAAACTTGGGATGGCATAATGCTTATTGGCAAATAGGACTGCAAGTCTCCGAAGTTAATCAAGTTGCTGAGGTTTTCAGGATCCGGATGTTGGCAGAATTTCCTTACACTCTTATGCCAATTTAGATGTTTAAATATCTAGGGAATGGTAAATATAGAACATACAACTACAGCATTAAGAGAGAACCATGGCTGCACTCCTGTCTAACCAGCATGTCCCCTAATTCCTCAAAGCTTCCATTTTGACTAGATGGGGAACAATAAGATATACACCCTCCTCAGTCCTAGAAAGGGCTTTGCTGCCACTCTCAAAAGGGCTCAAGCTTTTTCCTGCCACCTCATTTATAACAACCTAATTTATATTCTGTAGATCAGAAAAATGGGCTGATTAGGAACAGATTTGTGTAGATTCAAATCTGCACTTTGAGTGATGGAAAAGCTAAAGCCTATTGTACTCTAGAGTTTAGAAGTAACTGATTCCATCAACGGTCTCAAGCTGTTACAGTAGGTTCTATAAAAGGACAATCCCAAAAAAGCCTGAACATAATGAGATGGCAAAAGGTGCAGTATCAGATTGTACCTGCAATCTCTGTAAAGTGCTTTATCAGAATATGGGAAGGTTGTGTGTTGGCTAAAATGCCTTTATACATCACTAAAGGCAATGACAGTCAAGTCTGGGTCTTCAGACTTATGACCAAATGTTCTCTGTTGCTTTGCCCAAAGACAAGTCATAGGATGAAACCTCGTCCTGGGGAAGAAAGTATTAGAAAAAATAACAGAAGGAAAAGATTCCTAAAGCCACCAAAATCCTATCATTTGCAAACATAGTTTTCTGTCAGACCTGGACTGTGTGAACTTAGGTAAGTGAACAGATCCCCCGGGATGCTGCAGGGATAAGGGAGGAAATGTTTCAAGCCCCAGAGATCCAGGGGACAGGGGCCTATGAACTGGGGTTTTTCCTCTCATCTTTGAGAGTATAAATTGTGGAGGATATGAACAAACAAAAAGCTCGATGAGATTATTTATGAGGAGAAGCAATAAAACCCACACAGATAATGTAGGACAGGGAGGGGGAAATGAACTTGCCAAAACAGAGTCCTAACAACCTATGAACGACGCCACCCTCAGACTCCTTGGTGGCATTTCAGGACGTTACTTTACAGCCCCTTAACTGGGATGTGAATAATTGATAACTTGAAGGGACCCGAGAAACCGATTGCAACTGAACACAGATATTTTTTATGACATCAATTACAGGGCTGGTGACTTGATGAGGAGAGGAAAATATTTCAAACCGTACTTTAATGATCTCCACCAAGAACCCCTAGTGTTCCAAATGAAACGTGGGTCTCTAGGCCTTGTTGTTTTTCTTTTTCCTCTATTTTCCTCCTCATAGGGAACGTAAGTTACTGCTGAACAGAAGAGATGGTTAATTATATCTATACTTTGCAGCGATGGCTCACAGGCCTTCTTATTTGAATAGTGAAGGAAAGGCCTGGGAGAACAGAAGGCTTTGAGGGGGTGGTCCCTTGTGTGTGCCCCGAGAGGGCCACAGGTTATATGACAAAGGTGTTGTGGAGTTGGGCTTGGCAACTGTAGTTGAGATTGTCATTTATGACATTACAACACCAGGGCACATTAAAATGATATGGTAAGCAGTGCCATTAGGGCTGTTGAAAGGAAGTCAGAGTTCAAGTATTTGTGCATGAGGCACTTTATGTGGTGGCGACTTCTGAATTTATAGTTGTCAGGACGGGACCAGAAAGGCTGATTTGGCCTGAGAAGAGGTCTGTTTGTGCTTGTGCCTGGTCAATTGTGAAGTCCAGTACATTTTTCGTCTTTTCGGGCAAAATGCCTGCAAGGCTGCTACTGTTTCATCAGAAAGGGCTAGAACCAGGTCTGGAAGGTGATCCACAAACTCCGACTATGGGGTGCACTGGGCTTGTGCTCAGGACTCAGACACATGGGTCCTGAGGGAAGGGTGCTTTGAGGTAGTATTGGTGTGGGAGGCAGAGAGGGCCTGGGTATATCTCTGAATGAAGAGGGAAAAGGGTTGGGGGAGGCGTCAAACCAATTCCAAGAACAATGAAATCCTGTTTTTCTGGGACTCATAACATACATTTGAATCCACCAACAAGTCAAAACACATACCTTGGAATATCATTACAGGATACATGAAAAGTCTCCTGGATCCAGCTTATAATAGGGGCTTGGGTGTGCTTCTCGGCTACCAGCATCATCCCGGTTGGCCTGCAGTGTTTCTTTCTTTGGAGAGGCCTGAACCACAGAGGAGAGAACTCCTTTGGTCAGTTAGTTTGGAACTCAAGAGATCTGCCAAACTGCTTGTTCACAAGTTGAAAAAGATACTCATTGGCTGGTAGGCCAGAATTCTGAAGCCCTCATACTTTAAAGCAGTGTAATTTTAAGCTTCCATGTCTTGTAAAGAGCTGTTCACTGGCTTGGGTCCTAAGTAGGAAGAAAGGGGGGTGAATGGTGCAATGAAAACAAGAATTCTTTCTCTTCCTTCCAATTTTCTGACACAAATATGCCCTTGTTTCTCCCGTTGCATTTCCTCACAATTCTTCTATACTCTCTTAATACTCTGCATCATCGGATGATGTCAAATAAGCTATAGGATGTAAGATCGGCAAAATGTCAGCAGCAAAGGGCTTTTTGCGGCTTTTTCTTCTGGCTTATCTGTAAATGGCACCAGGAAAAATCAATCTATTTTTATGAGTCTTCCAACCCAATTGGGTCTACTTAAGAAAAACCTCCAGATGAAATTTATTGAGATGTTCCTAAAATGCCTCCTATTTACATATCACAAATGAAACATTATTCAGAATTTAGAAGTGGCTTCTGGAGTATTTGAGTCTTTTCATTTTGAGCCTGAAGGAATAGTTCATAATGAAAACTTATCAATGGAGTCGATATTTTATCACATCTGTTAATTCGGGACTGCTGACTTATCATTAATAAAGCATTTGGCTGGAAAATGATGTCCATATTTGATAGTCTGGTCTTTTTTTTTTTTTTTTTTGGCCATTTTATGCTATGATAACCACCCAGTCTTATTGTTGCCCATAATGAATGTGTCAAGTTTTATAGCCTAAGTAATGTCAAATGACACACTGTCGAGAAGATCTGGAGACAGGTTGGGAAAAGGGTTTAGATGGCAAAGGAAGTACTGTGGTCCATGCCAGCCTTGCTGGTAGTTTTACGGGTATTGATCCCTTTTTACATACTGATTTAGCATCCTGAATTATGATGCAGTATTAAACTTAAATGCCACTCAAACGTTTCTA
Source organism: Mustela nivalis (assembly GCF_964662115.1). Classification (NCBI taxonomy): domain Eukaryota; kingdom Metazoa; phylum Chordata; class Mammalia; order Carnivora; family Mustelidae; genus Mustela; species Mustela nivalis. The sequence goes on from NC_139030.1 coordinate 43,316,244, forward strand.
CCTCAAAGGTTGCTCTAAGTGACAACCATTTTTGACCCTACTAGTCTCTGCCTTTCTAGGGTGGGTGTTTTATTAGAACTGTCCATAAAAGACTGCATGGCAGTGAGTTCTGCAGTGGAGAGAACAGGCAGTGATTTCTATACATCTGGAATGCCAGGAAGCAATGAGCAGTTTGATATAACGACAATATTCACAAGATCACAGTCTTGAAAGGAACTCCCAGAGATCGTTCTGTCCAGTGTGTTGCCTCTAGGTAGATCCGCACTAAACAAATGCACTAAAACTTCAGAAAAGAGGATTCCACAGACTTCCTTGATAACAAAGTTCACCTTACAATAAGTCTAATCCTAGAGGAAACTTTTTCTCTACCTTCCCAAGCCCCTGTACTTCACACTCATTCCTATTTCTCCCAAATTGAGGAGCGTTGAAATCCCACACAATCCACCACCGGAGGAAGCAGAGTATAATGTATTGGTCAAACTTTTTCAAAAATTAGGAGTCCTTAAATTTTTAATTAGGTATAATGCATTATACTCCAGGTGTTATTTATATAGCTTCTATTTGCTGCATATGCTCAAGGGCTATTTTTTGAGTGCCGTATGTCTGAACACCATGCTAGAACTTTTTTTTTTTTTAAATGAGGCAAGCTGGATCGAGTTCTAGAGTCTCTTTTTAATAGGTGTTGCCCATATTGCCAAACACGTGCTATATCCCTTTAATATTTAATATCCAAATACAGAAAAGAAGGGGAGAGAGGCTCTTGGGTGTCTCAGTCAGTTAAACATCTGATGTCAGTCAAACATCTGACTCTTGATTTTGGCTTTGGTCATGATCTCCGGGTGGTGAGATCTGCCCCCTGCTTCATTCCCTCCCCCGTTGCTCCTCATCTTTAAAAAAAAAAGAAACAAACAAACAAACAAAGACTGATTCTCTGTCTCCCTCTGCCCTCTCCCTGTCTGGATGTGCTTGCACTGTCTCTAAAAAAGAGTGAGGGGAGGGAAGGATAGAAAGAGAGACACAGAGAGAAAGAAAGAAGGGGGTGAGGGAGGGAGGAAATTATTTGTCCATTGATTTGAGATCTGCATGGAACTCACTGCTATGCTTTTTGAGTCTGATGTGAGGTCATCCTGTTTCTCATTGCTCAATGCTGACGCAATGCAGGGAAAAGGGGAGGGAGCAAACAACCAGTGGACCACAGATGGCTTTGGGTTCCACGCAAGACAATGGGTAGCTTTGTGTTCCATGGTTGGGTCTAGATTCCAGGAGAGCATGAAAGAGCACATAGAAGATAATATGAGAACAGAAGGTGATTTATTTATGGCCATCGAGGATGATTCCTTTCTTGCTCCCTTTCCTTACAATGCCTTAGGCAAACCTAAAATTCTTCCCTTACAATGGTAAAAGTACAAGATCAAAATAAGTTTAAGGAGTAGATTTTCTCTTCTGTAGGTTTCAGAAGTGAAATAGTTTAATTATATCTGGAATCCCCATTAATTGATGGTATTTATTAAAATGCAACACTTCATTTGGTTTTGTAAAGAATTGAACTACGGACCTCTAACAAATTCAGTATAACTTTTTATTTCAATCAAGTGGCTAGCTCATTTTCACTGTACCATATGTTTTACACAATTATCACAATTAATCTTCACCCAATGGAAGAGACAGTTGTTCTCAAAGTTTGGTTCCTGAACCAGCAGCATTACTCAGGAATTTGTTAGAAATGTAAATTCACAGGCCTCACCTCAGACCTACTGAATCAGAAACTCTAAGGAAAGGACTAGCCATCCATGTTCTAACAAGCCTTCTGGGTAACTCTCACACACACACTATAGTTGAGAATCACTGAGTAATGGAGTATTCCCATTCTAGAGTTAAGAAAATTAAAGTACAAAGAGTTTAAGCAATTTCCAGAAGACCACACAGCTAGAAAGTAGTCAAGGCTATATGATTCCAAAGCCCTTGCTCTCAATTATGAGGTTATGTTCCATGATGGACTCAGTTTACTCCGGAAACCAGTGTCAAGAATATACACAAATAAGAAATAATACTCCAGAGGAAGAATTCAGATTTAAAAAAAAATCAACAGCATATGGCTTAAAACATGTTTTGCTTGGTTAAATTTCTATCTATAAAATTCTTGAACTGAAGAAGTTATGATTCAGAGTGTCAAGTCAACCACCAGGTAAGTGATGGGAAGGACTGGCTGGACTCAGAAGGCACAGTGAGCAGACAGCTCCTATCCCATGTAACAAGGCAGCTATTAGACTCAATGCCTACAGAATGATGCTACACCAAAAATAATCTCTTAAGGGAAGTCATTAATTCAGATTTGTGAGGGAAATCTTGCAACCTTAAAATATTAGCTACTAATTCATGAATTTTGAAAAAATGACACAGATTTAAAAAAAAAACACATAGATTTTGCTTACAGGGTGCCATTTTGCAACCTCTCACTGAGAAATTCTCATAACATTTAAAGAACACAGATCAGAAGACTAAGGGGATATAAGATTTATGGATAATATGTGTGGGGAGAAGTGTGGGAAATTGAACTTTTGGAACTATGTTCACGGATCACATTATCAAAAGTGGGCCTAAACCTTATGGCTATGTCATAGTGGCCCATTTTATTAATTCACAGCTTGGAACAGTGTTTCATAATACCATGGTATTTGTACATTCTTCACTGAGATCATGTGACTGCAGACCCTGGTTTCACAAGCAACTGTTTGAGTGAATGTTGGAAAATAAGCTTTTGAGGAATATGTCAAGTGTTTATGTGGGCACCATTTTAAATTCTCATTGAGAAAGCCACTCTATGGACTGAAAAACATTCAGAGGAAGCAAGTTTGGAAAGGTTACTGCAAAATCCATCTCAACTGCAAACAGAAGTGATTTTAATGCCTGTTATTTTGGAAGCAGTTCAAAGTTGTTTTTTCCATTGTAAATAGCATTAAAGTGCTCTGTGGAGGCAAGTATTACTTTTTTCTTGGCCCACTGCACTTCAGTAATGGCTCTTATACACTGAAGGCACAACAATAAGACTCAGGAAGTTATGCACAGTATATCAGGGACAGCAGAGGAGAAGTGGGAGGGGAGAGGAGGTCATATGGTAAGTATAGAAAAGAAAAATTTGGGGCGGAGATGCTGTGCATGTGAATACCAGCCAAGACAGGCAACATCTGGAAAACCTGCTCTGTATTATGTGGTCATTCCACAAACTTTTCCAAGGAATCACATAAGGAGAATATTACATTTTAATTAGAGTTGGGATTGATCCAGAGAAAGGGGGAAAAGCATGGTTTGGTGAATGAGCTGTATTTTAGTTTGGCTGGGTCCGTGAAACACAATTAACTGCTTAGTTCCCTCCAGAGGTGCTCAGCCTATTCCAATGGCTCCGTGATTTAATGAAACATTACACTGGACTCTTGACTAGTCCTAACCTGTAAAAGGAAAGCAGAAGCAATGGGTGAGTGTCAATTGAAGAAAAGAGGTCAAATCTGGACCTTTTTGTGGGGATGACCCCAGAAAGCCAAAGGGATATCCTTATTGCCTCCTTAATTTCTTACTTATGTCAAATAGCAAGTTTATTAGTTATTCTCTGAAGGTAAAAGGTAATCAGGAAAGAATAGGCACATGAATGTGATGAAATATAAAATTTATTTAAGGTAATATTCTATTTCATCTTATGAGAAAATTTATTTAAGGTAATACTCTATTTCATTTTATGAGAAAATACAAGTATTGTGTCAAGAGTTAAAATAGTCCACATATCTGAAATCCTCCCTAATAGAAATTAAATTCATTTTAAGTGCTAATAATTTATTACTTTTTTTAAAGAAGCATCTGAAAATTTAAATTTAATACAGGTACTATTATTAGAAAAGAGTGAAAGAAATATTTCTCAGAACTTTGTCATTGTGTACAAATTCATCATTGTATATTGAGCTCAAACTATACAGTGGGAACTGTCCTAGAGGAACCAACCCCTCCACTCAAAGGACTAACAGTCAAGTAAGACAGACAAGGCAGAGAACCTTGAAATGTTAATAGCAATATAAGACAATGATGTATATAATGGTAGTCAGTTAAGTTGCGAAGCTAATGGCTCAGAAAGAAGCACCATGGACTCTGGGGGTTGCCAAAGCAGGGGTGGCTTCCTGAGAAAAGTAGCGTTTTTCTGGTCCTTGAAGGCTGAGCAGAATCCAGAATAGTGGAGAGCAGACAGAGGATCAAGCAGTGAGTGGGCTATGCTCTGAGCAAATGCTGAGGAAGGCATTAGGAATGTTCAAAGGGGAGACCTGACTGGCTGAGAAGAGGCTGTGGTGATCTTTTAAAGCAACCAGTGGCCAGAATGTATATATAACGCATTGACAAATGCCCTAGATAAGGTATTACATAGGGACTATAGAAGTCTTTGTTTGAGGAAGGAGCCTCGGTGTAGGGAAGAAAGGCTTGTAACTGAAAAGGGCTCAAATGAGTAGCTAGAGATTTCAGGAGTACACATACATAAAATATGCCAGGAACCCACAAAGTGGGATGCTTGCAAATGATTAAGGGATGTTTTTTCTTCAGTGGTATCTCTGTGGCACATTACAGTTTGGACATGATGATGTCCACTGTGATTTCGGTGTTTCCCTCCCTTTATACCCCAGACCCCAAATTATTATGCCATCTGAAATAGTCTAAATTCCTGACCCCTTGCATTATTGACCCCATGCCAATAACATGTCAACTCCTTTTCTTTCTTCTTTAAGCGTATCTTCTCCAGACAGTATTTGGCCCTTATACTTGAGCTACAGACTTCCCAGAAGTTGGAGAAATCCTGCAAAGAAGGAACATGGCATCTGATTCTTGGAATTACCCTCCCTCCGTCCTCTTCCAGCTGCTGTGTATATACAGACTGCTCAACTCGACTTAATAAGAAAGCTCAAAATGTTTCCCAATTCAGAACATAGCCCTGCATGCTGTTCCCTCTAGTCTAACCAGAAATCCCATTCTCCTCCTCCTCTAACGCAATAAACCAAATCTAATTGGAGAATAATTATAAAATACACTGATGTGCAATTTGTTTCACTAACCCAATAATTAATTAATATGCTACTTATGGTTCGGAAGAGCTCTTAAGACACAGCAAAATTCTACTAGATGAAAGAGAATATCAAAGATATAAACCAGAAGCAGCATCTTTACATAAGACAGACCAGGAGAAAAAGACAAGACCTACTTAGCCCTTTTGAAACTATGGTGAGAGATTTTTTTCACCCCACTGAGGATTCTCCTTTTGCCCTTTTTACATGTGAATGAGATGAATTGTTTTTACAGATGAATTGGTAGCTGAATCCAGCTAGTGGATGGGTTTTTGTTGTTGTTTGTTTAAATTTTCCAACCACTAGATGCTTTCAGGTGAGAGAAGAGTCCTCATCAATGGAACCCATCTCCTAGGGACTCGCGTGACTTGAGTATACAACCAATGCTCAGCAATACACAACTCCCAGTTGCTTTGGCCTTCACACAATTGAAAATTAAAGCAGGAAATGCCTTGGATTTTCCTTTTCATTACTTAAAATGTGCAGTATGCATAAATTACTCTGGAGATTTCATTTAAAATGATTATTAAGGGGTGCCTGGGTGGCTCAGTGGGTTAAGCCTCTGCCTTCGGCTCAGGTCATGATCTCAGGGTCCTGGGATCGAGCCCCGCGCATCAGGCTCTCTGCTCGGCGGGGAGCCTGCTTCCTCCTCTCTCTCGCCCTGTCTCTCTGCCTACTTGTGATCTCTCTCTCTCTGTCAAATAAATAAATAAATAAAATCTTTAAAAAAAAAAAAGAAAGAAAATTATAAAAAAAAATAAATAAAATGATTATTAACCTACCTTCTATTTGCCTCTGGAGAAGGAAGAGTTGAAGCTAAATCAAACTCTGTAATTTCAGCAATGAACAATTGTTAAATGATCATCAAATCTTTTAAAATATCTTTTTTTTTTCTTTTTAGACAAATGAACATGTTCCTTGTAGCTGGGTGCAAGATTCTGAATGAAACCAGGCAATGGTGCACCAATGCACCTTCATAAACTGAAGGATATTATGTTTAATTTTAATCCTTACAACTCTGTCTGTACAACTGGCTTTTCTCTTTAGAAGTGTCATGAACTCTTCTTTAGAGAACAGGCCCCCTGGGAAGCTACAGTGTTTCTCATCTAAGGTGACAGAGCCTGAGATGATCCAGAACGGTTCACCTTTATATCCTCTTCTTCACAAGGCTCCTGGAGCCTTTCTTTTAATCAGCTTTATTTCCTTGGCAAAGCATGCTTGAAGCATTTTCCTGGCTCAGTGTGGGTGTGCCTGTGTCAGAACCCTGTTTTCCTGGAGACCTCATGTTTGTGCAGCAACACAGTTCATTTTGGCAGGCCAGCACCATACATGACGAATGAGGACTCAAAACCTACAAGTTCAGCTGATTTCCAATCTAAGGCTCATACGACGGAAGTAGTAAATCCGCTGCAATGTGGTTCTTTGCCAGGGTCTGCATATGAGTACTGCTTTGTGTTTTTATTGCTTTTAACATGAGGTCTGAGATTCAGCTGAGACTTGCCTCATTTTATAAAAAACAACTGATCGATTGCCTACCTATTGTTTGCAACAAAGGATGTACTACACTAAGTCATTGTCTTTTTAATCCACATTTCTTTTACATGGGATGTTATGTTGAAATGGGAGAGACTTTCTGCTCACACACAGCAGTTAACTATTCAAATCCCTTCCGTCAGTGTCTCACCTGATTCTTTTGATCGTGCAGCAGAAATCTCCTGAACCTGGCAAAAAGAGCAATATTTATGCAAACTTACTTTTTAGGAACATGGACCTATTTTGAGAAATTCTTTTTATCTTTCAAACAAAAATACCAGCTCATTTTATAACCATGGGATTTTCTTTACTAGAGAATTCGTCAAGCCAAATATTTTGGACTCATCCCGTGTCGATTCATGAAAGGAATGCTGATTAGGAAATTCCATTTATTATATGAAACCATACTGGACAAAGATAAGACAAACTTGCTTAAATGAATTACGATTTGGAGGAATTTCCAAACTATAGAAAACTGAAAGGAACAACTCCCTTCCTTTCTAACTCTTCAAATCCTGCACTATCCATCCTCAATGGTACTATCATATTTCAGATTTTAACTGTCTAGAGTCTATAGAAAAATATTTTTACCTGTTTTTCTCATCTTATAGAAACCTCATCATGGCATAATATGTGCATGGATTTTTTTAAAAATAAAGACGATTGTGGCAATAAGGCAAATGAATAGATGCATTCAATGCTGGAAAGCATCAAACAACTTGATAAAGTAGATTAAATAGATTACAGACTTCCTACAGATCATTTTAATATAAGCTAAAATATGCAATGAGCACAATGGTTGCTTAATAAATGTTTACTGATGTGATAATAAAGTTCACATAAAACAAGGCTTCTCAAACTCTTTGTGCAAGAGAATCAACTTGTGGTTGTATTAAGAGTAGATTCTTGAAACGGTCTTCAGAAATTCTGATTTGATAGTTGTGGAGAGGGTCCCAGGAATCTGCAGGTTTGGTCATACCCCAGTAATCCAGGTGTAAATGGCCCATGGGCCACACTTTGAAAAAATATTGCCATGGGGCATGAATTGTAAAGCAAGCCAGATTTATTTCCCGTAAGTACAGAGCACTTCACAAAGCAATAGGATGACCAATGCTCTCCAAAGAGCAGAAGGAACTTTGCCAACCTAGAAGGATAGGAAATTCTGTTCATTTGTTCATTTACTCATTCCTTCCTTCTTCAGATTCCACTGAGCACCTATGACAAAGCATTTATTGGTTTGCCAGGCCCTGTGGCTGCTGGGTGAGCCCACAGAGAAGCCTGGTGTTGAATGAAGAGAGAGCTTTCTTTTTCTACTTGAATTTTCCTTTCTTTGAGGGTCCTAGTCATTATTGCACAAGTACATGGTCCTTGCTTCCAAAGAGGCCCCACATGAACTCCTGCATTCTGCTTCCTCCTTTCAGTGCTCAGAGCACTCTAACTCCAGAGGTTGAAGCAGTTGGCTTTGAGCTTGAGCTCTTATCACCTGACATCAGGCTGGACTATCTTTGGTTTTGTTTCATTGGGTTCTTTTATTGAGATATAATTGGCATATAACATGGTATTAGTGTCAGATATACAACATAATTTGATATATGTATATTATGAAATGACTACCACAAAAAGTCTAGTTAACATTCATCACCACATAGTTTTTTCCTTTGATGAGAACTTTTAAGGTCAACTCTCTTGGAACTTTAAAATATACATTACAGTATTATTAACTATAGTCACCATGTTGTATATTATATCCTTAGTTTAGTTCAGTTTTTGTTTTGCTCTTTTAGATTCCACATATAAATGAGATCATATAGTATCTGTATACTATATACAGTATATATATACATATAGATATATAGATATACATCTATATATATAGATATGTAGTACCATAAATATCTATATATTGATATATAGTATCATATAGTATCTGTCTTTCCCTGAATCTTTGTTTTGATGATAGAGGTATAGCATGGAAGCCAGTTTAACACCAGCACAGGCAAAGTGGGGAAATTCTGTATTGGGGAAGTGGATATTTTTTTCAACAAAGAGTTCGTTTTCTACTGAGGATAAATTAATGATGTCATATAACTCACTTTCAACATGTATTGCTTTTTCCCTTCAATCTAAAGTCCAGGCCAATTAAATTTAGCCTTTAAAATAGACCACATTCCAAATTCCTTAGAACTGTATGAAAATAAATCACATTTAATACCACCATATGTACTACCTGGTATATAGCTCAGATAAATAGTATTCTCAAGAAAGCTCTGATACAGGATATTACTCACATAAAATGATGGAACATACATTGCCAACCAGTATAGGAGAAGCCAAAAGTCCTCTTGTTCTATGTCTTGAAGCCCTGACTTTATTTATTTATTTTTTAAGATTTTATTTATTTATTTGACAGAGAGAGATCACAAGTAGGCGGGGTGGGGGGAGCAGTCTCCCACTGAGCAGAGAGCCTGATGTGGGGCTAGATCGTGACCTGAGCCGAAGGCAGAGGCCCCACTGAGCCACTTTGGCACCCTGAAACCTTGACTTTAATGTAGTGTCTGTGGTAGGATACGCTATCAAATGCTAAAAACTTTCAATTTGGTTTTATATCTAGAGAAGTTCTATTTCCAGAAATGGTAGCAGCGGGTTTCTTTCAAACCAGATTTCCTATAGAAAACAATGAAAAATACTGAATAAAATATTAATACAAAAAGTCTCATAAATATATCAATAAGCTGACAAGGCTGTAAGGAACTACTAGGCCAAAATCTAAGGGAAAGAAGACATAGAAGAAAGACCTGAGCATCACAGATATTTTTAATCCAGAAGGCATTTGCTGAGTTTTGTTGGTCATATCCAGAGGTAGACAAAAGTCAAGGCTCAGGGCCAATTTAAGACGGAGCCTAAGAAAAATCCTTCCTCATATTAAACGGAGCCCAAGGACTACACCGTCAGAGAACATAACAACCAGAAGTGAACTAGCCTCCATTGTACCCATTTGTGAAGAAGGGAAGAAAGGTGGTGGGGTAGGTGGGAGGACAGAGAAATCCGTCGCCAAGATGTCACAGCCATAGGCCAGTTTGTAGGGATTTGTAGTCCCGGGATTTGCAGTCCCTGGAAGTTTCAGAGAACCTCAAACTCTGAACCTGATTTAAAGTGGTAGAAGACTGATAGCGCCCACAAGCACCAGGCAGAAGCAAAACCTCTCTGGAGAATGTGCCTTCGTGACAAGTCTCAAACACTCCCACCAGTAATTTTTCAAAGACAAAGAAAAGTACACACACAAAATTTACCAAACATACTAAAACAAGACACAATGAGCAAATCTGTTATTTGCTAGGTATCTCAAAATTTTGCTCCAGAGAATAAGGATCACTAGACTTGAGGATGACAGCTCTACTTCCCCAGAGCAGGTGTCCTTTAACCCACTGAATATTTGATGAAAAGTTTCTTTAGCTAGAAATGATTAAAATACCTGTTTAGGTATTTAGGGAACTATAAACACTGGGTTTTCTTTTTTTAAAGATTTTATTTATTTATTTGACACAGAGGGACAGAGGGATCACAAGTAGGCAGAGAAGCAGGCTCCCTGCTAAACAGAGAGCCCAATGTGGGGCTTGATCCCAGGACCCTGGGAACACGACTTGAGCCGAAAGCAGAGGCTTTAACCCACTGAGCCACCCAAGTGCCCACACTGGGTTTTGTTAATTACATGACTCAGAGTGGCCATCCTTGACAACTAAGAAGCCAAACAGTAAAAGTTATCAAATTCCTTCAAGTAAGAAACTTATCTACTTGGAAGGAAACTTTGTATGTGTGAGGAATACAAAGAGCACATGATCTTCTTTATAATTTTAAAAAACAAAAGAGGAAAGATTTAGTATCTTTACCCATTTTCAGAGGCAAAAACTGAGATATGGAACTGAATCCCAGGTGACAAGAAGGTCAGAGGCAGCACAGAGAAGTGACCTATGGTCCCCTCTAGATTCTATATGGCACATCACATTAGTCCAACTGCTCTCATGTAAATTCATCAGGCCTTTTGATTTTGTTCATGTGTTTTAGATTCAAAAAATGTATTTGCCAGAATTCTTTGCCCTTAATTTTAAAAACCATGTGTGTTTTAGGGTCAATTTAATCTGCATGTTTCCTATTTTCTTATAATTAAACCATCAAAATACTGTCCTTTAAAAACTATTTGATGTCCACAAAATCATCTGAGCCCTTTCAATAAGCTTCTTAAAAGGGTTTTTATCCCACTTAAAAACAGAAGTTGCACTGTGTTATGGGTGACCTGCTGCAGAAACCAAGAATCCCCTTTAAATTCCAAAATCCTTGAAGTCTGAATAATTTCTGCACTTGGAGAAAATGAGTTCACCCATTGCTAAAGTTTCTGTGTTGCTAAAGAAGACATTTGGAGCAAAGATGAGTTCCATAAGAGGGGAAATCAGAGCTGCAGAAGAAATTGAAGGTATGTGAATTTTGCTTAGACCCCTGAGGAATAGCTGGAAGCCTAACTTGTCACATTGCCATCCACAGAGCGAGAAAAAAGCTCAAATGCACATCAAATGTTTGACAGGACTAAAAAGAAATGTGATGTCCATATGAAATAATATTTGCTCATAATGCTAAGAAAACAATGGAGTATAAATGCATGGATTTCAGCACATCCAATTTGCTCTCTAGCATAATTCTCTGCTGTTGGCAGCCCATGGAAAACCCTTAATAATATTTACCAACATTGAATAATTAATTCCTTATAAAGGAGAAATAGGATTTGTTATTCTAACACTAACTCCTATTACATAGAACTGCAGAACTGTAGTGGCAGGGCCACTGGGTGGAGGTCTTTTGTAGGTTACAGACAGCAAGTCAGGAAAGTGAGCTGGTCTCCCCTGCTCTGCTGGTATTGACAAGAGCCCCAAATCTGAGCAGCAGCTAGCATGCCTGTGAGGGCAAAGCTCTCCAGCCGGGGTCCAGATTATGTGCAGGAGGCATTTCCATGGAACCCATAAATACTTCTGTTCTGAGCAGTTCCCAGCTCTTGGAGAGCACAGGCCTATTATCACCAAGCATCAAATACTGAACAGACAGGATACAGGGGCTTCCCCACCAGGGGAGCTGGCACACGAGCTCTAAGGAAAAGGGATCTGAGTCCATTTCCTACAATTGTTAGAGAAGGATGGTAGCCTGGCCCTTGGGTATTTAAAGTCCTGTGTACATTACTGTTCTCACGTGATCATTAGGATCTCAGCATATCCAGGCCTTAATTATCTTCAGAGAAACTCCCTCTGCTTAGGCACCTGAGAGAATTAAAAGTTTGATTTCTCTATTATAGCTAATAAAATACAGTTTTATTCATAGTTTCAAAGCTCTAGCACATGCATTAAATAACTTCTTTATTAATGCTGTTGATTTTAACCATAATAGCAACAATAACAGTACCAATAACAAGCATTACTAGAACAAGTGAGTTTAGCAAATTCGCAGGACACAAGGTAGATATATAAAATTCAAATGTATTTCTATATACTGACAACAACGAACTATCAGAACTTTTAAACAGCTTTGTCTGTGAGGCACAATTCACATTTAATGCACTGCCTATATTTAAAGTATACAATCTGGAAAAAAATTAAGTGTACAACTTCGTAACTTTTTACATATATGAATGCCTGTGTGTGTGTGTATGTGTGTGTATGAAACCATCACCACAGTCAAGAAAATGAATGTATCCATCATTCTCAAAAATTTTCTCTTTGTAATCCCTCCCTTTCACCCTTCCATGCCTTTTCTCCACCTGCATCTGTTTTCTGTTAATATAAATTAGTCTATATATTTTCTAGATTTATATAAATATATAGAGAGTCTTTCTGGCTTGGCTTCTTTCACTCAGCATTATTTTAAACTTCATTCATGTTGCTTGGAATGCTTGGAACTTCTTGGATTTGTAGACTTATAATTTTGATCAAATTTGAAAATTTGTTCAATCATTATTTCTTCAAATACTTTTTTATTCCCCCTTTTCTCCTTCAAGAAATCTGTAACACATACATTGGGACTCATTAGACCACTGATGCTCTGGGGTTTTTTTAAGGAGGTATTTTTCAGTCTTTTTTATCTCTGAGTTTCAAGTTTTTATTGCTTCAAATTTACTCAATTTTTTCCCTCTTCGGGTTCAATCTGCCATTAATTCCACCCAATAAATTTCTCTACCCAGGCACTGTTTTCATCACCAGAAGTTCAATTTAGGCATTTTATTTTATACTGTTCATGCCACTACTTAACATTTTTCATTGCTCCTCTAGTTTCTTGAACACATGAAATACTTACAGAAACTTTTGATGTCCTTATCCACTAATTCTAGTATCTGGGTCAGCTTCAGTTGGATAAATTTTCTCCTAATTTCACATTTTTTTTCTATTCCTTTGGATGTCTGGTAAATTTTTATTGCATTCCAGACACTATGAATTTTACCTTCTTGAGTGCTGGATTTTTTTTTTCATTCCCAAATATTTTTGTGCTTAGTTCTGGAATATAGTTATATTACTTGGAAACATTTTGGTCCATTTGGGTCTTGCTGTTAAGCTTTCTTAGTTAGGAGCAAGTGCAGCATTTGGCCTATGGTTTATGAGTTTTATGGGGTTTTTCTACTCTAAATGGTAGGAACAAAAGCTATTTTTGACACTGTTGACTCTAAATTTTTGGGTGATTCTTTCCCTGCTCCCTGATAGTTTCCTCTACAGCATGCACTGACCAATAGTAGACTTAGAGGGGCTCTCTGCAGACCTCTGGATACTCCCTCAGTGCTGTTCTGTTCTTTCCAGTGCACTGACCTACAAACTCTAGCCATCTTAGCCTCCCTAAACTCTCACTTCCACTTTCTCAACTCAGGAAGATTGCCAGGCTCGGTCTGAATTGCTGTCCCTCTGCTATAACCTGGAAACACTCCAAGCCATGATCCAGGCAATTATAGAGCTCTCCTTATTTTTTTTTTCCATCAGTCAAAAATCACTGTCTTTCGTTGCCTGATGTCTCATGGCTTAAGAAATATTATTTTATATATTTCGTTCAGCTTTTCAGTTGCTCCAGTTGAGAGGACAGAGTCAGTCCTTGTCCAACTTGGCTAAAAATAAAAGTTCACAGTTGGAAACTGAAATTTAAAATATATACTATTTATAATAGCATCAAAATATAAAACTCTTAGAGAAAAAATTAGTACAGTGTGTGTAAAACCTACATATTGAAGATTATAACACATTCTGAGAGATGCTTGAAATGGACCCACGTAAATGAAGAGGTAAACTGTGTTTATCTATTAGAAGACACAGTACTGATAAAAAGTCAGTTCTTCCCAAATTGGCCCATTGACTCAATGTGATTTCAACCAAATCTCAGCAGGTTTTTTAATAGAAATTGGCAAAATGATTTTAAAACTTTATATGGAAATGCAAATGAAAATCTAGGAAGCTGAATTATTCTGAAAAAAGAACAAATTTGGAGTAATTATGCTACCCAATTTCAACCCTTGTTATAAAATTATAATAGTAAAGATGGCGTGGTATTAGAATGAATAGAGAAATATAGGTCAATGAAACAGAATCCAGGAGCCAGAAATAGATCCCCATATCCATGGCCAGTTGATTTTCAAGAAAGGTGCCATGATGCCAATTCAGTGGGATAAAGGATAGTCTTTTCCAGTAAAAAGATCCTGGAAGAATTGATCATACAGGGAAAAAAATTTCTAGGACCAAACTCACACCATATACAAAAATTAACTTAAAACATATCACTTAACTGTAATATCTAAAATGATAAAACTTCTATAAGAAAATACAGGGAAAAACTTCAATTTGAATTAGGAAAATGTTTCTTAGCTAGGGCACACAAAAATAAATCATCCACAGAAGAAAAACTACACCAAACTGGTCTTCATAAAAAATTAAACTGTAATAGTCAAGGGGTGCCTGGGTGGCTCAATCAGTTAAGCATTAGACTCTTGATTTTGGTTCAGGTCATGATCTCACCATTGTGAGATGAAGCCCTATACCCAGCTCCACGCTGCTGAGTGTGGAACCTAAACATTCTCACCCTTCTGCTCCCTCTCCCTCTGCTCTTTCCCTCCAGCCATTCTCCATAAAACCCCCACCCCAACCCATCCTGCTTGCGTGCCAACTTTCTCTCTCTCTCCAAAAAAAAAAAAAATCTGACTCCATTTTGATGTTTGATTTTGACTGCTGACTTTCAAACCATTCCCCTTTCCCCTTCTGCCCCACATCTGGGCTAGCTGATAAGAAAGCCCAGGGGCTCCCACCTTTGTTGCCAAAAGGAAGTTCAAAACATGCAAACCTTGGCTCTTATGCACAGGAACCCTCACTCCAGCTCCATTCCCCAAACACAGTACAAACAAAACCAGTCTCTTTTCCTTGCTCTCTCAAGACAATTTGCTCCTGCTTAGAAGCCTGCCAAGCTTTCCAGAGAATATCTCATTACTGAGTAATAATCCTTTCATATCTTCCAGGTGTGGTCTCAACACCTAAATCAAATTTGGTGGGGAGGAATCCATCCTATTTCTATAGGATAACCACCTAAAACTTTTACACTTCAAAAGACTCTGTTGTGTCTCAGGATAAAACATTTGCAAGCACATTTCTATAAGGTGTGTTTGTCTAGAACATATAAAAGAACTCTTAGATCTCAAAAATAAGAAAATAACTCATTTTAAAAATGGGTAAGAAGAAGAAGGAGGAGGAGGAGGTGGTAGTATATAAATGACAAATCATCATATGAAAGTTGTTGAACATAATTCATCTTTAGGAAAATGTAAATTAAAACAGATATCATGGAAAAAAAAACAGATATCATGGGATGTGTGGGTGGCACAGTTGACTGGGTGACAACTCTTGGTTTCAGCTCAGGTCCTGACCTCAGGGTTGTGGGACTGAGCCCCACTGGGCTTTGCACATGTGGGGGGAGTCAGAGGGAGAGGGAGAGTCCCAAGCAGACTCTGTGCATAGAGTCTGCTTGGGACTCTCCCTCTCCCTCTGACTCGCCCCACATGTGTGCTCGCTCTTTCTCTCTTTCTCTGAAATAAATAAATAAATAAAAATCTTTTTTAAAGAAAGAGAGAGAATAGATATCACTCCACAGCTACTAGATTAACTAAAATTACAAAGACCTACAATACTCCATATTGCTAAAGATATAGAACAACTAGAAATTTCATACATGAATAGTGGAAATGCAAAATGGTACAGCCACTTTAGAAAGCTGTGTGGTCAGCCACAGCAATTTCTCTCAAGACATGTCTCCAAAGGCAACAAAAGTGAAAATGGACTTTTGGGACTTCATCAAGACCAAAACTTCTGCGCAGCAAAGGAAACAGTCAACAAAACAAAGAGGCAGCCCATGGAATGGGAGAAGATATTCGCAAATGACACTACAGACAAAGGGCTGATATACAAGATCTATAAAGAACAAAGAACTCTTCAAACTCAACATTCAAAAAACAGATAATCATGTCAAAAAATCGGCAGAAGACATGAACAGACACTCTCCAAAGAAGACATATGAAAGGCTAGCAGACACTTGAAAAAATGTTCATCATTAGCCATCAGGGAGATTCAAATCAAAACCACATTGAGATACCACCTTAAACCAGTGAGAATGACCAAAATCAACAAGACAGTAAATAACAAGTGTTGGAGAGGATGTGGAGAAAGGGGAACCCTCTTACACTGTTGGTGGGAATGCAGGTTGGTGCAGCAACTTTGGAAAACAGTGTGGAGATTCCTTAAGAAATTAAAAATAGAGCTACCCTATGACCCTGCAATTGCACTACCGGGTATTTACCCCAAAGATACAGATATAGTGAAAAAAGGGCCATCTGTACCCCAATGTTCACAGCAACAATGGTCACAGTCACCAAACTGTGGAAAGAGCCAAGATGCCCTTCAATAGATGAATGGATAAAGAAGATATGGTCCATATATACAATGGAGTATTATGCCTCCATCAGAAAGGATGAATACCCAATTTTTTATCAACATGGACGGGACTGGAGATTATGCTGAGTGAAATAAGTCAAGCAGAGAGAGTTAATTATCATATGGCTTCATTTACTTGTGAAGCATAAGGAATGACATGGAGGTCTTTGAGAGAAGGAAAGGAGAAGTAAGTTGGAAATTGGAGGGGGAGACGAACCATGAGAGACTGTAGACTCTGAGAAACAAACTGAGAGTTTTGGAGGGGAGAGGGTAGGAGGCTGGGTGAGCCTGGTGATGGGTATTAAGGAGAGCACATATTGCATGGAGCACTGGGTGTGGTGCCTAAACAATGAATCTTGGAACACTAAAAAAAAATAAATTAAATTAAAAAAAAATAGAAAGCAGCATGGCCATTTCTTATCAGATTAAACATACACTTATTTTACAACCCAGCAATCCCACTTTTTAGGTATTTACCCAATAAAAATAAAAAAATACCCATATAAAGACTCGTACTCAAATGATTATATTAACTTCTTTCATAATAGCCAGAAACTGGAAATACTCCAAATGCCTACCAACTAGTCAATGGACAAACAAAATATTGTGTATCCACATAATGAAATATTATTCAGTAATAAAAAGGAACTACCGATACACACATTATGAATGAACATTAAAAGCATTGTGCCAAGTGAAAGAAGCCAGACACAGAAAACTACACACTGCATGATCCCATTTATATAATACTGTACAAAGGATTAAAGCAAAGATTTAATGGGAGATAAGTGATGCCAACAGGGCACACAGAGTTTTGGGGATTCTATAACATCACTGTAGTGTCAGACATATGATTATATATATTTGTCAAAACACAACAAATCATACCTTAGAACTGGTACATTTTATTATATGTATATTACATCTAAATGAAAAATTTTTAAATTAGTATCTACCATCTATTGACTGGTGAAGTGTTATATTGGACTTTTTAGATTATTCCCTATTTCACATACTATCTTACTCGATCCTTGCATAATTTCAGCATGGTTGAGGTA
The DNA here is from genome assembly GCF_964662115.1 of Mustela nivalis. Classification (NCBI taxonomy): domain Eukaryota; kingdom Metazoa; phylum Chordata; class Mammalia; order Carnivora; family Mustelidae; genus Mustela; species Mustela nivalis. Next base: position 43,333,911 of record NC_139030.1, read on the forward strand.
TGATTCTATAGACATGGCTCAGGGAGACCTAGGGATTTCCACAAGATTATATTATCTGTAGATATATTGCAGGGTTTGAATCTTTTATTCTAAATTCAGTGTTCTTTCACCTACAAAACCGTTTCTTCATGAAAAAACGGCTTTTAAATCTTTCCTTGATATTTTCAACATATTGTTTTATACTATCTTAAGTAATCAAGAAAAGAGATACAGACCATTGAAATCTAATCTTTAAAAAATTCAATTTTTTTAGTTCAATTATTTATAAAAATCTTTATAATTCTGTATGCAGCCACTTTATTTAGCAGTTATTCTGTATTTTATAATAATTTATATATAAAATATATAATATATATTATATATATTATAATATATCACCCTATATAATAATTTATCACCCTAATAGAATACTCTCTTAGAAATTAGCATATTCTCTCTTTTACTCAGAAACCTTGGAAGGACTGACCATGAAGTTGATAAAGGAAATGTCCCATTGTAGGTTAGCTACAAAGGATTTTTTTGATCTTTAGACCTGAATAAGTATTGTTTTTGTCACAGTTGACCTGGAAATAGAGAGAATTTGTTGTCTCAGCCTTATATTCTACTGCTTAGCATGATGGCTAAGAATATCACCATGATGGATTTTGCCATATCTGTGAGCCACTTATGCTATTATTTATTTAGTTTTTCTTTAAGCCTCTTATTTTTTTCTATCTATTCTGTCAACAGTAATGTCTATAACATCATATATATCATATATACTTTTAAATCATAAACCATATATACTTTTGACATAGACATAGCATAAGTCATATATATTTTTATAATTCATATATACTTTTGACATAGACATACCAAGAGGACAAAAAAGGACATTTCCTTCTACCTCAGAATTTTGGCTAAAGTTTCAAAAACTGATATCTACCCTAGCAATCTAAAGCAAGGTGTCACTAGGTGGCCAAGCTCATTTTTTAGAACTATCAAAACAAGGTTGGTGATTCATCAACAGGAAATACCTTACTGGAGTAGACAGTGTTATGAGGGTCTTCCTTTCTTTCTTTAAGGATCTTCTCCCTTCTTTAAGTAAAGAAATAGAGCCTCAAGAAAACCACCTCATAGGGACTGACAATACTTGTCACACATAGAGGCTGGCCTCTTACCCCCTAGCTGGATGCCAGCTTTGGGGAGTTACAAACCATTAGTGAATTCTTGGTAGAACTCCAAATTGCCTTCCTTGGAACTTGAAGGAACTGAAGAACTCAGAGGGCAAGAGGTTAGGTGATGTTGCCCCAAGTGGCAGTACAAGGAGAGAGGGTCAATCAGATCAAGCTGCATTTCTATAAATGACAGGCAGAGCAAGGTATATGAGCACCTGTGTGCCCTGTGTATAATGTCCCAGCAAGTACTCAGGTGAGAGCTATCTTGAATGGAAGCTGCCCCAAATCTACCTGAGATGAGAGAACCCCAGTGGAAAAAGGCCAACTGGGATAAACTGCCAAAATACAGGAGCCAAAGGAGTGTCATACAAAGTTGGAGAGATATTCCATCAGCTTCAGGGAATGGTCTTTAGTGGTGGTGGAAGCAACTCCAAAAGTCTCATAAAAACATGCCCAGCAGGAGCCAGCTTGGGCCTTTGTCATAAGGAAGACAATGACCACAAGCTTACAACAGCTCCAACAAGCCTGTCTTTCTATTGTCCTCAAATCCTCCTCTTCCTCCTGGCCTTGACTCTGGAAGAGTCAGAGCAACACTGTGAATTGGAATCAATGAATCAAGGAGAACAAAATAAAACATCATTCCTTTTTACTACTGTTGAACTTCAGGATCAAGGGTCAGATGGTAGATCATAAAAACTCTGAACTGGATGAGATTGAAATTTGGATTTTCATCTGACTGGAATTTTTAGTACATGAATGTGAAACTGTTTTCCCAATGAAAAAACTAATCACCTGAAAGTAATCTAAAAAGTTATGAAACTGGTCTAGAATATCATCCAGTAGTAGGACAAAGATCAGACAGAACAAGTGGGAAGGCACCAAGGGAATTAAAACAATGATATTTCTTAATTGTATGTTATGGTGTTTGGCCCAATAAATTCAATAAAGTTACTCAGCTAGATGAATTCCTTAGGTAACTTTTTTTAAAGAGAGAGAATGTGAGCGGAAGCGCCAGGGGCAGAGGGGGTAGGTACAGGGCAGGGGAGGGCAGAGGGAGAGGAAGAGAGAATCTTAAGCAGGTCTAAACCCAGCAGGAGAGCTTGAGAGCTCAACCTCACTACCCTAAGGATCATAACCTGAGTCGAATCAAGAGCAAGAGGTTTAACTGACTAAGCCACCCAGGTGCCCTTCAATTAACAATTGTTATAAATAGGGGCACCTGGGTGGCTCAGTGGGTTAAGGCCTCTGCCTTCGGCTCAGGTCAGGATCTCAGGATTCTGGGATCGGGCCCCATATCAGGCTCTCTGCTCAGCAGGGAGCCTGCTTCCCCTTCTCTCTCTGCCTGCCTCTCTGCCTCCTTGTGATCTCTGTCTGTCAAATAAATAAATAAAAACGTAAAAAAAACAATTGTTATAAATAAAAATATTCATTCATGCATCCCTAAAATCATGTTACACATCCCCAGTGGTTCTTATTCTGTATTCCACACTTTAAGGGGAAAGATTGAGTCATATCACATTAGAATAAGGAGACCGTGATAGCATTTCCATGATAGCATTGACACTTGGCTGTCACTTAAGTGTCAAACAGAATCATTTAGTAATAAGGACAGAATTTCAGAGACAGCAAATGACTTGCTCCAAATCATACAGCTTCTTCTTTTACTTACCCAGAACTCAAGTATTCTAAAGTCCTAGATCATAGTGCTTTCCTGAACACTACATTGCATCCTTGGTTTACTATTGGTAAGTTTTAATATTGTGCTGAAATTTTAATTATTGAATATATTTATATAATTTGTCTGCCTGATGATTACAACAACAATTCTGAATTTCTACAATTTAATTAATCCAATGTTAAAACTCTGGGAAAATAAATTGTCTTCAGATTTCTATTCTATCTCTAGTATGTCTGCCAAGCCACCCACTTACCTCAGGGCTGGGCTTGAAATACTTTGAGTAGGAACTTTTTTGTAGAGTTTTCATGGACTCAACAAATGTTTATTAAATTCCTCATGTGCCAGGCCTGTGCCAGGCACTGGGAGTGTAATAAAAAATTTAGGGTTCTTGCCCTCTAGTTCTTTGGCTCAACAGATGAGAAAACAGGCACAGTAAAGCGTGATGAGTGCTCTGGTAGAGGAGTGCAGACTGGATGATATGAGAATCAAGAGACAACTGACCAGACTCAGGAGGCTCAGGAGGCTCGGGAGAGGCTATGTCTAAATACATAAATATAAATATATAAATGCATATATATTTGGTTCACATCAGGGGTCATGACTAAAGTGCCATGGAGACTGACACTGGTTTCATGATTGTATGTGTGGGAAAAATCTCCTGACAGACCCCACGCCCCACCTGGTGAGGCTCTAGGTGTAAGCTCTTCTCCCTCCCCTACATGATTTGAAAGAAACATTGCACTCTGTGTTGTTTAAGAACAAGAATATGCCTTTAAACTGCATCTCTTCCCCATGATTTAAAAAATGAAGAGGTCAGAATGCACAGCTAACCTGGTCAGAGACTGTGGTAGGCAGAAAAATAGGCTTTCAAGGATATTCACATCTTAAATCCCAGAACCTGTGAATATGTAACCTCACATGGCAAAAGGGACTTTGCAAATATGATTAACGTTAAGGACCTTGAGATGGGGAAAGTATCCTAGATCATCCAGGTGGGCCCAGGCTCCTTAAATGTAAAAGAGGAAATCAGAGAGTCAGAGGCAGATGTGATTAGGGAACAGGAGCCAGAAAGAGAGAGCCTTTCTGTCTTCAAAGAAGGAGAAAGAAGAGTATGAGCCGAGAATTGTCGGTCACCACTAAAAGCTGGAGAAGGCAAGGATTCTTCCCTAACCCTACTGTCACTTTGATTTTAGCACAGTGAGACTGGTTTTGGACCTACAAAATTGTAAGGGAATAAATCTGTGTTGTTTAAGCTGCTAAATTTGTGGTAATTTGTTACAGCAATGATATAAAACTGATATTAAGTCCACGGCTCCTCACTAGAATGAGCTGAAAGTATGGTGAAGAAATGGTTTCCAGAAGTTAATGACATACAAATAAGCAAATGTCAAAGATAACCATCCAAAGTGTTGTGTGTGTGTGTGTGTGTATGTGTGCGTGCGCGCGCACGTGCATGTGTGTGTGTGTGTTTAAATCTAGATATAGTGGGTTTTAGTTATTAAAGAAATATATTTTCCATTGAGGGATGGTAAGGGTTCCCTGAGGAAGATGTATAATTTTCTGCAGATAAGGGTAGGTGACCTCAAAAGTCTAATGAGAAGTTCACTGTGAATACCATGTACATCTTCTCCCACTGGTGATGATGCTGATCATCAGTGGACCACTGGCCACAAGAAGCCATAGGGAGGAATGACCCAGATGCAGGCCTGTGCACCAGAACATAGTAAACCTTTATTCTCTTTCCAGTACGCTGTGCTGCTGAAAACATACCTAAGGAGACAAATGGATTACTGGGGCAATAAAAACCAGAGATCTGTGGTGTGAGACTCATTACTTGCTTTTACTGTCCAAATAATCAGAAAGAGTAATCTGTAAGTACCCTTTTACAGTGATATTGGAAAGGAATTCTTCTTCTCCCTTCTCAGCCATAAAAGGGTACCCATGAGGATACATGGAATTGCATCATGAATTTTTCCTTTGTCCTCAGCAGGATCCTGCTTTTGTGTTTGCTTAAAGGCGGATTTATGTGAAATATATAGACTCTTATTCTAAAAGTTCACCTACAGGTACAGATCAAACAATAATGGCTGTGTGATAAAGTACTTCTGCCCTCATGATGTAATGAAAATGCCTCAAAGTTCTTTTCCATCTTTGCTTTCCCTAAGTACAAATCATTCACTGTTTTTATTTTCCTGCAGCTTTGCTCTTTGTGCCCCTTCTTTATTCATGTTGCTGGTAATGAGGTGTTGGTTCTGAGGAGCTTTATACAATATCGCAAATTCCTAGATTGACAAGGTCTTCAAGAGTTCGTCTAAACCTCCTTTTTGGTCATCTCTCTGGGGCTATGCCCAAGTCAGCCAAGGAATACAATGTTCTCCATACTCCCCAAGATACCCCAGAGTGGAGACTGTTACGGGCTGAACTGTGTTCCCCTCAAATTCATATGCTTAACTACCAACCTGAGTATCTGGAATGTGACTGTATTTAGAGATATGATCTTTAAAAAGTCAATTAAGTTGGGACGCCTGGGTGGCTCAGTTGGTTAAGCGGCTGCCTTCAGCTCAGGTCATGATCCCAGCATGCTGGGATCAAGTCCCAGATCAGGCTCCTTGCTCAGCAGGGAGCCTACTTCTCCCTCTGCCTCTGCCACCACTCTGTCTGCCTGTGCTCACTCTCGCTGACAAATAAATAAATAAAATCTTCAAAAAAAAAGTCAATTAAGGGTGGGCCCTAATCTAACCTAATCTAATCTAATCTGACTAGTATTCTTACATGAAAGGGAGATTAGAACAGTCACAATGAAAGGGACGACCAGGTGTAATAAAAAAGAAGACATCTACAAGCCAAGGAGAGAGGTGTCAGAAAAAACCCATCCCACTAACACTTTGATCCCAGACTCCTAGCCTCCAAAATTGTAAGAAAATAAATTTCTTTTGTTTAAACCACCTAGTCTGTGGTATTTTGTTATGCAGCTCCAGCAAACTAATACAGAGAGCAAACCCATTAGTACACTTACTGTTAGAAAAAAATCTCCTCATAAAAGCTCTTACTTGCTCAGAATAGTGGCCTTTTATTCTGTCTTTCATGGAGAGGGTAGCAAGTTCTTCCAAAAGTACTCTGAATATAGTAGGGGAATCTAGAGTGTTAGACGTAGGAGGAGTGTGGAGATTATTATTTCAACCACTTCTTTTTACAGATGAGGAAACTGAAACCCAAAGAGGTTGAGTGAGTCTTCCAAAGTCACACTGTAAGTTGCCGGTCAAGCCCAGAAGATGGGCACAGGGCCTGGTTCTCTAGACCACTGCTCCCTAACACATGCCAGAAAAGCTAAAAAAATTTTTAAAGAAACAATGTTGGAAGGCATACCATGTCAAGTGAATTAGGCGCAGAGGGTGGGAGCATAGGTCATCTGTATATGGTAGCTGTTCTGTTGGTGCTTATTTTCTGTGATAACAAAAATTTTGCAGCATTTTAAACTGTTACAAAACAAACAGTTCTAGACTCAGACTTCATAAACAACTCAGGGGATCCCCTGTACATTTGACAATCTACCATTATCTGATATTACAATTTTCCTATTTGGGGAGTTGGAGGGCATTACCGTGACCTCCCCTGTCATGGGGAACCTCATGAGAAGACCCACCATGCTGAGGAAACCCAGGCATGTTTTCTTGCCTCTTACGGTTTCATCCACTCCTCTTCTGCCCTCCATCTGTCTCAATCTCTCTCTCAATCTCTCTCCCTCTCCTGTTTTCACCCAGGACATTTTATCACACATTCATTTTTTTTCTGGATGCTTTTTGGAGGACAGAAAGCCCTATATAAATTATAAAGTAAGGAAAGATACAATTACACTATCTTGCTCTTCTTTCTTTTTTCTCACCAATCCTTCAACCCCTCCCATGGTAGAGTGGCAGGCTTCACACATAAAACTCAAAACACTAAATTTCTTCCCTTTGGGTCCAGTTGTCTCCACTGGAGCACAGTGAATCTGTCAATACCCTGTGCACTGCTGAGCGCCAAAACTGCTGGAGCCCAAGGCAGGGGACGCATCATCGGATGGTGTCGATGTCAGGAATCACTGCCCTGCAGAAGCTAGGAAGCAGCGAGTGGAGGCAAAGCTTACCAGTCTAGGGTGAGATTAAGCCCATTTAATAGAGCACAGAAGCAGAGGTTAGAGCTGAACTTGACTATGATTTGTCTGGCTATCACCTAAGCAGAGTTACCCCATGTGAACCTTCTGACTCATTAGGTTGGGGTTCTCAAAATGAAGTCTGTAGACCACCTGGGTCAGAATTGCCTAGGGCCATGTTAAAAACTCTGATTGCTGAGCCCTATTCCAGATTTAGAATTTTAGCAGCTGCCAAAATCAGGAGTGATTGCCTTTAGGACATCAGCTTGCTGTGTTTGTCTTTAAAAAGCAATGGGATGGACATTCTAGGATATCCAAGCTGTTTTAGTTTAGGGGGATTACTTTTACTTTTGACAAGTGTTAAAAACATTTCTGAAATCGGAATCTCAGGGCTGTGGCCTTGGGGTTTTCCATGTTCATTAAATTCCCCAATGATCCTTTGGTTCACTGAAATTGGAAAACTCTTTCCTGTATTTTTCTTCTGCAGTCCTTTCGGTGGATCCTTTGGGGAGAATTAATAAAGGGGAAGAAGAAGGGAGGGAGGGACAAAGGGGAAAAACCTCTATCATTATTTTGGTCTGCCCTGTTCAATTTGCTCTGTACTTGCCCTCTTGGGCAGGTGCACTATCACTCCATTTGGCTCTATCCCACATCTAACCTTCTCTCTTGTATGACCATGCCATAAGTGTTACATTAGTAAGACACAGGGCCTGTATCCTGCGGGCAGCTCAGGCATAGAGAGCTCTTTTGGCTCCACTCCCTGTAATCAGGCTTCAGTATGTGACCACACTTTGCCATTTGATACTTCCACCACTGGGATGAGGGAGGGAGGTGAGTGATGGGTTTGCAGCTGTGGCAACAGCATCCTTGTAGGAGCAATGATATTTTGGCCAGATCCCATTGCCCAAATATCATCCACTTGATCATGGTACTACTTGATAGGCAACTGAATATGACAAAGAGCACTAGCAAGTCATTGCAAAGTTCTATATTAACTCTGGTTACACTGATGGTGAGCTGCCTGACTTCAGGCAAGTCTCATCTTCCTTGGAGGCCTCACTTGTATCACTTATAACAAGGAAAACCATTGTCCCTAGCTATTTAGTAGAACTGCAGTAAAACTCAAATTTTAAGTATGTGTGTGTTTTGTAAACACACAATAGAAATATTAGTGGAAAGTGAATTTTTAAATTTATACCTATTCTCACAGAAGCAAAAATTTCCACTCAGCAAGAAGTATTTTTAGAAAGAGACTCTTGGTTTTCATGTGTGACTTTTGAATTTAACATCCAACTTGCTGATTTTTAACATCACAAATTTTTATATTTCGCTAAGTCCCTGTTGTTTCATCTGCTATCAGGCAAGCAAATTCCCCAAAGGAATGAAAGCATTAAATAAAATGCTATACACACTACAGTAAAAACTTCCATCCATTCCCCAACAGCTGTTGCTTTTTAGAGAAACCAAATATTTTTGGAAAGGGCCACAAACATTCTGGATTCAAACCATTTATTAGTTTTGGAAACATAACATGCAGTCATCTTGCCAGTCTTAATCTTGCAGTTCCATTAAACACACCACAACTGCATCATAAAACAGAAAAGGGAAGAATTTATAAACAAATAAAGCAGTTAATTGGGGCAATAAAATAACAGCTCCCTCCCAAGTGTGGAATTGATGTGTTTCAACCTACGGAACCCTGAAATTTGCTTGTCAGGAGTCTAGTGACTAGCAGAGCCAAACACAGATCAAAGATTTCAGGACTGCTCCTGGGTCCACAATGCTTACCTCGGCCACCACACCCTCAGGACCTCCTGGCCCCTCACCTGGCATTGCTGCAAGTCTTTCCCAGGAAAGGAGCAGCTCCAAGCACTGTTCCTTACTAGGGTTCCAACAGAAGAAGGAATTGCTGGGAGTTCCAGCATCTTTAACATGTGTTTGCATCTGCAAAACACTCAGGTGGAGGGATGGAGACATCTTCTAGACGTGATTCTGTTTCCTGAGCAGTGTGGTGACCTAATGGTGCTGTCTCTCTTGCGCACCGCCAAAGCAAAAGCAAACTTTGGAGCCATATGAACTGGGTCACAATCCTACTATAACCTCTTGAGGCCTACTTTACGGCCATGAACAAAAGCAAGATTTTTAATCTGAGTTTCACTCATGTGTTCATCCAACACAGATTTATGGAGCACCTATTATATACCATGCTCTGATCTTTAGATTTTTTAACAGTTGCATGGCAATGCTAAATCCTTACTTCAGAGAGTTGTTGTGAGAATCAAATGAGAAAAAATATATGTATATGCATATATACATATATATGAGATATGTGTGGGGACGCCTGAGTGGCTCAGTTGGTTAGGCTCAGGTCATGATCCCAGGGTCCTGGGATCGATCCCATAATCAGGCTTCCTGCTCGTGGGGAGACTGCTTCTCCCTCTCCATCTGCCTGCTGCTCCCTCTGCTTGTGCTCGCTCCTCTCTCTGTGTGTCAAATAAATAAATAAAATCTTTAAAATATATATATATATGTGTGTGTATATACCCTTGCAGATAGTACGTGCTCACAAATATTCACTCCACTCATCCAAGCAGCAGATGAGAATTATACCGTGTGTGCAGTTAAAATTATGTCTTGCATGGCATTGCTTTCATTCAAGAAAGAGACAGAAAAGCTTAGGGTAGCCACCCCCTTCCATACGTGAGCCCTGGCTTCACTCATGTGAACTTCAGAGTAGTCAGAGGAATTGCAGCTCCCACTCCGAGGGGCCCTCTGTGGCAGTGGGATGGAGCAGAGCCAAGTGGTCCATGTGGGGAGTGCACTCATGACCTCTGCCTTGTTAACACCCAGGACCTGCACTCTTTCCCACCCCTGGAAATGTTTACAATCCATTTATGTAATCAGATACACACACACACACAAAATCTAGCAGGAAATTATGCCTCTTTGTAGAGGTCTGGCTTTTAGTATGTTTTGTTTAAACTCTCGAGAGATAAACTGCCATTTACTGTTGTTGAATAGCCCCCATAATGCATAGGCGAGAGCTATACCCGAAAGATGCTCTATTAGTGACTTATTAATGCTTATTAACAGTTATTTTCCTGATTTAAAAAAGAATGAGATTAGTATATGGTACTCTTGTAAACTATTTCCCAGGTCCTAAGTCAACCTAAGAGAAGGGAGATACCTGACAGTCAAAATCTGTGTGAAGCCTAAATAAGTGCTTGCTACAGCTTGAAATCTTCCTTAGACACAGCAACTGCATGTGGGACTGCACTAGAAAAAGTCACTCAGGACACTATCAATTGGAGTTAGAACCCAGCAGTAGCCCTGAAAGGGAGGCTGGGATGGGAGAAAGTTAAAGGACTTAATCTCTTCTCCAGGCAAATATCTTAAAAACTTCTAATTCAAAGATTTCCAGGCTGTGCAGGCATGTTGGGTTAACTGGTTTCCAAATGTACTGGGATTGCTCAAACCTAAATGAACCTTTTATTTTGGGAATCATATGTGGCTGAAGAGATTGAACCCATGTGTCTCATTCATTTGCACACTGGCTGTAAAAACATCTTTAAGTAATACTCTGGAAAGGATCTGTAAGCCTTAAGTAAGCATACCATGTCCTTCCCCTTCAGACCTACTGAGGCACTGTGTGGGTGACAGTGCCTTCTTGTTTCTAAGCCTTGCCAGCTCCTGTCTCCTCCCACACGTAAACAAAACTCAAGTGAACCGGGAGTCATTTGGAAGGCAGGCAGAGTGCTGTCCTTTCATCAGCTCACCTGGTGCTCTAATAAAATATCCAAGAAGCCCACATCTGGTAGGTCATAAAAACCAGAGTGGAATGAAGATGCCTGGCTGCTAACATGCTCTAGCCACTAGACAAAGCCCTCATGACATTTTTTTCAACCAGTGCTGATGCCAGGATTTTAATGGGGCAAAGCTGAGAGGCCTCTTTCTATGTATTTTTCCTGCCTTGGGTTCACTGGCTGTGCTGCTCCCGTGCCACTAAGGCTTTCCTCCACAGCACCATCAAACTGGCTCACAACCCAAACAAGGAAAATGCGTCTTAACATGACAGAATCAAATGCAATAACACTTATCTCATACTCCCATTTCCCCGGGGTGGTGGCACTGAAGGGCGGGTCTTCTTTTTCTCCACCTCTTCCGAGTCTCCCAAATAAGAATGAATGTTAGATCTCTTTGCAGGAAAAGACAGCTATGCCAACCGCAGAGGACATGTTCTGACTGTCAACAGTGATGGATGAGATTCTGTACGTTTAATAAATATAAATGTCATAATCCAACCATCAAATTTAATAAACAAAAATACCACAAACCATCTTTCCTCTCTGCTCCATGTGCTCCTTTAAAGCTGATAACATTAGAACACATCTTGCCCAAGCTATAACCTCACCATCTGCCTGGCTGTACTTCTGAGGACTTGGTACAAGATAGAAAGCAAAGCAAATGACTTCACACTGAGAAAAAAACGAGGGATGGGGGCCTGGATGGTTTTTTTCACTCCTCCTTTTCCTTCTGACCTATTTGTTAACTATAGAACCAGATGTAACCATCTGAACATAAGTTCAACCCTTAAGAATTATTAGGGAGGCAGATCGTGGAGAACATTTTTTTGCATGAGTTACACGAACAAAACTCAAAGGCTGCTTTCCCAGCAAGCTGCGTTCGTGGTGTGTTTCAGGGCTTTGATTTGGAAATGCAGATATGGGATGCAGACGAACTCATTAAGGATGCACTTTCTTTTGATGGCAAATTAATAATAATCATAACCACAACAATAAGCACATACAAAAAATAGTTTTATTCTTTGGCCAGATTCAAAGCTGTAACTGGAAGGGGTTTTTACGTTGAGTTCAGGAGAACTCAGTGGCTCACGGAGTGAGGGAAAGGAAGAAACCAAGTCCAAAGAACCTTAAAAAATGTTGACTATGAAGAGAGAGAGAAAGATATGCCACATCTAATTTTTTTCCATTCCCTTTCATTTAGAGCCTGCTATGTCCTAAGTACTTCAAATACATTTTTACATGTATTTTCAAGAACACACACCAAAAGGTACTATTAACCCTATAGTGGCTAACATGCCTAGAGGCTCTATAACGTGCTCAAGTTTACAGCACTATAATGGGGGAGAGCTGGTCTGACCTACTCCGGAACTGCTGATACGCCTTCTCTGGGATTGCTCCATTTTTCTTTGGGGTCACCTCCATTTTTCTTTGGGGAGCTGCTCCTCTCTCCCAAACATAGTTTGACCCCACCTCCCAGTTCCAGGATTCACATTTACCACACCTGGCTCCAAGCCCACATTCACAACTACTATGCCATGGTGAATGGGAAATAGCTTCAGATGCTCCAGCCACACAGGTGGGAGAGTTGGAAGCACCTGTGTGGCTGGAGCATTGTCTGCCATAGAAAGCACATTTCTTCATACCTAAAAATCCCCCAAGGTATTCAAGCTAAATCCAGAAGGACCGTGGGTTTCATGATGTGCCCATTGGTTGTTGCTATTCTCATACCATCAGAGATATCCAGGCAGAATCCTGTAAAAATACCTGCATGCGAGAAATCATCTGACTGCTTCAGAGAGTGGTGTAGTTTTCTTCTCTTTAGTAACCAACCCACACCCTGCAGCTCTTCAAGCCTCATATAGTAGAGAGCATGTTTCCTTAGAAAACCAGGGAAGATGAGTGGCTGCCTTGCACCCTGCTGGTTCCATGTGTCCAAAAGTAGTCTTGGGTTGTCCAGAGACTGGGACAGGTCTCGGGGACTAGCAGAGCAACTAGCTCTGCCCTGAGACAGAACTAACCCACCAGGAAGGAGGAAGAGAGGAGCAGTGTGTACATATTTATCCATCTAGGCAACCTCACTGGAAACTCTAAGCTCCTGGGTTCTTTAATATATAAAACCCAGAAACCTGTAGGACTGGGCAAGGCAAGAGGCAAGAGGATGGAGGCTGAGCAGAGTTCTTTTGCTTGAGTTGAAATTTCTCTACATTCCCTTGGTAGACAGTGGGAAAAAAATGCAATGGAAAAATCTCAAAAAGATTTTGGTACCAAATTACTACTGAGACATCACATTGCAACTGAAAAATTTTATTTGGAGCTGGGTAGGATCTCAGATTGTAAAAGGTCTCTTTCCCTTCTTAGTTTTGATTATAAGGGAAGTCATTTTGCTAGTGTCACAAAAATACAATAACTTCAGTGTAACAATTATTGTTTTTCCTCTTGACAGAACTCTCAGGCAATGGGAAGCAGCAGTACTTCGAACAAATATTGCTGCTTACCAGAGATGACGACAGGAGTGGGTAAAACTCTGCAAGAAACAGTCCCTGCCTGAAAGCTAGGAATCTAATTTACACAAAGGCCATGGTCAATGTTGTAGTTTGGAGACTTCTACAATTTTCACAGCATGATTTCATACCTTGAAGGCCAACATTTACTATTGCAAATTTCTATCTTCCAGAGTCTTCTGTGATTGAAAAGAAGAAGAGTTGGAAGCACAGAAACCAAATTTTCCATCCCTAGTACCCCTCCCTCCCCAAAATGCATATAGATAATGGTAGCTAGAAAGTAGGGAAGGAAAAAGATAGAATGCCTCCTTTCTATCCAGATCTGTCCTTTCTTACTTGCCAAAACCTTTAACAAAAAGTAAGAGATGCAAGGGATCCTGTGGTCTGCTGGAGGAAGGCCACACCCCTCGGGGCCATATTCCTATTGGCACCTAAGTCAACAGCAGAAGAATCTGGCATCTGTTCTTAATTATCCTTTTTAATTCTGAATACTAAACAATGAGTTCAATACTCTGCCTTCTTAGTTGAACATTAAAATACCCATGTCCTTTTAACTGTCCTCCTTGGGCTCTGGAATCCAGAAAGGTCAAGTGGGCTCCCCAAAGATGCATAGTGAGGGCTTAGAATTAATCCTGGACATCTGATTTGTTTCTAAATCTACAGGAGTCAACAATGGCTGACTAATAGCAAACTTATTTTGAAAATGCTTACTAGCTATTCTTTCATCGCTAGATAATACCTGGTAGTTTGCCTCATAAATATTGTATCATTATGATTCCTAATATCTCTGTCAAAGTTCTTAACTTTTATGATAATAGGCAACTTGGAAACACTTTGCCAGACATGAGGCCATAATGTACAAAATAAGTGACTTACAAATGGGTTGTAGCTATCTAAAGCATGTCTGGTAAACAAGTAACTGATACTGGACAACATTGAAAATCAAAGCTTAAGTGCTGTTTTTGTGAAATCAGGACGTCTTTCTGGTTCTCTGTTTCACCATGAACTGCTGGAGCAGCTGTTTTCCTTTTCATTCAAAACCACCCCTTGAACAACAAACCCAGGAGGAAACAACGGGAGGCACAAATACAAATATGGCCATTATCTAACAACACCCACTACACTACCTGCTGAGTGGCTCTGCTAGTGCACATAGAGTGTAGGAAGTCCCTAAATTTTACTCTTTAAATTCCAAAAGCAAAGTACGCCCACGAAGAATTAAGGCCATTCGTTGAGGGTAGAGACCCAGGAATAAATTACTCTTTGGGATACTACCACCCAAGTTCCAACGGAGAACAGTTTTATACAGAAGAAACCAGATAAAAATACATTTTAAGCATAACTTTGAAGAGAAAAAGACATAAAAATTTAAACATTCAAATGTTGGAAAAACTGCAAGTGGAAACAGGAAAGGGGTTTTGCTTGGATTGGGTGGTGGTGAGGGATTTAGGCTTTTTTCTTTCTTTCTTTCTTTCTTTTGGATTTTTATTTTATTTCTTTTAACCCTCTTCCTCATTCTACCAAAGATTGGAGGCTGCTTAAAGAAAGAGAATAGGAAACTATTCTTAAAACTTGAGGAAGCCTAAATAAAATTTTTAGATGAGAAAATACTAACTCCAAGAGTGATATTAACAGAGAGGAATGTATACCATATGGTAATACAGAGTTGCTCCCAAGCCTCTTTGGAGCCAAAATAAAGAGGGAAACAGAGTCATTTATAAGATTCAGCATGTCAACAAGACAAAAACAAACCAAATGTTCAGTAGAATCCCCTTTCCTGAAACTAAGACCCGGAAGCATTTTCCCTGTGGCATCTCCTGAAGAGGATGTAGGCTGCGCCCAAAAGCATGGCTACAGCAGAAGCAATCAGAGTCCCTGCAGCAGGTTTGTCCCGCACTGTTTGCTGTGGCATCGGGCCAGGATCTGACTGGGAGAGCACCAGAAGGTGGGTACTGTGTTTCAGAACAACATAACAGAGTGAGCTTCAATCCCGGCTAGGCCTCTGAATCTTAATACCTTAATATCCTGATACCCTGCCCACATCCTCAGTCAATTAAATCAGAAAATCAGAATCTCTGGGGATGGGTTCCAGGAGTCTGTGGGTTTTTTTTGTTTGTTTGTTTTTTTGTTTGTTTGTTTTCCAGACAGTTTCCCAAGTGATTCCAGTGTGCAGCCTTGGGCACGGGGCCTTTGTGATGGCTCCTGCCTTTGTAAACAGTGGTTCTGACCAGAGCCATCTTCCTGGAAGGACCCCCTGCCAACTATCTGTGCCTTGGCTATGACAGCTTGTGCTACCAATCTTCACTGACATCATGTGATTTAAAGATGACACCACCTATAATCTTTGGGTAGGCATTTGTCTCTTTAGTCATAGTCACACACTGACACAAATTATTTTTCTTTTCTTCTTTTTCTAAATAATGTAAAGCAAGTCATGCATTTTGACAGGTGCTATAGAATGGCTCACTCAGTACCCACTCCATCTTTTAACTTCTCCCTCAGTTTCCTCTGCCCTCCACTGGAAGGGCTGGAAAATTAACATATCTACTCAGCTTCCCATATAATAAGGGTTCATGGTTCTGATCACAGATACAAGAAAGATCCCTGGGAAAGACTCCTATTCCTAAGTCAAAAGACAAAGCTTCATGAAGAGAAAGGATTTGCTTGACTTGCTTCTTCCTGCCTGGAAGCGGCCAACTTTAAATCATATAGATGAAAGGAGCACACAAAGCATAGGAAGAGAGAACATGAGTGATGACATAGAGCAACTGCACCAGCCCTAAACTGCCTATTCTGGGAATTTTTATTACATGAGGAAGATAAACCCCTGTTTGGTACTAAGCCACCGTAGTCAACTTTCTGCTGCATACAATCACATGCAAACCCAGGCAACACATATATGGTACCATTGAAGGAGGGGGACTAGAACAGTGTTTTTCAAACAGGAAGTTGGAGTTCAATAATGAATCAACCTAAGATAGACATGGAGATGTAGACCTGGAGAGAGATGGTAGACAGGTGTATAGATAGATAGATAGACAGATAGATAGATAGAGATTTATTTCAGGAGAAATGAAGGGTGTCACTAATCTACCCAATCTCTCCTCATCCACTACAAGTTATTATGGTTGTGTCTTTCTCTGCTGTAAGAATTAAGAAAAAATAGGGAAAGTTTCCTTGCCTAAGGATTATAGAGAAAATGAGTTAGACTGTCCAAGATGGGGAAGGACCCCAAGGGTTAGAAAGGGTAGATGTGGCCCAGTCTGGAGGACAGAAGGGTTCTCTCAGAGCAGGATGGGAAACAGAGGGTATGATAAGTGCCCCAGTCCTGCAGGTTGACCAAGTAGTGGACATAGGTAAAGACATCAAGAGTTGGCTGGGTGCCCCATGGCTAGCCGGAGGTGGGTGAGGGAAAGCTGTGAGGGCAGCTCTGTGGGCCACCCTGACTAGTACTGCCTGACAATGTGGACTAGCACCCCAGTCAGCAGAAGTCTCATTAGAAAGATTACGGCCACCATGAGCCAGGACCATGGTGTTTCAAAGTTTGCTGACACCACTTAAGTTCTCAGATGTTTGTTAATTCATTAGAGATAGAGGTAGTCTTCCAAAGTAATTAATACTGGCCTCATGTTGATAAGAGAGAAAGAATATGACTGGGAAAACAAAGAGTTATGAGAGCTGATGGTTCTTGGATCTTCATGTTGGAGAATTCATTCTCACTGCCCAGCCCATTATCTAAAGAGGTATTCGTTCTGCAGTATAATCTTTGGGAGCAGCCCAGTCATTGAAGATTGTATTTATCAGAAGAAAATTAAACCTTGGAGAAAAGGCTCGTTTTTATTTATTTTTATTTTTTTAAGATTTTATTTATTTATTTGACAGAGAGAGAGATCACAAGCAGGCAGAGAGGCAGAGAGAGAGAGGGAAGCAGGCTCCCCACAGAGCAGAGAACCCGATGTGGAGCTTGATCCCAGGACCTTGAGTTCATGATCCGAGCTGAAGGCAGAGGCTTAACCCACTGAGCCACCCAGGCACCCCCTCATTTTTATTTTTTACCAAACTAGAGAAAAGGAGTGAGGAAGCCAGTTATTCCTTCT
This sequence comes from Mustela nivalis, assembly GCF_964662115.1. NCBI lineage: Eukaryota > Metazoa > Chordata > Mammalia > Carnivora > Mustelidae > Mustela > Mustela nivalis. Next base: position 43,351,279 of record NC_139030.1, read on the forward strand.
GGTAAGGCTTTAATATAGGCCAACTAGGGAGTAGAAGGGATTCTGAAGACCATCTGGGCCCCCTACTCATGTGAGGCGGAAATTCCCTCCCTAGCATCCCAGCATTGCACCTGGAACTCTGACTTGGGTACGCCTTCAGCATATAAGACACTGTGTGGCACAATGACACAAATGGTAAGTGAGGACCCAGACTCTACCCTCAAGACACTCAAAATGAAAAAGTAAGAAATAAGTGCATAAAGATTTATATCATTTGGTTTTGGCGGAAAGTGGGGTTATGAGACAAGGTAAAGTCTGGGCAAGGGTCTGCAGGGAAGATCTGATGAGGTAAGAGTCAATGAGAAACTAACTGTTCAAAGGAAACTCAGCGAAAATCTCAGTAGAGTGGGGACAGACTCCACCAGTTGTACGACTTTGCCATGAACTCAAATGGCAAGGGAGGTAACAGGAAAGTCTAACTCAGGTGAGAATAGGAAAAAGGAAAAGGGATGTTTATATTATATATATATAAATATGAAAATATGAAATACTCTGAGGAATGCTCTATTCACAACTAAAATCCTACTTCCTAATATTCATCTTCCCCAGGAAGATCACTACATTTCATCTGGAGTTTTGAAGTCATTAACAATGCACTCAAGTTCTTCCACCACCTTGGTCCGGCAATAAACATTACTGAGCCCAGCAGCAGTCAGCTCTTCTAGCAGTATGTGAGGGACTATTGGGGGAATTTGAAAATTTTATGGTCTGAAAAGTGGGCCTTAGCACTTTAGCTTTTATTCTCTCAGAGAGCTTATAAATCCCTCTTCATTTAGCAGTTTTCATGAAAGTGACAGCTTTTGTTAGTCAGGCTAAAGCGATATTAGAAATAAAATTTTTAACCATTAATCCTCACTGATTAAAGTGAGACCAGAAATCAAATTGTTACCAACTGTGTGCTAATTTCAGCTTAATTCTTTGGCAAGAGGCGTTGGAAATTTTCAGCTCGCTGCACTAATTCACAATGCCGTACTACTGATGGCAGAAAGTCAAGGTCTCCTTTCCTCCTGGGTCCAGGGTGTGAACAATGACTATTTCAAAATCAGTCCAATAAAATATAAACATTAAATTCTTAGCTATGTTGTTTCTCAGCCATCACTTTCCACACCACTCTCTCCTCCTACTCAACACCAGCTTTCCCCCACTCCACCAAGAGCTATGAAAAAAATATCTCCCCAGAGACTGGAGAATCACAGCTGAAAGGCTGGCCTCTCCGCATCAAACAGAGTGTCTGCAGCATCAAAGCAGGTGTCACCCCCACACAAGCCCGTTTCTATTACATACAGTGCTGGGAGGGAAGGAAAATCTTCATGCCAATAAGCCACATCAATTCATCAATCAAAACGAATTCATGCACTAATTAAACTAGCAAAAATTTAAAAAAGCATTTGTGTTACAGACGGGAGAGTGAAGTGGGGAGGGCTGATGGGAGTTAAAATTCCAGGGAAGTGAAAACTTGACAGACACAGCACCAAATAGAAAAGGCAATAAATACATGCCTGGAATTAATAGCAAGGATTTCCTTCATTTGAAAATAATAAATAAATAAATAGCACTCACACATGCACACACACCCCAAAAAAGAGCAGGAGGCAAATATTTTCTCGGTTGAGTCAAAATTAACATTAACAGGAGTGCCCTCTGTACTGTGCACATTCACTGGGAAAGCCTGTGAGCAAAATAAAACTCTATCCCTTTCTTCATATCCACTTGTCCCTTAATACTGAACATTTCTCCAACTCCCTTTGAAGGCTTTCCAAAGCTATTAAGTACTGTTGCATGGTTAGCGCACTGCACAAAAGCCTGGAGCTGAGGGAAGAATGGAGGCTGAAACCTCATCCGTGTTCTGACAACAAAGTCACATGTTCTGGCATGGAGTTGTTGTCATTAGAAAGTAGTGCCTTTTTCTTCATGAAAGGTGCCCTCTGACTGTGGATTCTGAGAAACAAACTGAGGGTTAAAGAGGGGAGGGAGGTGGGGGGATGGGTGAGCCTGGTGGTGGGTACTAAGGAGGGCACATATTGCATGGAGCACTGGGTATGGTGCATAAACAATGAATTTTGGAACACGAAAGAAAATAAAGTAAAATTAAGATGTTAAAAAAAAAAAAAAAGGTGTCCTCTGCTTGTGCACCCAGAAGTCTGTAACCCCACAGAGGCCAGTAGCGGTCCTGGTCCTTGCTTTTACTTACCTCTCTTGTCTCCTGTTTCTCTGTTTCTTCCCTCTGAACTTTGAACTGAATACTTCTTCAGCTGTTTCAGTATATCATAAATATCTGAACAAAGAGGAAAAAACTCAGTTATCCATCCAAGTGTTTCATCTATATGACACCAAGTACCCACATATAGGGGGAATATCTTAATGCTTAGTATTGTGTAGACAAAACATCTGGTTGATCAACTTAGTTCATGTTTCTTTCAGATGCTTCACCACCATAGAAACGCTCTCATACCCACTCTCAGCCTGGATTCTCCCATGTAGAGTGCAAACTAGTCATTTTTCTAGGCTCAAAGAGTCTAATTCAGTATAATAGGAGTCTGAGAGATAATAAAGGGACAAGGGGGCTGTTTTCCTCTTAAAACTAAATCAAGAGCATTTAGCCCATATGCTAAATATTATGGGAGGGAACTTTTCATCTTTACTCCAATTGTTCTGATGCTTCATTCAACGAGATTCTTTCACTGTCTCTTGTCTGTGTTATATTTGGAAGAGAAAAACTTCAATGTTTGCTTCAATATCCCAATTTTATACAGCCTTTCGGGTTCATCTATTTCTTTTAAAGCTTGCTTTTGAAAAACAGGAGTCCAGGAGTGAACTTCCTAAAGTTAGTATTAGGGCAAACCAGTGGCCCAATCTCAGCTATCTTTGAAATGATGGAGAAAAATGATTACAATATATTAAGCATGTCATCTGAATCTAGCTTTATGGCCAGGACACTCCAGAACATCCCCATGGCAAACTTCATTCTCCCCATTTCCCATAAAGAGAAGCCGTTGATTGCAATGCTAGGCCCCTGGTCACACCATAAGTCAACAGCATTACGGAGAACTTTCCAGATCTTCCCAGAATTGGTCCCAAGACCTAGTGCACAAGGGCTGAAAGCTAAAACTCCTTTTCTTCTCCCCAAGGCAGACCGTGAAACTGTAAAGATGAGCTGGCATTTTGTTTTATTTTGTGTAATAAACTGTTCTTTTCACAGCAGTTGGCCCTGGGGGAGTTTCAAATAGCGCTGCTTGGCTGCAGCTGTGGGTGTGGCCCGGCTCAATCCAAAGGCAACTGGAAGACCACAGCTGTGTCAGGCAGAATGGAGCTTAAACCTTCCATCTGGGCTGCACACTTTCAAGTTCACCCCCAAACAAGTTGAGTCATTTTCACAAACCAGAAACCCTCAGATGAAGGTGCTGCTCTTCCTCTGCTCGTGGTAACTTGGGGGCACATCCTATTTCCCCAGAGACTGACACCCCCCCCCCCCATGTGTCTCTGGACAATTTCCGAACTGTCCCGGAGCCGTCCCTTTGCTAGCCACGCGAAGACTCCGCACTGGGGCTGATAAAAGTGCCCACCATTTTCGTGGAGGCTACGGGGTGGTAGGATTTTGTCTGTGTGTTTTGTGCTTCGATTTTTTCTCCCCCATTCCAGTTTCTTTGGCTCTCGGTCGGCTCTGACAAGCGGAATGCCTTTCCCCAATTCAGTAAATCTGTACATGCTTCCAGAAAAATTTTCGAGGGTTTTCCTTGAGCCCCGGCTTCCAGCGGTAGCAAATAAATGACAAAGTCAGCCTCTACCGGAGGCGTCCAAACCCGAGGACGGAAGTGCGCGCCCTGAACCCCCTCCTCGGCCTTCAAGGGAGGGGGAATCACTTACTTCTTTGTCTCACTGAGGAAAGTATGTGGGCTGGTGAATGGCTTCTTTTCTGACTAGGTTACAAGCACGTCAAAATGGGCACCGTCTAGGAGGGCCAGAGCGAGAAAGCGCAGCGCCGGACACACGTCTGGGCGGCTGGGTGGCGAGTGCATTCCCGGGCGGCGGAGAAAGCTCTGGAAGGCCGCGCGGGGGCCGCCGAGGGAGGAGCCGCCGCTAGGGGGAGCGCCGCGAGCCCTCCGGCCTTTGTTCGCGCGAGCAGCTGCCGGGGATCCCCGGCGTGGGGGGGGGAGGGCACTCGGGCCCTCTGCAGGGGGCAGGACCTGCGTCTTTGACGCTCGCAGTCGCTTAAGGTCTTTTCCGCGGGGACTCTGTCTGGGGCTGTGCGCTTCGGTGTCTCCCCGTCCCCCATCCCCCACATCCGGCCTTCGACGCGGTCCGGCCACACACCTCCACCCCCGGTCCCGTCGCGCCGCGACGTCCCCCTGCGCGCCCAGGGCTGGGGACCAGGACGCCCTGTGGTGGTGCAGACAGAGCGGGCGGGAGCCGCCAGACAAAGCCTGGGGAGAGCGCGAGCGCGAGCACGAGCGTGAGGGGGAGAGAAACGGGGGTGAGGCTATGTGTGTGTGTGCGCGTGTGTGCGTGCACACGAGAGTAAAAGAGAGGAGGGGAGGGAGAATAGAACTAGAGAGCGAGAGGAGAGGGAGAGGACAGCTCAACCCAAGTCAAAGCTGAACGCTGCCCCCGGGAGAGGCACTGTCCTTCACAGGGGCCCTGCCTTGGGTGATTGTGAACTGGTAGGGAGAGTGAGCTGCTCTTTTCCATACAAGACGGATGAGTCTGCGGGTGTAGCTAACATGACAAATATGCGCGGGTCTTCTCAGGGAGCCTCCTTCCTAGAAAAAGGGGCCAAAACTTCCCTCGGAGAGTTGCAGTAGTTTATCTGTGGAGTGTCAGGCTATCCCCAAAAGAGATTCCATGATCGAAGTCTCTGGAAAAGTGATAAGAACATAAAAGTTTTTTCACAGCTGTCAACACTAAACAAGTCCTTGGGACCATGGCCACTTTCCTTCGCTGTCTTCCTCTCCATTTCAGCCTGACTGCCTGGTATTCCTCTAGAATTGTGAAGTCTTTGTCTTTCTGCAGCCAGGGCCAGTTCTGGACAGAGTGACTCAGCTGCTGATGACACCAAGAGGGAAAGACTGAATGTGATCCTGGGAATGAAGGTCATTAAGAACAGTTTCAGATTGACTTCCCTTAGTCTGAAAGTGGGAGAGAAGCAATAGAAGTGGTTACTCAGGTTTAAACACTGGCTTCGAATTTTTTTTTTTTTTTAAGATTTTATTTATTTATTTGACAGAGAGACACAGCGAGAAAGGGAATACAAGCCCGGTAAGTGGGAGAGGGAGAAGCAGGCTTCCTGCTGAGCAGGGATCCCGATATGAGGCTCATGACCTGAGCCTAAGGCAGATGCTTAACCACTGAGCCACCCAGGCACCCCCTGGCTTTGAATTTAAAATTCCACTCAGGGTACAATAGAAATAGAGTAGGTGCTTGGGTAGCTCATTTCTTTCATATGAGCACAGATGACTCACTTGATTTTCTTTTCCTCATTCATAAAATTGAAGGATTGGATCAAGGTCTCTTCCAGCTCCAAAATTAGAAGAGTTATCTCTGTTCAGGTATTTGCAGAGGAACATTTCTTATTTAAATGTATGATGCAATCATGGAATGAAGAACACGAAATACAAATTTTCAAAAGAAGAAAAAGCAGTAGCATAGCATTTTCTCCAGCTGAATCTCCCTTTCCAAATATTTTATGTCTAATGTTGATGAGGTCACATCTAAAGTAGTTATAAATGCTCCTTAAGTGAGAAGACGATGTCACCTCTGAGACCCAGTACGGAAATCAACCAGGGAGACCTCTGGGTGAGATGATTTGCTGTTCAAGAGGAAACCACTTTCCTGCACTCAGAAAAGACTCAAATACTTTTTTTTTTTTTTTAAGATTTATTTTATTTTAGAAAGAGAGTATGAGTGGAGGAAGGAGCAGAGAGAGAGTGAGAGAAAGAATCCTCATGCGGACTCCCCACTGAGTGTGGAGCCTGAGCTGGGGGTGGGGTGCTCAATCCCTGGACCCTGAGACCATAAATTGAGCCAAAATCCAGAGCCAGCCACTTGGCTGAGTCACCTAGGTGCCCCATTTCCTAGACTTTAGAATCTTTGGAGTTTTAGTACCAAACCTTTATAGGATGTAGCTTATATTTCAGAGCACCTAATTCTTTTGTTCTTATTTTGTCCTCTGATCACTGTTGTGTAAGTTTGGGAGGTTGAGGACAACAGAGAGACACAAATCCAACTTTGTGGCAAAAACATTTCTCAGTATGCACATCAAATTTTAACAGTTGTGAGAATGTCTATGATTAAGGCGTTTTTACCTAACATTTGTCTAAGTTGAGGAAGTTCCCAACGGTGAAATTTCAAGTCTGTGGCTTATGAGGAACACCAGTTTTTTTTTTTTTTTTTTAAACTTTATGTTCTTTAGCCTCTCTGTTGGAACTATGACAATGTGGGTCTGATAAAATATGACTTGGTTTCAAACTATCAAATAGCATTATAAAAATGTTTGGATTAGATTTAGTTCTCCTAAAAGGTGGCAGATTGATAGAGCATGGATAAAACAAGTCAGCTTCTAGGAATGATTGCTTCATGAGAAACAGGGCCCTTCTTTCTCCAGAGTGACATGGACATTCCCAGACAACATCTTAACTTGCAGAGTTCTCAAGCATGAATCCAAGCTTCCTTCCCTGCTGAGACCGCTGGCAAGAGTGGAAATTTCTCCAGGAGTTCTGTAATGGAATGGTACCTTGCTGAAACTAGGGGTCACAGGGTCATTGCTTTCTAATCAGCCAGAAGCCAGCAAGACTATCCCCATAGCTAAACCCTCCAGAAAAAGCCTGTGAGATATGTTTGCTGAGCCCCTCTGATCTCCTTGGTTGCTCACCTCGCTAAGTGGTATCCCTCCCCCTCCTGCCATATTCTCACACTGACCACAGCCCCACCCTGCTGACAGGGTCTCCTAGTCCCACTCTTTGTCTCTTCCCCCTTCCTTCATTCCCTTACCTCATGGCCCTTCTAGGTACATTTGCATCTCATCTGTGTGACTGGTGCACCTAAGGCTCCTGGCTCTGTACTTGGATCTGTCGAGGGGCACCTGGGTGGCTTAGTCATTGGGCATCTACCTTCAGCTCAGGTTATGATCCTGGGATTCTGGGATTGAGCCCCACGTCAGGCTCCCTGCTTGGCGGGAAACCTGTTTCTCCCCACTCCCGCCGCCCCTCCTTATGTTCCCTCTCTCACTGAGTCTCTCTCTTTCAAATAAATAAATAAAATCTAAAAAAAAAAAAAAAAATGGATATGTCATCATTCCATAAGAGCAGCTAATAAAGCTGGACCAAGTATTTTGACTAATGTAAGTGTTGATTGACCCCAAATCACTTAGGTATCACTTCTTCAAAATATCATAAGTTGTTTTTAATTCAAGACCTTTTATGGTTAAGAAAAAGAAGGTTCAGTGGAGACAAACCTGCACTATTGTAGAAATAATATATAGCTCTCTAGGTATATCATTTACATGGATATGCGTATGTTCATAAATGCATATAAAGCTCCAAATACTAGCTAGATTCCCCCCATGCTTGGTCACTTAACTACCTCCATATCTGTTTTGAACCTTAGTACAGACTGCCTTGTTCACCTTCTTCCTCATTAGGGGACGGTTGCCTTTGACGTTTTATTGCTGATTCGCTAATTATGAGAAGTTCTGTCTGTGCTCACAAGTTTAGCGCTCATACTTCCCAGAACAGTCACACTCTCTTCTCTCCCTGCCCTCCCTTCCGCTCCTGCCTCCCTTCTGTAGCGACAGGAGAGATTTTGCCAACTATTTTAGCTTTTTACTCAATAGAATAATTTATGGACTAAGCACCTTGCCCAACCCCTCCGAAGTCAATCTGCCATGGTTAGTTCCCAGTTCGACTATTAAATGTTCCTCCTCTTCCTTGTTCCCATGCTTGCTGCCGTGGTTTCAGCTGTCCAACAGGCATCTCACTGGGAAATTGCTGGTTCCTCACGTCACGCTGGTTTCTGAAAAGCTCCTTGAGTATCTTCCCAGAGCGAGCCCCAAGTCAGGAGCCGAATCACTAGCCAGACCGCAGGACCGCCCCCTTCAAGATGGTCCCAACCACTTTTCTTTCTGCGAGGAAGCACAACTGCCCGCCCCACCTCCCAACTGGCCAACAAGTATCCCACATTTGTATAAATATGAAATCGACCCACATGTATCGATTGCAAGCGTTCTTAGCAAAGCCCTCTGCTGGGCACTAAGTACCCAGATACAGGATCAGGTGAGGTTTGCTAAGAACGCTGCAGAACTTCTGAAAATAGCTACAGGAAGGGAAGACAGCTCCTGGACGCCATGCTGCTGGGACTCCTGGAAAGCAGCGCGTGACACCGGAGGTCCAGATGGCCAAACGGCTTCAGCAGGGCAGCATACTTTTACAGGGTTCATTTAAACCATTATGTCGTGGACGTTCTCTTTTTTTCAAATGATACATCACTGCTGACAGTTGGCATGTACTGTTTTCATAGCTTAGCCTTTATAAATATTACGAGCACATATCACAGCAGTATTGTTATAACGAGTTACAATGATGTGTTCTTTGAGAGAGTGCCAATGACTGGTTTATATCCTTGGTGGTGCCGCAGCATCATAATAAATGTGGTATAAATCCTTCCCAAGGTTCAGCAGTTCCTTTAAGCCAAGAACACTACATGTGGGTTGTTGGGTTCCCCAGGTTGCCCCCAACCTTTGAAACTCCTGCTTCCTCAAGGCTTTGATAGATGGTCCCCAATTTTGAGGATGTTAATATGGTCAGTGATCTAAACCGCACTCCTTTAATAGAGGGCAGCCGTTATTATAATCTGGAAATAATTTTCATCTGAACATCACCAACAGCCAAACATAATAAAATATGTATAAGTCAAGTAACATTACACAGAGGCCGCTTTGGCTCCAGCAGAGTCAGCCCCAGCCGCTGCGCAGCAGTGGGTCTCCGGAGGCAGGGAGGGCGGGGACACCTCTGTTTGCTGGCACAGGGGTGCTGTCACTGTTGGGGGCATATGGGAGAAAGCAGTCTCCCTCTACTAAGATGGCTCTGTTACTGCAGGGGCAATGCCGTGGGTTTTCTCTGTGGATATGGGGAGCAAGAAGAAGGGGCTGCAGCAGTGAAATAAGCAAGCGACGTGCCAGGCGCAGAGGGCTGACAGAGTTCAGCTCTTCCGGCCATAACTCTCTTGCCTGGTTTGGACAGGTGGCAGAGTCTCTGGTCTTGATGCCCTTCCTTCTACCCTGTGGGACCAGCGTAAGGACAGAAGCACAGACCATTAATAATGGTGCCAAGTTGACGCTCGCTATTTCAGGGCAATTCTGGGTAGGAGCGACACAGCCTGCCCTCATCCCCTGCATTACTCCATGTAGGAGCACACCAGCTCTGGCCCTCCCCCAGGTCCCTGGCACAGTGAGTCCCTTCCAAGTAGGGTGCGTTAGAATGATCTGTTGGGAACTGTAGGTGTACTGAAAACGGAACAACTGAATCTGGAGTCATTAAATCTTCATTTAGCCCTGCTAATTGTGTACATGGGCCAAGAGCTGCCTTCATATAATCCACTCAACAGAAACTGGCTGTGGACGTAGAATTGATCTATAGTCGGCTGTCCCAAGCTTGAGGTGGTAATTCTTTTGCCAAACATTAATCTATTCTATATCCTCAATGAAACCACACTCGAGTCAGAACAAACGCGGGAGAAGGTTTTGAAGGGGGGGATGCACCCTGTAAGGTGCATTCTTCATTCAGACTCTAAATCACCTCCATTCCTGACTAGGCTGGGGTGACTTCATTACCTTTTCCTGTGAATTATTAATACCAGAAACACTAAGCCTTGAGGCAACAGTTGGAGAAAACTCTATGCATGGAGGAAATGAACCCCACCTATTTTCAAGTGCTTCTCCTTTTCTTTCCCTGGAATTTCCTAGTCCCTGCCACCCACCCCCTGCCCCAGCTTCTTAATTGTTCATGTGTTTGAAATAGCTGGCATTTGGCTCATTAGTGGATCTAGTGCTATTGCTCAAGTTTGCTTCTTCTTTTAGAAATATCTTTTTGAAAGGAAAACCTAGTTCCTATAACTTTTTTTGTAACACATGTCCCAAGTCCCAACTGACCTGTGAGGATGTGAGCTGTGAATAAATTCTCTGCCTGCCTATTGCTTTGTTGGGAAAATAAACTGGTAGTTGAAAAATGACTTCCACCAATGGACCCTTTCTGTTGACACAAAAACCTTTAATCTTAAAAGACAGATGCTCAGATTTGGGGTGCCAGACTTTCCGCTCTCATTGCACAGCTCTCTTAGGTTTTATCTCTGATCAGGTCCTTCCCAACCCTTGCGCCATGGCCCTCTCCTCTCTTCCTCTTCTCTCTCTGGTCCCCTGGAGCACAATTGGTCTCAGGATCTCTCACTTGCCCTCTTGTCCTCACACCTGTTCTCTAGCCACGAATGCCCTCCCTTGACTGTCCAGACATAGTGAAAGCATCTTGTTCAAAATTAATTTTATTATACTCCACGTTCCCCAGGTCCTGTCTCAGCTCTCAACCTACAGGAGAAACTAAATAAAATCCAGAAGATTAAGTCAAAAGAAAATCTTGCGTGTGCGTGCAGTTCTTAATGCCCTAAATACATAGACCAAAGAAAACTTGGAAAATTGGGGACTGGAAGAAAACTGGATATTTTTTAGACTGGAATTTCTGAAGTAGACCCATTTCAGAAGAAAACTGGCAAGGAAGTCATTGACTCTTGGTTCAAAGTGGGCTTCTAAGCCTGAGAAAGATGTTTTTGACTGAGTTGGGTGAAAAGTTTCATGAGGCTCTGGAACCTCAACCATGTCTCAACCTCTTGTGGAATTAGGGATAAATGAAATCAGAAACATGTGGAATATATTTCCCTTTAAATACATGTAAGGCTAGAAGTTAAGGGGAAAGTGTTCAGCTAAACTTATTTAGGGTTTGGTTTCCCCCACAACATCTGAAAAATAGTTCAAGATGTCAGATGAACCCAAAGTGCAACCACGTTCACCTTCTACTGAAAACAGAGTGTGTGTAGCAGCTGAGGGGAGACATGTTTAATGTCAAGTTAATAAAAGTAGAAAAAGGTATGTTGGAGCTGAAAGGAGGAGGGAATGTTCAAATATGCACAGAAAAGAAAATTGTTAAAGCTAGAGGAGCTTTGGCTAAAGAGAAGGGGCCAAGGAATCTGAAGTCTTTGTACTGTTTCTGAGACATGCACGTTCCTGGGGCCTAGAGTTCACTTAGCAAACAATGCTTCTTATGACACTCCTTCTTCTGTGACCTGACTTTCTTTTAAAGTTTAAACTATTGCACCTCGATTATAACAGAGGTATCTTACAGGCACCAAACATAGATTTAAAATGTGACTGGCTTTTAGCCAGATATCTTCAAGAACCGGTGGATTTTTATGACTAGGTGGTTGAACCCTTAGATGCCCAGACTCTTGGTAAGTTGGGATCACATGGGGCTGCCCTCTATGAGGGAGAGCCCGAGACCTCTCCACTACTGCCTACAGCAATGAGAGAGGCTCTCAGTCTATGGGTCTGCTGTTGTCTCTGCTGGGACCCAGAGGATGGTAGAGCTCTCCCTCCACTGGACACAGAAGGACGGGCTTCCTTTAAAGCCTATAGTCTACACCTCTCTGACCATTTCTGCTGTACCCACTCTGTCTGGGTTGATGGAATCCATGGCCCTGAACTCCCCTTTTGGGCTAGCGATCATCCTCTTTCTTTTCACACTGGACCTCAAAACAAGAGACAGCAATAAATTTCGCTCGTGCCTTATTAACCCGTGTGGAGCCTGGGACTCTCTATAAAGGGGGACTCTCTCTATAAAGTCTGGGACTCTCTATAAAGGGGAAAAAACTGCTTTTTGCTCCACCTATAAAAAACTAAAAAAGAAGCCTTGAATCAGACTAAAACACTTGCTAAAACAGAGATGGAAGAAGCAGGATCAAATGATTATATCTTGCAGGATGCCCTTGGAATTTAGGGAGATGAACTTGGCTAAGTCTCTGAACACCTTTTTATTTCCATTTTCCCATCTATGAAATACAGGGTAACAATGTCTACTCTGCTGTTTTCATAAAGGGATTGTTATAGCATAAAATGAGATAAAATGTGCATAAGTGCTTTGAAAAACATAAAGAATCCTCCAGCACTCCACACTTCTCTTTTGAGCTCAGGTGGTTGGTCTATTTGACTTTTTCCCCTGAATATTCTACTAATATCTCACACTTAGCATGTCCAAGACAGATCTTTTTGATCTTCTCCTATAAATTTCCTACTCCAACTTTCTCATTTCTGCAAATGACTCTACCACCCGACCAGAGGTTTAAGTCAGAAATGTGGAGATTTTCTTTGATACCTCCCTCTGCTTCCTACTGTCAATTCAACACCATGTCCCTATTGATTCATCCCCATTTTTCTGGAACCTGGGCACTTCTCTAGCCCAGGTTTGAGTCCCCTCACCTGAACTACTGCAAAAGCCAGTGATTAGTCTCCCTGCTTCCTCGCACCCCCACCCTCCTCCTCCCTCCTGCATCTCTCCCTACCCACTCCCCCCACCCCACCCCCACTGTCCATTCTCCTCACTGCAGCCAGAACAGTCTTTCAAATTTGATCCTGTCACTCTCCTGCTCAAAATGATTCAGGCTTTCTGATTCCCAGGAACCTGAAGAAAAATTCAAGGACATAGGAATTGAGAGAAGGCTCCACTGTTTTGGGACTCCAGACGTGTGACTTACCAAAGTCTTGCTGTGAGACATGAATGCTGGGCTAATATATCTTCAACACTTCCCTCTCCGCAATAGCTCTGACTGAATCCTGACAACTGGGTCCTCCTCAGCTGGAAATCCTCACCGGACACCCCAACAACAGGCCCCTCCCCATTAGGAGGATGCATATGTGTATGTGTGTCTGCCTGTGTGTCTTCTTGTTTGTGCAGATTTTGTGCCTACCATCTGTTGACCAGCTGTAATTGCAAGAAGGAAAGAGGGAAGGGAATGAAGCATAATGAGAAGAAGAAGAAGATGAGCTCTTCTCTATTTGTATCTTTCATTGATAATAAGTATTTTTAATGGTCTGAAATGTTCTCTCTAAATTTTGACTATTTTCTTGATGTCCTAGAAATGCTCAGTTTGGAAAAGCCTCAAACTATTTTACAAAGCACCTGAAAAGTTTCTGGAAAACAAAGGTGTTTAGAATTTGGAATACACATAGCTCTGTAACATCCATATGCAAAATGTTGGCTCCATGGATCATCTAAGACAAAATATTCATTTAAAACTGACTTCTTCAATCACCCATTATTAGTGATTATCACCCAAGAAAGATAAACTAATTTTATCATTTTCCTGAGTGAAATAGATTTAGAAAAGATAAATTCACTACCAGAAATGTTCTGTAAAGTTTTACAAAGTCTTCTGAGCTATCTGTTGTTTTAAATTATTGTCAGAATGTTAATGCTTTTGGCCAAAAGCCCTCTCAAAACATTCAGAGTAAAAATTAAGTATAATGGAACTTTGGGATTAAGTCATGGATTATAAAACAGAACAGAACTAAAATATTTCTAAAGCATTCAAAGTTTCTATTTCCAATTATCTGCACTTTCATTCTAACCCAGGAATCCAAAGGATCAAGTGGTAAGTAACTATATTTAAATTCTTGATGGCACTTTTTCTCAGTGGTCTTCAAAAACTTTGTAGACATGATCTGGTGTCGAGTATGATTAATCTCAGATGCAGAGGAACTGGGTGGTTTGGACAAAGTGGCACAAGCATAGTATAGAGAGAACGGTGTGGGTGTCATGCGTCTTAGAACCTTGTCCCTTCCTCTCTGCCTACCAGGCCCCTAACAATCAGCGATGTCATCTAATTTCTCAACTGTTCAACTGCAAAGTGAGAATACAAAGGCTGATGGTTTTTCAAAAACGCTTTCCATGCTTCAAAACACCTGATCCATGATTCTAAGATTTAACACACCGAATCATCTATAATAGGGAAAATCTTCAAGTGTATCTGTTTAAAACAGGAACTAAAAAATGCAAAACAAAGAATCAGAGCTGGGTAAGTATTGAATGAGACTTGACTTCGAAAAACCAAACTAAAAATTACTAAAAGAGGTTAACTTTATCATATTTTAAAGTGGGGGTTATGATTGCATAAATTACTTTTAGAACCAGGAATAAAACAAATGGGAGATGTTCCTCACATGATTTTGCTACCAAATTTATGATAGTATAATACTGCATTATGATAGCCATTATTATCATTAAAAACAGTAAAATATATTGGAACTTCATTATTTTCTCAAGGGCCCTCTTCCTCATTTGATTTTCATTATTTTTTTTTAAGATTTTATTTATTTATTTGACAGAGAGAGATCACAAGTAGGCAGAGAGGCAGGCAGAGAGAGAGAGAGGGAAGCAGGCTCCCTGCTGAGCAGAGAGCCTGATATGGGACTCGATCCCAGGACCCTGAGATCATGACCTGAGCCGAAGGCAGCGACTCAACCCACTGAGCCACCCAGGCGCCCCTCTCATTTGATTTTCAAACATTTCTGATGAATTACTATTCCGTCATCATTCCTCTTGATTTGTTTCCCCTCTTACTTATCGCTAATTTTTCTGTTTCTTCCATTCCCATCTGTCAGTAGATTTGTTTGTGATTCAAACAATTGTCAACATCGCTTTATCAACTTCACCAAATCCCACATCTTTTACAAGATTTGTGACTTCACTTTGTGGTAGATTTATATTGTCAAAGTAGTTGGCAAGTTTAGCATGAAGTGGGGAGACATCTTTAAGTGAGGGTTAATTTTATAAGTAAATGAATAACATTAGTTAACATTTTCATGTTATGGCTAATTTTGCTTCTGTGCTCATTTTGTAATGAAAGGGACTTACTCAGATAATAAAGCAGCCTTATGTTTGTGAATTCTGAAACCTACCTCTCTTTCTGTTTATACACAAATAAAAGATGTTTTCCTGATTCCTGATTCCTAGGAAAATTCCTATGAGAAATACTAAATTTTAGAAACATAATACTAATATTATTGGAAATCTCCTCATTTGAAAATTAATAAATGAAAGACTTGACAGGATAATGCTGTCTCAACTCTAAAACAATTGTCTGCTATAACAGCTCGTAGCAAAATTGTGATAACTGCCTTCCCAGGATGTTTCACAGTGAGAAATATTCTTTTTGAAAATATCCTTGGTGTCAGAATCCACGATATCTTTATGTGAAAGGCCATTTGTCGGGTACTAAGGTGACAGATCACCTTACAAGGATCTTCAGGTTGAGGTCATTTGTTTCTGAGAAAAGGGGGTCTCAGTGGGGCCCGTGTCCATATTACGGAAAAAAGAAATGGATTGACCTATTGACGCTGGAAGGTAAGTTTTAGAATATCTAGTGCAAACAAATCCTGTTACAGATGGTGGTTGAAAGCCATTCTGATGAATTTGCTTTCTCTTGCACTGCTGCTTTTCTGAATTTTGTCTGCAGATGTGTCATGTGGCTGCAAGATGGAGCCCTCAAGGCCAGATGACTGAATAGTGCTAAGCATGGGTTTCTGAGACAGGATCGCCATCAACCCTTTGCCCCAAACTGCCACTTTCAAGCAGAGGCTAGGACAGCGGGCTCTTTTTGGTGGAGACGCAAACCCAGGAGGGAGACCCTACAGGCAGTAAAACAGGAGGGAACGCTGCGGGAAGGGCGCTCGTCCAGTTGGTCAGCACTGCTGGTGACCGGAGCTCAACCTCCCCAGGACCTTCAGAGAAACTACAAGAATGTACCTAAGAAATGCCTGCCTGGGAACAGAAGGGGAGGCACTCTCCTCCAACTCCCATAACCATCCATCAGGAGTTTCCTGTGAGACATTACCCTCCCACACCTCCAGGTTGCATGTGTGAATAAGCCTCCACAAGCATTTCTCTCACCGAGGTTGTCAGAGGGGCCTTGGGACAGGAAACCAGATGTCTGTGGTGTTGCGGAGGTGAGGCACTGTCCAATCCTGCCAGCATGAAACTAATTCTAGCAGCAACAGCTGAAGTAAAAGATGCATGAGGACAGGAGGCAATGTAGATGGAGTGCTGGGCACAGAGATACGGTCACTGAGGTGAAGACTGACAAGTGAATTCCGGTCAGGGCACTCAGCAGCCAATCGACCCCCTGCTGCCAAGGGATGCCAAGGAGATGAGGGGGCTTTGTCTTACCCACATAGGGTGACACACGGAACACAGGCAAAGGGCCCCTATCTCTTTGCACCATTTTACACATTCTTTTTCAAATGCCGTCTTCACCATGTTTGTTGCCTCTGCCTGTTCTCGAGGACGGATGAGTTCTTGGAAGTTTATTTTTCAAAAGCACACTCAGCTGCCTTCCCAGGGTCCCATAAGTTTCCACTCTAATTTCTGATTCCGCATCTAAGATGGCTTGTAGAGGGTATGACTCCGGGGAGGCACTCTATAAATAGTCATTCCTTCTATTTTTGCTCCATAACTTTTAACCAATTATTTACTCCTTTTGCCTATACTACTAGTTTTCGGAAATTTATTTGTTTAAACCCTGTCTTACTCCAAAAACTACCTGAAGTGGCAGGTTCTGAAGTTAAACCTCACCATTGATTTTGTCCATGTATGTCCCTTCGCAGGAGGAGCGTTCTCTAGAGCTATTACTTGGAGAAATAGAACTTCAAAGTCAGACTCAGTTAATGAACATACTCAACTATGACAATATTTACTGAGCACCTCTTATGTGCCAAGTACTTGTTAAAAAGGGGGGGTGGGTGGGAGGACACCACTATTCCTTCCCTTACTATGCTCACAGCTGACTGTGAGGAAGGAAAACAGATTAGTAAAGAGACAGTTGTGGTGCAGAGAGATGGAGCTAAGCACAGGGAGCCGGGAACATAGCCAACCCCGATTTGGAGGAAGAAGGCGAGCAATGGATGGCTCACTGCGTTACGCCTTGAAGAAAGTAGCTGGTGGCTCCAGGCACAAAGCCCTCAGAGCACCTGAGGGATACAGGGCAGGCAGGGCATGGAGGACCTTGTGTAACGTGCTGAACAAGGTGGCTTTGATCTTGAAGGATACAGAGAACCGTGCAAAAGATATTTAGAATCTTCCCACTCCTCACTCTCTGGTCTAACCCACTATCATCTCTTGCCTGGACTGTTGTGGTGGTCTCCTAATTGTTTCTGCTTCCGCTTGTGCTCCACTAAAATCTTCTCAACACATCACCCAGAGTGATTTTCCCAATGGTAATTCAGATCATAGAAATCCTGTGCTCTAAACCCTCCCACAGCGACCCAGACCACTCAGAGTAAAAACCAAAGTAGCCTCGGTGGCCCCAAAACCCTCAGTGATGTCACACCAACACCATGCTGTTACTCTAGGCCCCCATGCCACTGGGCGACCCACTTCTACCCTCCTTGTTGTTTCCCAGCAAGAGTGGCCACTTCCTTCCTTCCCGAAGTTTCCTCACCTAGAATGCTCTTGTGCCTCTCCATGGCCTCACTTCATTCAAATCCCTGCTCAGATTTTTTAACAGTGAGGCTCTCCCAACCAGACTGTGTATTAAATAGCAAACTCTCTTTGCTCTGCCCCTGGTTCTTTCTACCGCCCTTACTGCGCTGATTGTTAGCTAGCATTTATCACTCTCTGACATGTATATTTTTGTCTTTATTTTATATTCACACATCTGTATTAACTTCCTTATGCTATGTATTGTCTCCCCCTCCCCCTGCTAGAACCCGAGATCTGTGAGGCAGGAACTTGGCTCTGCTCTCTGTGGATCCTCATTTCCTAGGTCAAAGTAGCATCTTGTAAGGATGCGTTAGACAGCTGAATGAATGATTTGAACAGGTTTAAACAGGAGAGAAACAGGATCAGATTAATGTTCAGATGGCAGCACAGTTGAGAACAGATTAAAGAAAAATAAGACCAAGGAGGCCAGGCAGGGTGAGGACGTGAGCTGATGACAGAGCGGAGGGGGCGGGAGAAAAGACAGGGGTGAGAGGTGTTGGGAGCTGAATTCTGCAAATCTTGGGGCTGATTGACAGAGGAGAGTGAGTGGTGGAGTGAGGAGGACCCTTAAATTGTGGGAAGGCAGAGAAGGATGTCCTTCACTGAGATCAGGGGACAGGAGGACAGGGGGAAGGGGAAGGGTTAGAGAAATTCCCACTTGACAGCTTATACTTACCATGTGAAGTAAAAGATAATCACAACAAAATGAGGATGAGGGGAGAGATGTTGAGTTAGGGAAAACCTTCTGTGAGGGCTGGGAGAGAAAGCTGAGAGGAGAGGTGTGAGACACAGACATCAAAAGCAGCCTTGACTAAGAAGTCACTGAGCATGAAAGGCTTGTGAATCCGGGTGTGAATCTAGACCTGCCCTTACCAGCTCACCTTACAAAAGCGACTTAACCTCTTTGAGGCTCAGTTTGCTCGTTAGGAAAAGGAAAGAGTGTGCTCCATTATGCCCAGCTATGGTGTTCCTTCAGTAAGATGAATATGCCTGCGAAGTGCACATAGCCAGGGCCTGGTGGATCCATATTTTGTGGGGACTGGAATTCTGACAGTCGGGAAAACACCCCGTAAGGACTACCAGCAGGGCGCTTAGGTGGCTCAGTCAGTTAAACGTCTGCCTTTGGCTCAGGTCACGATCTCAGGGTCCTGGGATTGAGCCCCATGTTGGGCTTCCCACTCAGCAGGGAGCCTGCTTCTCCCTCTCCCCCCCCCCCCACAACTCTCTCTCTCTGTGTCAAATAAATAAATAAAATCTTTAAAAATAATACTAATAATAATAATAAAAGCTAGAATACCAGTGTTTTGTGTACCCATCCAGAATTTGCCTGTGTAAATATAAACATATACATCTCCCTCTCTTCCTTAGAAACAGTACACTGTATAAGTTTGTTCTGCTCCTTGCTTTCTTTACTTAACCCTCAAACACAGAGATTGTTCCATATAGTACCTTTAAGAACTACCATGTTCTTAGGGCACTGGATGGGGCTCTGTTTGTTAAGGAACCGAATCTTGATTTCAGCTCAGGTCGTGATCTCAGGGTCATGGGGTCCAACCCCAAGTCGGGCTCCACAACCAGCTTGGAGTCTACTTGAGAATCTCTCCCTCTCCCTCGATCTCTGCCCCTGTTTGTAGTCTCTTAATAAATAAATAGAATTTTTTTTTTTAAAGAACTCTCATGTTCTTTTTCATGGCTGCATATAATCCTGTAGTATACATGTGTCATACTTTATTTGGCAAACAAAGGACCATGTCTTTGTTATCTTTCCCTGCCCACTTCCTCGCACAATGCAAGGAATCAGTAAACATTCAATGCTTGCTTAGAAATTAATTACATTCAAAATAAAAATGAATTTGTACATAGAATGAGAAAAGAAATCACAAATTACATATTTTTAACCTGCCAAAAGCCAATGCATCATAAAATCCAGAAAAAGAACACAATATTTTTATTAATCAATTGCCTGGAATACCTCTATCATATTTTTCCTATATTATTTGGCTGCAGTCTTGATCATTTCTTCATACGATAATGATTTTGTAATATAATTTTTATAGAAAGGATAAAAAGACATTCCAGTCTTTGTTCCAGTTTGGTTGAAGTAAATTTTTTTTTATTGTTGATAGCTTGGATGCAATAAGCATTATACACAGACATATCTCTGTTTATTATATGGCTAGAAGTTCGCATAACTACAAGAATTGTGATTAGTTCTATTTCACACACTCATCAAAAAAGAAAAATATATGAGGGATGTCTTAGCCCATTAGGGCTGCTGAAACCAAAAATATCATAGACTGAGTGGTTTAAAAAAGCAAAAAATTATTACTTATAAATAAGTCGAAAATCAAGACAGATTTAGTGTCTGGTGAGAGCCCACTTCACAGATGACCATCTTCTCACTGCACTCTCACACGGCAGAAGAGGCAAGAAGGCTCTCTGGGGTCTCTTATAAAGGCACTAATTCCATTTGTGAATGCTCCACCCTCATGACCTAATCATATCCCAAAGGCCCTGCCTCCTAATACCATCATACTGGGCATTAGGTTCTCAACTTATGAATTTGGGGTTGGGGGAGGGACACAAAAATTCAGCCCATAGCAGTAGCTTTACATATGGTGATATATGGTTCATTACTGAGTATACTCCTGACAGAAAAGAATTTTCATTTTCCTTAGTCACTGATGAGACTAGTTTATGGATTTCAAACTTCTTATCTCCTTCATCATTAACCTATTTCCAATGCCTTGCCCTGTAAACCATGTTGATACTGTGATATGGCTTCTGGGCTTTTCATCTTTGTGTCCTGAAGCTGAGTAAATCAACACAGTGGGCAGGTAGAAGTATTCTGGGACAATTTCTACACTGGGGTGGTTTATAATTACTGAACTGAACATAGAGGTGACTGAAGACCACAAAAGTTTATCTCAGAAAACCCAAACCTAAATGTTGTTCCAAACCAATTTCCCTCAATTAGATCTCCAAAATACTGGTGGCCATTCCAAACACACTGGCTCCCAACTGGGTAAGTATCCAGGGGAAGGTAGAGCAGACAAAGACAGTGGTCTTAACCAACTGCATTTAAATATCTTACTTTCCAAACTTTACAGAACATGTGGCCATGTGAACATAAGATCTGGGCCCTACCCAGGGTCTTGGAAGGAGCTCAGACAAATGAGGGACCCTAAAGCTTAAAATTCATTGGCATCATGGCAAACTTGTGTCTAGTTGGAATTATAACAAATAATCAACAAATTGTTGTTCTTCTCTTCCTCACACGTAATTTTTTCTAGAGCAGTTCCTCCCAAGACTACGTGCCCAGCACTCTGCACCCAGCTGCACTGGTAAGGTGTGCTCAGCAAACACCTGACAAGCACTACCTTTTATTTCCCATACTTACTCACCTTGACTTAGCTCTACTTTGGCTAGGTTTTTATCTGAAGTAGGTCTTTTTTTTTTTTTAAACAGAAAAATAGATTTGATATTTGCAATACTCTTATTTGGCAGGATTTCTTAAAAGGTAGTCTATAATAACCATACTTCCAAGAAAAAAAAGAGCTGGAGGTTGGCATTCAAAACCCAGATAAGTTATGTAGGAAGAATGCCCTTAAAATAAACTCAACTAACACTTCATTTACATCAATATTGTACAGATGGACACAGAGAAATTTATTATGAATCTTGGCCCCAATCCACACTCCTCACTGAAGCATGTTGAGTTTGGAATATTTTGTTCCTCTGCCAAATAAAAAAGAAAAGAATAAAACAAAACAAACAAAAAACCCACCTCTAATAATTTAACATATTTACTTTTCACACAATTTTTTCCCCCAAGAGATAGAATACATTGCCATAGCCTCTTCTGTAAAGAGAACAAAGTAGATGGCAGTCTTTGCAGAGGCTTGGGTACTCTTTGTTCTAAGCAAGATTCTAATGAATGCACACAATTTATAAGTGATACTTTGAGGACCATCTCACAGAATTTAAAGCAATCCAGGATTTAATAGCAATCAACAGAATCAAGGCAAAGTGAAACTATTACAGCTGAACACACTGGAAAAGTGGAGTTCGAATTGATACCGCATATTATTCATTTTGACAAGTGCAAACTCACATTGAAGATAGCAGGAGAAGAGACGGGGACTGCAGGGAAGGGTAATACAAATGGATTATTAACACAGAAACAAATCTGACTTTAAACCTGGCGTGTCTCCTGGTTAGCAAGAATAATAATAAGGCCTTGAATTCTCATTGTATTTTGCATCGAAAGTAATCAAAGAAGTCCCAAATTTTCATGGGAGATAGGGTGGTCAGTCCACCTCCGTTATCTCTTCAAAGGAAACCTATTACTAAATTAAATGTGTGCAGTTTTGGGGATGGATGAAGATAGGGAGCGTCGAAAATGCACTCAGACATGGAGAAATATGGAAAGTGGAATTGCAGGACACTCCCTGCAAGGGCCAGCCAGGCAGCTCATCAGAGACTGACCTGATTTCCATAGTGCAATGAGGCACTGAGGAAGGACACTCACAGTACCGTGAACTCCAGCAAGGCTCTCAGGTCCTCCTTTGAACTAACTGGGGAATGCCCTGACAAAACATCTCAGAAAATTGTCTGTGACTCATGGGCTCCAAGGGATTTTCACCAGTGGGACCAATAATGCAAAGACGCAATCGGGATTTCAGTTGCACATGGCGAAAGCCAAGCCTAAGGACATGTGTTGAGCCCACCTACCACACTTACATCCTGTGCATAGCGTACTGCATTTGTCTCACTGGCTGTCACAGAAATCTTATGGGGCAAGCCCTATTATTCTTTGCCTTTTACTTGCGAGGAAAAAAGCCAGCACAAAGAGGTTGAGGAATTTGAGAGGGCCAGTCCCATCTAGGTGATGCCAACACAACAGCAGAAAAGAATCTCAGTTTAGTGGGCATGAAATCTGTCTTTTAAAATGCTTGTAGTTTCTGGGGCACCTGGGTGGCTCACTGGGTTAAGCCTCTACCTTCAGCTCGGGTCGTGATCTCAGGGTCCTGGGATCGAGCCCCACATCAGGCTGTCTGCTCAGCAGCGAGCCTGCTTCCCCCTCTCTCTCTGCCTGCCTCTCTGCCTACTTGTGATCTCTGTCTGTCAAATAAATAAATAAAATCTTTTAAAAAAAAAATGTTTGTAGTTTCTTTGTTTGCTCCTTGGATCCACCGACTTTTCTAAGACTCGCAGACACACTCAAGCCTCCTGTGTTCTGATTTCCCACAGAGCTTGATCTCTGTCTCTCTTACTCATTAGTAAGCCATTTATAAATA
The DNA here is from genome assembly GCF_964662115.1 of Mustela nivalis. Classification (NCBI taxonomy): domain Eukaryota; kingdom Metazoa; phylum Chordata; class Mammalia; order Carnivora; family Mustelidae; genus Mustela; species Mustela nivalis. The sequence goes on from NC_139030.1 coordinate 43,374,182, forward strand.
CAATTGCTAACCTAATGCCCAAACTTAAACCAAACAAAAAATGGAGATGTGGTCAGAATGTGCCTAGCAGAGAGACTGTGCCTGATGGGGAGTGCCTCCCTTGTCCAGGCTCCGAGGGAACATGCAGAGCCTAACAGAGTTAAAGTCGCTGTTCAGGAACACCCCAGCCTGTCCCAGGTAGCCATTATTCTAATACCACTGCTCCTCCTGAATTAGTGTCAAGTATGTAAACCCAAATTTATATTAGCATAAATATTGAGGAATGTTTAATGTTGTGCCGTATTCTTGATTTATAGGAGGACAAAACAAAACAGATAAATCATTTTCCTTAAGTGCCATGGCCATACATCTTTAAATAAGCAGTCCCTCATCTCCAAAGGCCCTAGTTTCTCCTTAAGCCACATTTGTAATTCTCATTAGTATCTGATGAGAGCTGTACCCACCAGGGAGGAATAAACCTGAATGGATACCTTGCACTTTCAGATTTTCAGAGCAACGTGAATGAAGCAGATCCTTGGACTTGATCATGGTAAAGTGGCCCAGGAAGACAAGGAACAGCAGAGAGTCAGGAACCCAGCATTAGACGTTCATGAACACTGAGCTACCTTAAATTCAGCAAAGGGAGCGACTTCCAATGAATTACTTCTATATAGAAATGTTGCAGGTTATGAGGAAAGGAAGAACATTTAAATGAAAGCACGTCTGTCTTTCTTATCGGCCCTAAGAGTCTGATTTTCAGATCCATGAGGAGTGCATTGTTCTTTAAGAATTAAAAAGGAGAAGTAATTATCAATAATGTAGTCAGCTTGTATATGTCAGACAGATAAAGACAAGCCACTTTTAAAAAAATCAATGAGATACAGAATATGAATTTGTACCCTAATGGACAGGCACAAATAAAGAAAGGAAAGCATAACCAGGGTACTGGACTCAAGGTTTTCAAGTCAGGTCCAGAATTTTCTCTCAAGATGCTTCTTAGCTCCAAAAACAAGAGTGAAAAAGATGGAAAAGACCACTATCAACAGTAGACTAGCTTCTTACCAGCTAAGAGCTTTTTGTTAAATATTCAGGAATCTCCTGAATGAGACCTTAAACTGTTGGCAACTTAAAAATGGCGAAGGTGGGAGTAGTCACGTGAAGGAAATCAGCGAATGCTACAAAGCGGGCCCCCACCCAGCCACCCACCTCCCACCCTCTACCCCTGGCCCTGGAGCCATCTTACTAACACACCACTGAGCAAGTCCTAGGATGTATCCCACTATGTCTTTGTCCCAGTTCCAAAGGCATAGACCTCTGCTCTCACACTTTTTTAATAGAGTCGAAATAGTGCATTAGTTGTCAATTCAGTGACTAGGAACGTGCCACTTTGTTAAAAAAGCATTGGGTTGGGAGCCTGGGTGGCTCAGTTGGTTGAGCGACAGCCTTCAGCTCAGGTCATGACCCTGGAGTTCCAGGATCGAATCCTGCATCAGGGCTCCCTGCTCAGCAGGGGGTCTGCTTCTTCCTCTGACCTTCCCCCTCTCATGGTCCCTCTCTCTCATTCTCTCTCTCTCTCAAATTATAAAATAGGGGGTGGGGCATTGGGTAATGAAGATGCTGCCAGTTAAAATGCAACACTGAAAAGGATGATTCTCTGGCAAAAATACACCGGCCTAGGAAATTAGTGGGACTCCCGGCTCTACCACGGAGCAGCTGGATGGCCTTCGGAGGTTCATGTCACCTCTTGGAGTCTTCCTTTCCTTCCTCATCTGCATAAAGGGCGTAATCACATCCTTCCTACCTCTGCAGGGTTACTGTGAAGAGGCTCAGGAGACCACGTTCTAAACCATGAGGCCCCTGCAGGGAAAAGGTCAGGAAGTACACAAAAGGAACCATGTATTTCCTACCCCTTCTTCATAATTTCCCCTCTCTTGGCAGTGACCACTGGCTTGTGCTGTGGACCCGTATGTATGGAGGCTCCTGACCATCCTCTTGGCCCCACGGGCAGAGGCGACAGCATGGTCTCCTGGATCCACTGCAATGCCCAGCACGGCCTGGCACACGTGGCGTTGCCCCAGAACGTGACTTCTTTGAAGGCTTCTCACCACAAGTAATGAATAACCGAGGGCTTTGTGGAATGACAAAGAAAGAAATTCAAATTCCACCGAGAAGTTATGCTTTGTCACTTCAGCCTTGACATCTTTTTTGATTCCTCTGATTACAGCTTCTTCAGATTCGATCTTTGAACCACCTACAGCCTCTGTTTCAAATCACTCCTCCACATGCACTGTTCCTTAAAGTTCCTGTGACCCAAGTGGACGGATTCTTCCCAGCCTACCCTGAATTAGCTGGGTCTTGTTCTAATATGCGGCAGAATAGCAGAAGCCACTGTCAGAAAGCCGCCAATCAATCCCTAATGCCCACTAATCCTTATTCACTTCAGTTTCCCACTGTACTCCTTCGTGATTTTCTTATTTTTTATGTAGACTTTTACAACCCAGGAAAGAACCTTCTATTTTTCTCACTGGAGAACAGCACGGAGTCAAGGAGAGCACATAGGTTTGGGAGCTCAACAGATCAAAGTTTAGGTCCCAGCTTTACCAGTTCATAGTGGCATGACTTTAAGGAAAATGAGTTCACCTTCCTGACCTTCAGTTTCCTCATCTTTGAAGTGGGGACAATAAATTAAGTGAGACAAAGTATGTGAAAAGTGCCCAGCGTGTTGCCAAGCACAAAGCTCCCTTATACTCACCTCTCCTACCTCTAGAAATGCTTGCAACCCTTCCTGCGATCTCCCAGAATACCCTAAGAGAGGCTTAAACACATTTGCCTTTTGCCCTTGGTTGCCAAGTAAGAATAAAGCTTTTAACAGGCTGAATTAATTGAGGTAAACCATTGCCTGTCGCTGTTTGGGAATGGTTTAAGAAGGCTGCCTCTGGCTGATCAAGGTTGAATTTGATCCTCCCAGCTGCCATGGGTTTTTCTGGTTTGAGTTTTCGTCCTTCCTTTTCCTTTTTTATTAAAAAAAAATTTTTTTTTTTCTCATTTGGCCAATAAATATTTATTGCATGCTTACAGGGTGACAGATGCTGGTTGTGTGGGGCTTGAGGTCTGTAATAGTTGGGAGACCCTGTGATAAAAAAGAATATAAAATTGCAAATACAAAGATAGGTATAAAAGTGCATCTCAGGTTGCAAATGGAAGGGACCCTGAAGCTTAAAGTTTATTTGCCTTATAGTAAATCTGCCTCGGATACCTTCCACATGACAGGCATGATGTGAGCTTCTGAGGATACACGCATGAATACAGGAGACACGCTCCTGCTCACGTGGATCCAGCAGTCTAGTAATTTTCAGACAATGCTGAGCCTTTTCTTCCCTCCTCAGAGAGCTACATGACCCATGCCTTTCTCACGGTTGGAGGTCCTTGAACACCAGCACTTTTTCCTGTTTCTCCTTACTCTGTGCTACAAATAACCCAGACTCTTCTATTACCCAGTGGTTCTCTCAAATTTCCTCTAGCTCGAAAGAGAACACTGCCTTTCCCGTGCGTGTCAATGGAGAGATTTCTGGAATTTTCCCAGAATTTGAAACCTCATTTACACATGAAGTCATGGGATCCAAAAAGTGTACCAGTGTTCTTAAGGTAGAAAGGTAGTTATCGCCCAAGCCAAGGAAAAGCCCAGGGCCCTGCTTTGGGCTTTAATGGCGTTTCTGTCATGCCGCATCATCTCTTCCAGACTTGCTCTCCAAATGGGGGAATAGGAAAAGGCAAATACACTTTATCCCTCTCCAGAGAGGAATTTTAGCAAGCCAGTCCTCAATTCACATCATGGATAGTTAGTTGTCTTTATTACCTTCTTGGCACCATAATCAATCAGCCTTTAAAATCCCACTGTTGTCATTGTTAGTTGGGATGGTCGTGCTTACCAGCTTTAACCAAAAAATACACAGAGGTCCAGGAAAGACTTGCATCTTTATAAATATTAAAGATAAATTAAGCATTAGAACATAACTCCCTTGTTTATTTTAACTTTGATTTTCTCCTTCTCCCTGAAGGCCACAGTCATCTACATCTGAAGAGCTGAATTCAGTCTTACCAAATTACTATCTTTTTCTGGTCTGGGTGTAAGAGTTTGGGTGTGTGTAACTGCTGAATCTCTTTTCTTATCTTCAAGACAAGGATTAGCCACTAGATACTCCTTGAAATATTCATCAGTGTCTGATGCATACGGAATATTGCTTAACATTCAGGACAATATATTTGTGTATTCCGCCTTTTGATTAAATGGTGCTGGTATTCAAGAAACAGAAACAATGATCCCTGAAAAGCCATATATATAAAATAGATATTGATTCCATTTTGGAGCAATAACAAACCACAACACGGCTGTGAAATGATCAAATTTGGGTTAGAAATCCTTAAAGAATGAAAGCTGGGCAATTTATTGTATGATCAACATATTGCATCGTTGCAATCGCAGAGAGAAAGCATGTAGCAAATGCGGCTGAAAACATCAATGTAAATGTTATTATGCCTTCCCAGTTCTCAGTCATATTGGCTGCTGACATCGCTCAGTGTCGGTTGATTGTCAGTGGCAAAGCAGGTCCGTCGTCTATTGGCTCACGCGCGTCATATGATCCCACCGCCTGCACCCACGTAAATCACCGAGTGAACTGTTGTGTGAAATCATCCCTACGCCCTTTGGTACATTTGCAGTGTGACAGCTCACCCCCGAAATAGATTGGACGGCTTCAGTCCGCATTTGCACTTCCGACAATCCATCCCGGAACCTGAGGCTCCCCCCGCGAAGCTCAGGACTCACATCCTATTATCTCTCATTCACCGGCGAGTTTGCAGGGGCTTTGCTCCCTCACAGGCACACCGCCTGCACCTTTATTTGCTTAGCCTCTCTTTGCATTTGTGCCTCGTCTCTTCCCAAGACTCCAGGATGAGCGTTCTGCAGCCCTGCGACCTGCCTTTGCCAGTTGTTACTTCCCCAAATCTGATAAAGTGCTTAGCGCTGCGTTTCATTCAGTCTTTGTGTGTGGATAATTTATGGGGTGAGAACGTAACAAAATCAGAGTTGGAAAGGTATTGAGACATCTTATTACCTACAAGAAAAAAAAAAATACTACAAAGTGTGTCCCCAAATCTCAATGTGAACATTTGGCTTCACAGAGTTCTTACGCTCCCAATACCCTGTAGCATTTCACATGATGACAGCGAGGGTCCAAGCCGGTATAACCTTTTTGGAGGACAATTGGGCCCTCTCCTTGATGAGTAATCAGAGATGTGTCCAAAAATAGAGGTATAAGAATGTTAAACCAGAGGTGTTTATAATCGCAAAATAGCTACTTAGAATTATATGCACTTATAATAGTTATATATACTTATGCGTTCAAAATTACAATAATTACAATTATAAACAAATGGATAAAGAATAGATAGCTATGAAAATAACCTCGATGTCTGTCCAAACATGACTCTGTTCTAATGATTAAGATTTTTTGAGATTATTTTTATAATTTTAGAGTATCTTAGTAAGGAAGACACAAAACCCAGAAAACATCAATGATTTTTATGGCCTACAAATTTGCAAACAAACAAAACAGCATAAGTAAAGTCAAATGTTTGTAACACATATACTGAAAAAAGTATTCAAAGAGCTCTTATGATTTAATTTTGATTTGATCGTTGTAAGAAGGAAGAGGAAGAAAAGAAGAATCGGGGGGGGGGTGCCTGGGTGGCTCAGTGGGTTAAGCCTCTGCCTTCGGCTCAGGTCATGATCTCAGGGTCCTGGGATCAAGCCCTGCATTGGGCTCTCTGCTCAGCAGGGATCCTGCTTCCCTTCCTCTCTCTGCCTGCCTCTGCCTACTTGTGATCTCTGTCTTTCAAATAAATAAATAAAATCTAAAAAAAAAGAAGAAGGGGATGCTAATAGAAGAATAGGCAAGGAACATGAATGGATAATTCATAGAAACCCAATGGCCAATAAACAAAAGAAAAGATGTCTGGCTTCACCAATAATCAATGAAAAGCAAATGAATGCCAAAATTAGATATTTTTATTACACTGGGAAGACCAGTAACATTCACTCATGGCAAAGGAGTTAGGAAACTGGTAGCAAGAACACAAATTAGTACAACACTTTTAGAGAACATCTGGAAACACCTAAAATAATACATATGTCTATAATCACATAATACAATAATTGCTTGTATTTCATGATTGCTTGGTATGTACTCGGGCTAAGTGCTTGTACAATTGCAAGTATTAACCATTTACTCCTCACGACTGCTCTGTGAGCGGGGCTGCACACTCACAATTCCAGAAGGCACAGTTCACCTAGCCTTCCTTGAGGACGGTGCCTCCTAGACCCGCGTCAAGCAGTCTCCCTGACTGTGAGATCGATCTGAATTATCCCCATTTTACACATGAGAAAATTAAGCCCTGGAGAGGTTATGTAGCTTTCCTATGACCATGGCAATGGTCAGATAGTAAACCAGCAATAGAGAGAGAAAGAGAGAGAGAGAGAGGAAGGAAAGGAGGGAGTGAGAAAAGAGAGAATAGAGCATAGAAAAAGTCCTGATCTGTAGTGTTTGCCAATTTCTGTGGTGTAAATACTTCCATCGTGGCCAATAATAACCTATGAACATAAGGACACTGAACTTGGAGTTGAGAAGAAAGTGCCTAAGTGCTCTCCTGTGCCAGCCTCAGCACACTCCAGTTTGCTAAGTGTTCCTACCAAGATTCAAATTCAGGCAGCTCGCCTTCCAAAGCAGACGTCCATGGCTCAAAATTCTATTTCTAGGATGACAAAATCTACAAAATACATGTAGCCAAAGTTATATGTGGAAGAATGTTTGTAATGCAGAAAAACTGAAAACAATGCAAAAGTTTATTTATTCATTCATCAGTTATTTACTGAGAGCCTACTCTGTACCAATCACTACCTGAGGAAGGGGTTGATACAGTGGAGATAAAGCTAATAGGGTTCCTCAGAACTCACAGTTCTAGGAAAAGACCAGAGACAAGTACTTATTCAAATTATAATTCACCTAATTTAAGAATGTTATATAAATGGAAAAATAAAAAGGTACATGTGTGTATATACATTATATGCATATATATGAAAAGACACTAAGTTTAATACCTTTAGCAAAATTACCTCGTAATGTTCTTTTTTTTTAACTATAGGTATGTATTACTTTTATAATTAAACATAAAAAAATTAGATAACATCATTGTGTACAAAGATGTTTGAGGCTATGGTTTGAAAGAAAGTAGGTTACAAAACAATATGCATACGTTTTGCATAAGAAAATGCCTACAAAGAAGCACACTGAATTGTTAGCAGTGGTTAATTAAGTAATGCTTTATCTTCCTCTGTTCGCCTCTTTTTACTTAACTGTTTTCCTACCATGAACATATGTAGCTTTTGCAATGAGAAAAATAAACAACATAAATTATTTTAATAAATAAAAGGAATGAAAGAAAAAAATCAGCCAATGACATCTCTCTCTCTCTCTTTTTGTTTTTTGTTTTTTGTTTTTTTTTTTTTTGCGTGTTTTTTTGCCATATGAACAAGCTCAGAGCTGTTTTTCTGCAGAAAATCCACTAGAAAGAGTGAGCTGGTGGGGTGGCTGTTGTCCCTTAAGGATCCATGTGGGCTCTCAAGTTTGAAAGTACCATCACGATGGGCAGAACATCTCACCTTTCATCTGGTGTTTGCCTTCACGTAAAAACAGCAATTCCATGTTGAGCTGGTCCAACCTAAGGCGGCGGAGGGGGGGGGGGATGCCCAATCAACTCCAAACGGGAAATCACCTCCCCCACTGGAAATCATGGTCAGGTTCAAATGAAATCACACATTTTACACATATTCCTCTGCTTCCACTTATCATGCCAAAGGTCAATCTACGGTTTACGTGTCCAGACCATTGTAATTCTTAGGAAAAATACAATGCACAACTGCACACCAGAAAAACAACCACCCAGCAAAGGGAAAAATTTCAATAGCATTAGGATTGCTCAACAAACCAACAAAAGCCAGGAAATTCAAAGTTAAGTTTTACACTCCCTTCTTAACTCCACACTATTGTGAAAGAGAAATAAAAGGTACAAAGGCGTGTGTTAGGGGCGCAATGTCAGCAGTAACAGCACTTCCAGGCTTTTATTGACTATGTCATAACCTTAACATTCTATAAACAGGGGATTTGGCTTAACACCTGGGTCCTTTAAAAAGAGAAATGTCTCCTGGAAGCCTAGACTAGGGAAACCCAAAGAGGTTTCCTCGTCTCTTAGGTATACACAGTAAATCATTCTAGAAAGAGGAAACAGATAAACTTGTAGTTAAGATTACAGCCATTCTGGCCTCTCGGGAAAATAAATAATTACAACAAAGAATCCTATTTACTTATGAGACCAGAAGAGACTCCTGAGTAATCTGGTCTACCAGCTAATTATTAAACACATTCTCATGCAAAGCTTTGCATTTAGGGAATAAAAGGATTCCTCAGTGGTACTTTAAAGTGCTAATAGTTTAATGTTTCTTTTCGTACCATTTGCCAGATACAGCAAGCTCCTTTTGGAGCGTTCAATGCCTGAATAAATGGAAATGGTAGGCAATTCAAGGACGACAGAAACAGTCTTCAAGATTTAAAAATAAGCATAATTTCATTACCAGGTGTGAAATCTGGACTTCCTTTTTTTTTTTTTTCCTTTTTTTAAACCTGGCAGGAAAAGTTTATTGAGGAAGTTAAATGAGTCTCCACAAAGTGCATTTTCATGAATTGGTTTGAGTAAGAGTGTGAAGGAGGAGAGATGCTTCACAGATGCTGGGCCCCAGAAGCTCCTCTCCTATGGAGAAGCCCTGGTCCACAAAAGGGACGGACATCTTGAAAACCCTTCAGGCTTTGCCCACCACCCCCATTACCTTCCCGCCCTCCCCGCCAAGGAATGCCTCCTCTGCTTAAGTGTCCTGATGAAAAACTAGGACACCCCCAGGACCTCTAAGTTTTGGCCCCTATGTCTAATGTCAAACCAAGGAATGATGGGGGATAAAGGCTCTTCTCTCTGGTAACACACAGAGATTCTGGCAACAGAAAACAAACTTCAAATGGCTGAACTATTTTCCTTCTTGGAATCTTCGCTTTAGTAAATGGCAATGGTTGTTGTTGTTAAGTAACTAAGTAGTAAGCTGCCTTAAGACAAGTTCTTGCCATGATTGTTGGCTATCAACAGCTAAGTAATGAACAAAAGAGCAGTTACCGATAGTTAACATGTTAAAGGAATAGTAGTTTTCTATTTTAAGTTTACTTTTTTAAAAAACCAGATGATAAATATGGAATTGTATCAGATCCTTTCGGGGCATCTTTCAAAAGATCATGTGTTTTTTTTCCCCTCTTACAACATATTTATATGATGAATAACATCATCAATGCATTTTTGGAGTAAATATATAGACCCTTTCACGTGCAGATGGCCAAAACTTAGTCCCATGACCACGTATAGTTGAAAGAGAGGGCTAGGCGGACAGTGTGCCCAAAAAGGAAGGGAAGTAGGTTTGGTAGCTACCCAGTTTCTGTAACACCGGCCACGGCGTTTCCGGACCTACGAGAATACCAGGGGCTACAAGGAGGGGTTCCTGAAGCAAAGGGCAAATCCCTCCCCTTCTTCTCCACCACATCCCCAACTCAAACCAGCCTAGTAATAAGGATAATCTGGAGTGAGTGGGACTAGTCAAACTTTCTCAGCGGATAAGAGTAAGATCATTCTTGGGCTCCCATCTTAAAACTCTGTACTCCCATCAAGAAAGCAGGTCTACACATTTCTCTCCTTTGAGCTGGGTAGATGTATATAGGGACTTCTAGGACCATTGTTGTTAGTTTTGTAACTCTAAAATGATATGCATTTTCACATTTTTAATGCTGTCTGATAAATCAAACATGCAACTAGTACAGAAACCAGATAAAACGTTTTACTTTTAAAATTAGAAACAGGAAAACAAAACTTCTGGCTGGAAAAGTGAATAAGCTGTCCTGTAGACATTTTTAAATTGCTATCATGAACTCAATGGATATTGTGCTCAAAGGTAAATTCCATCTAAATCCAAGTGTGGTGAATAAGATCTTATCCCTCTGCCCTGCCCAGGAACCATTTGTATGTTTGGCTTCTTCAGGCTACAGAGGGCACTCAGTAAAGGGAGAACTTTATTAACATAGAAGGGGAATGTGCCTTGCCTTTCAGGCATCAGCCTTAATTTGATTGATCAACTAGATCTTACAGAGACAAGACAATGTCTAAGTGACATTGTACAAGGTTAGACCAAAGCCATTGATTGTTACAGCCCCTAATCCATTGATAGACACCTCCAGCCAATTTATTTAGATGAATTCATATGACTATTACATGTCCCAGGATTGCAAAGAGGTAATCTTACATATTAGCATGAAATATTTTAAAAAGGATTTGCATTTTCTAGAAAGTGAAGGAAAGAAGCATTCAATTGTGTGTGCGTGTGTGTATAGTTGAACGTCAAAGATGATTCTAAACCAAACCTTTTAGAGCACTTCTCTTTCTTTGCCAGTGACTCCCTCTCAAACCCGTCTCTCTTCTCAGAGTCCACAAAAATCACCATCATCCCTTGGCTCTCCCGAGTACCTTCTTGATAACAACCCAGAGGCATTAGAAATTTTTTCCTTTTTTCAGGTAAGTAAGAATTGAGGCATAGTGGGGTGCCTGGGTGTTAGTTAACCATCCAACTCTTGATTTTAACTCAGGTCATGATCTCAGGGTCATGAGATCGAGCCCCATGTTAGGTGTGGAGCCTGCTTAAGATTCTCTCTCTCCCTCTGCCTCCCCCCCCCCATGCTTGCTCGTGCTTGCTTTCTCTCTCTCTCTTTCTCTCTCAAAGGGAAAAAAAAGAGAATTGAGGCATAGAGATCTTAAATAATGTGCTTAAAGTCACCCATGCCCATATTGAGGGACCCAGGTCTCAATTTCCAGCTGTCTAACAGACCTCCATGGCCACACTCATCACCAACACTACAGTTCCCTACCGCATTTGCTTGCATTCATTCTTTTGTTTCCCAGAGGACAATGTTGGTGTATTTGTCTTGTAAAGAATCTGGAAATCCCATCCTGCTTACACGGGAGCTCTGCAGATTCCAAGACTCCCCATTGCTTCTCACCACCTCTAGTACCTAGTCTACCTGGATTACTGCAGGAACTCCTAAATGGCTCGCCTTCTCCCCTCTACAGGTTATTCTTAGCTGGACAGATCCTGTGATATCCTAAACCAGATTGTGTCAACACAATGCTCAAAACTCTCCAGGTTAGCCATCCAATCAAAACCACAGTGAGATACCACTTCACGTCACTAGGATGGCTCCAAGCAAAAACAGATAAAAAGTAATACATGTTGGTTAGGATATGGAAAAGTTGGGACCCTTGAACATTGCTGGTAGGAATGTAAAATGGTATAGCCACTTGGGAAAACAAACCTTTGGTTCCTCCAAAGGTTAAACATATGACTCAGCAATTCTATTCCTAGGTGGGAAATAGGAATGAAAGTGTATTTCCATGCAAAAATCTGTTCATGAATGTTTAGAGCAGCATTATTCATAATAGCTAAAAGGTGGAAGTAATCCAAATGTCTATTAGCTGATGAATGGACAAATAAAAAGTGATACTATGGAATATTGTTCAGTAATAAAAAAAAATGAAGTACTGATGCATATCACACACTGAAGGACCTTGAAAACATACACATGAAAGAAGCGAGTCACAAAAGATCCCACACTGTGCAATTCCACTTAAATAAAATATACCTCCGGAATAGGCAACCAGAATAGGATCCAGAGTAGGCAAAGTTATAGAGAAAGAAGGTAGATTGTGGTCCTGTGCACAGGGTCTTGGCAGGGAATGAGAATATCTGCCAATGGCTCTGGGATTTCTGGTTGGGGTGGTGAACGTGTTCTGAAATCGATGATGGTGATGGTTTCACAATTTTGTGAATGTACTAAAAGCTATTGAATTGTACACTTTAAGTGGATGAATTATATGGTATGTGAGTTCTATCTCAATAAAGCTATGTATTTTTTTAATTTTTAAATTTTTTTATTAACATATAATGTATTATTAGCCCCAGGGGTACAGATCTGTGAATCACCAGGTGTACACACCAAAGCTGTATATTTTTTTTAACCTTCCAGAGCCAATTATAAACCTGGCACATAGTGAGTGCTTAATAAATATTTGTTGAAAGGAAGGAAGGAAGGAAGGAAAGAAAGAAAGAAAGGGAAAAGAAAAAAGAGAAGAAAAGAAAAGAAAGGGGGGGTGTTTTCATTTGTAGATCAAATTAATATCATGGAATGAGCAAGCAGAGTTCAGAGAGGGAACTTAGGTCTTGCCTCAATATGTCATTCTTTGGGAGGTCTTCAATGAAAGTTCAAAATTTGGTCCCTCCCCTTGGTCTGATCTCCTCCAGTGCCCGCCCATCCTCCTTTTCTCCATTCATTTCACACAATTACCTGTTCTCTGTGTGGGTAGAGGTCACAGCTGCATCCCCAACCCCCAGCACAGTTCTTGCTGCTTAATGAACACTTGTGAACTCAGTGTCTGTATGTGAAATCAATCAGTATCTATTTACATCTACTTTACTTATTAAACATCTACTTTTTGTCCGACAATATGGTGGATGCTATGGGGACTATAAAAAGTTAACAATTTCCTGAATTGCTTGACTTGTTATTATAAGCATATATTGCTTTAGTACTGCAAAATAAAATAGTGTAAAGCAAAGTTTTTAAAGGGTTCAAAATCCTCTTTCCTTTTGAATGCCTTAAAGAAAAAAATTGACAACTCAGAAGGTCTGCCACTGATATCTGATAACCACAGATATGAACATAATAATTTGGGTACAAGTCATGATACACTAAGTGTAAAAATGGAGTGTAGTAAATATGACTGCACTTCCCAATCTGATCTTTGGCTAAGCTACATATTAACTGCGTGATTTAAGGTAAGCTGCTGGGCTAGCTGGAGCCTTGGTTTTCCCATCTGTAACTCGGGGATCTTGACACCATTACCTATAGGATAGGTCTGTTGTGATGATAAAATGAGACAACACATGTAAATATTCTGCCAATTATCAGTAGCAATATCAGAAGTGGCACAGAGGAACAGGTGGTCTCTATAGAGACCCAGGAATGAGGGCACCCTTGGCTTGGGGCTTCAGCAAGGGGAAGGTTTGGTTTACCCCATGCATGGTCTCTGAAGCCAGACCAACTGGGGTTCTAATCCCAGGGTGACCACTTACTAGCTTGAGGAACTGGGGTGAGTTAATTCTCATTCAAAAAATTTTATTTTACTGTTAAAATGGGGGAAATTAAAAGCACCTACTCTGTGGAGTTGTGACAAGAGTTCAATGAGGAGTTGGTATGTTGTAATGTGTTCAGAGGACAGTAAGCTTTCCATCAATGGTAGCTATTACTCAACCCTGATTCTTAAGAGGGAGCTGTGCCAAGCACATTTCAAAAGGTAAAGAGATAAAGTACCAAACAACCTCTAACCAGAGAGACATGCATGCCACAATGCCCTGCAAAGAAAAGATTACTAACCTCCTAATAATAGTTTATTGCGATTACATTCCATGATTATCCTCTAAAAACTATCACAGGGACAGACTCCAAAGTTCTCCTTTCTCTAGCTGGTTTGGAATATCTTATAGAGAGCATTAGAAAGCTCTTTAGCGGGGCACCTGGGTGGCTCAGTGCGTTAAACCCTCTGCCTTCAGCTCTGGTCATGATCCCAGAGTCCCGGGGATCAAGCTCTGCATTGGGCTCTCTGCTCAGCAGGGAGTCTGCTTCCCTCTCTACCTCTGCCTGCCTCTCTGCCTACTTGTGATCTCTGTTTGTCAAATAAATAAATAAAATCTTAAAAAAAAGAAAGAAAGAAAGAAAGAAAGCTCTCTAGCAATTCAGCAGTCCAATGTTTCCCTGCAATGGACTATTACAGACCCCACTGTAAAGCTGACCATGAATAAACACATTGTAGTCCCCTGTAACCATGGTGTTAAAGTTGGGGGCAGTATTCCTACATGTGTGGATTCAACAGGACACTAAAGACATGTGTTAGATTCCAGAAGGAGAGGAAACCAACAGGCTTCGTGCATCAAGAACCTAACACTGGCCTCATCTTAATTGGAGGGTTTGGATCACCATTTCCCCATTAACCAGCTTTCCCATTATATATTCCCATATTCACTAAATTAGGAATTCTTCACCTTTTCCCATGGTTCTCAGACTTCAGGATGTATGGGAATGACCCAGAGGGCTTGTGAAAACACAGATTGCTGGGCCTCACCCCCAGATTTCTTATTCGGTAGGTCTAGCATGAGGCACGGGAATTCACAATTCCATCAGTTTCCCAGGTAAGATGACACTGCCGGTGAGGAGAACATAGGTAGAGAACCAGTTACCTCGCCTAACAAACAGCTACTTGGAAAATACACTTTTCAGAGGGCTGCCTTGCTCTTTAAAAGAACTCCGACAGCAGATGAGCCTTCCGGATAAAGTCCAATGCACACAGCTTGGGAAGTTTCTAGAGGGTGGACCCTCTGAGAGGCACTGAGTCAGGAGCTGATCAGTTGCAGCTGCTCTGATGAAATGTCCTATAATCAGCGGCTGCTTGTCTGCACAGACCTCCCTTAGCACAAAGGGTTCCCAGCCCAGCTGCATGCTCCCAGCTTCCTGGAGCAGAGCGGCAGCTGGCCCCACTTCCCTCTGCACAGGGGACCGGTGGGTGTGGTGAGGACCTGAGCGGGGCCTCCCCGGGGGGACTTCCTCCCCACTTCCTCCTGCCTCCTGACATCAGCTCTTCCCACCGAGGAAACCAGTCTACACTGTCTTGAGGGCAAGTGCCCGGGGTTTATTGTCATAGCAACTGATCCTCTATCCGCAGAGGGGTAGAAGAGGGGTGTGATTTAATGGGCGGGCTACACCATTTCCATCTCCCTTAATGACTATATCTCCACTAGGAAACCTTTCTTTTTTTTTTTTTTTTTTTTTTTAGGAAACCTTTCTTTTGAATTAGGCATTTTCCCACCCACGAGTCCCATCTTAGAATGCAGACTGTTCTCCTGAAGAGTGTGAATTCCTTACCCAATGGAGCCTGGTACCAGGCTCGGAGGAGAGATCGCCAGACCTCACCCACGAAGGGATGCCGCTGCGGACAACAGCAACTCTGCCTCCCACACTATTGCATCGAAATCCTGCTGCGAGGTGCTTGCTGCGGGTGGGGAGGGGAGTGACTGGGGCCACGACAGAGGTTGGAACCAGTAGCTCTCCCTGCACATGGTGATGTTTTTAAAATCTCACGATCAAAAGTGGAAGACTTAAGATGGTCACAAACCCCCTCACCCATCTGCCTGTCGTGAAACTACAGAGAAATGAAGAAATGTCCTTTGAGATTGGACGCCTACTTAACAGCACATTTTGTTGCTGTTTCAGGACAAATTCACCTTCATGGTTTGTATTTTATATTTTATTTTGCTATCATCTATTTTAACATCTTGAGTCGGGTTTCACATAAAAGAACTAGAGCCAGGATGTTTGGGAAATTAACAGATGATATTTAGCAAACATTTTGACGGGTCATAAAGAAACATCTGCAGCGAGTCTGAGACGAGTCGTGTGTTGGGGGAAGGAGGCCCCTCTCCAGCAGCTGCATTGGGTTACAAGGTTGAGCTGAGCGAAGCGTTCTGAGCTGATGGCCGCGCGATTCAACGAGTCCCCAGCAGGGGGCACCATGTCGCAGTAAACTCTCTCCTTTTTATAGTTTTGCTGGGATCTGCAGACCTTACACATAATTGGCAGTTTGATTTCTCTAACCCTCTGCTTCCTCCTTCAAAGCAGACACTCCTCTCTAGGAAGCTTTCCTCCCACACCTTATTAAAATGGACATTTTGATGGGAGGTGGCTCTTGTGGAGAGGAGTAAAAGCAAAATCTGAAGACGGAAGACAAGTCAATGAAATTAAATAGAAGGTTGAATACATACTCACACAAGTTTAAAGCTGGTCTTGCCTGACTTTCATGATGGACCCAAAGAGCACAAGGACCCAAAGAGCACAAAGAGCATGACAGACCCAAAGAGCACAATTCCTAGACTGTCTCATAAAACTCTGAGTCAATGGTGCACATCAGTATAAAAGGGCCTCCTGGTATTTCATTTCTCAAGGGTCAACAGTATTAGTTGACAGCCTCTGTCTGTGCAGAAAACACGCCGTGTTCTCCTAGCACTGCATAAACAATCACAATAAATTATCCACTCATTAGCCAAAACAATCAGCCCTGTTTCAGACAATCCTAAAGTGTCTTAAAAGCAAATAATTCAGAAGTAGACAAACCAGGTTCCAGTGTTGCCAGCCGTGACTATTTAAGCATTTTAAATAACTTTTTTTTGTCCTTTGAATAAATAATAATTTATATGTTTTGAATATATAAAGGAACAATTTCAAATAAATTTAGGCAATTTAATTCATTACACTTCACAGCTCTGTAGACATATTTGGGCAAAAATTCTCATTTTAAACTTGTGGATTTTGATAGCTATTTTTTTTTTCATTTTTCTTTTAAATCTTTTCCTGCTGGAGATTTTCTCGAGCAAGTAGGGGGTCCTTACTCACCCTGGCTCTCTTCTCAGCCACATTTTAGAAACCGATTCATTCTAGAAATGTTAACTCATTTAAGCCTCCTGAGGTAGCTGTCATGAAGGGTAAACTGAGGCACAGAGAAATTAATGACTTGATAGAATAAACAGAAGTGGCAAGTAGCCCGGGCAGGATTTGAACCAAGAAGTCCATAGCCAAAGCCCAGATTCTTAGCTACCGTACCATGTTATCATGCCTGGGTGCTTAATATTGAAAAGCCCTTTGTTGTACACACATTCAGTTAGTAAATGGCTCTTTTAATTACATGTGATAACCTAGGTAAGGTATCTTGTCCAATCCCTGGCTCATAGTAGATGCTTGATAAAAACTGGGGGTACTGGAGGAGGACAGATGTGTGTATGTGTATTGATCCTCTGTACTCATTTAGTGAAGTGGTTGATAGCACTAGGATATTTCCAGCCCTTTCAATCACACTCCATGTGGCATTTTTCAATGAACTTTGTCACACTAAGTTCGGTCTCCCCATCTGGGGATATTCCTAGAGTCTCCCTCACAGAGCTAAGGTCCAGGTAAATGAAATCATGCATATAAAAACCTAGCCCAGTGCCTGGCACAGGATAACAGGTTGCAATTCTTTCCATTTTATTTAGACTCAGTTTTATGTGAGGATTTCATCAGTGTTTAGTATCTTATAAGGTAACTATCTACTGAAATTTTCCCTCCAAGAAGGCCATTCTAGGAGCAAGTTCAAGACTTTTTGGAGTGACATGGAAGCATCTGGTAATCAATATTGATTGAGGCTTTTGGAAGGAAAAAAGATGAAGAGCACCATTAGAAAGTCAGTTATGGACTGAAATTTGGCAAGGTTTACAGAGCTTCAAGTCCAACACTTCTCCTTGGTAGCCAGTACTTTATGCAAGCGAAAGCTGGAAACTCTGCCGTTGACAGAGGACAAGGAAGGATAAAGAAATGAGAGGAGAAGCTCACATAGGCCGCAGAGCAGGGTAGGCCTTCCCCCCTTGTTCCCTCTCCTTGCTCCATCTCAGGCTACAACTGCCCCTCATTTTGTTCCCCTTCCCCTGGCTGGACTCTTCCTCCCCATACCTCCTCTTCAAGCAGCTGTTGGGTGGTGAAAGAGCATCCCGAGCTGTCTTTGCTGCCTGGAGGCTGTGAGAGGAGCCAGGTGGCCTCTGTGAGTGACCAGGGGAGTTGAGTTCAAGGCCGGTGGTGAAGGAAGAGTGGTTTCCCTCGAACCTGCATGGGTGTGTAAAGGCCACAAGCATCTTTGCTGAATGGTTGTCTTTGCTATAAGGAAAGGGAAACAATAGTCAGTCCTCAAAGTTGTGTTTTAAACCATTGTGGGAGCCATGATGGTTTACTCAACAACAGTCTAAGGTAGGATTTTCCCAGTGGTCACATGCCTTGCTGGGAAGCGGCATGTGCACAATGTCTTCCTGGGGTTCTCACGGACCCAGGCAATTTTTTAAAAATTATTTGTTTATTTATTTACTTGAAAAAGAGAGAATATGAGAGAGGTCAGCGGGAGAAGCAAACTCCCTGCTGAGCAGGGAGCCCAAGGTGGGACTCCATCCCAGGACTCCAGGATCATGACCCGAGCTGAAGGCAGTTGCTTAACCAACTGAGCCACCCCAGCACCCGGATCCAGGCAATTTTTAAGATGGCATTTTAATGTTGCTGTTTCTGTGCCATTCCTTATGATTTCCTTCTCACCCAAACAGGACTTGTCATTGATGATGCTCATGTAATTCCAAAATACATGAAGGGTAGTCAGGACTACAAGACACCCTGGTGCTAGTGGGAGTTAGAAATAGTGGAAAACACTATTGTGATACGTATCTCTATATTTGTGCATCCCAGTCCCCCTGCAAAGGACAGCTGGGAAACTTTTATCAAAAAGAGTAAGAAATATGGGATGCCTGGGTGGCTCAGTTGCTTAAGCATCTGCCTTTGGCTCAGGTCATGATCCTGGGGTCCTGGGATCGAGGTCCACATTGGGCTTGAGCCCCACATTGGGCTCCCTGCTCAGTGGGGAGTCTGCTTCTTCCTCTGCCTCTTCCCCCCGCCACGACCCAGTAAATAAATAAAATCTTTTTTTAAAAAATGTAAGAAATAAATTCCAAAGAGATTTCACTCTACAATTTATTTATTCATTCACATTTTTTTTTTTTTGAGCTCCCATTATGTGCCCAGCACTGGGCTAGGAGTCACAAAGAAGCATAAGGCACAATTCTTGCCTTCAGTGAACCTGTGGTCACTGTGGGAGGGAAGGTCAAAGAGACCAACTTTCCACAGTGTGAAGAGCACAATAATGGAGGCATATCAAGGTGCTGTGTGCACTTGGGTGGGGAGGAGTTTGGAGAGGAGCACCTGAGCTGGCTGAGGCTGCCCACAGAGTAAGCTCTATAAGGCCTATGACCCTCAGCAAAGCAAGTGGACCTAGAGAAGAAAAGGGAGGGGATGGTTCTAGATAAGCATCCAGAACTCACTGAAGCATGAAATCACTCCGGGCAACTGGAAACTGCAAGGAGTGAAGCTTCTTTGTGGAGGGACCATGAGAGAGGTCTCTAGAAAGGTGGGTGAGTCCAGATGGGCCATACTAAAGAAAGAGTGTTTTGTCCTCCAGACAGAGGGAAACCACTAAGGTGTTAAGTCTGAGAGTGATATAATCAGATTTGAATCTTAAAAAAATCACGTCAATAAAAGTTTAGGAGTTCATTTTCAAGGGTGGGTCTGAGATACAGAGATGGTTACCTGGGCTCTCCCTATAAATCCTTCCCAGAAGTGAGTTCTCACTGGATAGGAAGCAGGAATCCTGACAGTCCAAACTGGAAGAAGTCCATGCCTACGACCCTGACTCCTTTTATCTGGAAGCGATTAACCTGGGCCACAGATTCTCTGCAGCTCGTCCCATTAAGAAAGAAAGTCCTTTTCCCGCCTCTTGAGTCATGGCCAGCCTTGTGATTCCCTCTGACTGAAAGAATATGGCAGAAGTGGCATCGTGAGAATTTCAAGCCCAGGCCTCAAGAAATCTTACAGCTTTCTCTTTCACCTGCTTGGATAACCAAAATCACCACATAAGAAAGCCCAGAACAGCCTCCTTGAGGATGAGAGACCCAGTGGAGAGAAGTCCAACTGTCAAGCCATCCAACAATTCATTCACATATGAATGAGACCATCCCCAACCAGCCAGCCTCCCACCAACCCACCAACCCATGGCAGCCACACAGGTAACCTCAGTTATGACAACAAAGAGAACCATCCAGAATGAATGACAAAACCAAGGGTGAATCCATGGCCCTTGTTGGACACCACTGTGCGTGAGGGCAGTGACTTACACAGAAATAGGTAACTGGTCTCCTCTCTTCTGCAACTCCTGAAAACTGTCATGGTGCCCAGAAGCCGTCCAGAGCCTCACCGGAGTGAATCCTGTCTGGAGGGGACATAGACTTCCCATACCTTGCGGAGAACAGGCTTCTCTGCTAGCATGGTCTTGGTAGCCTCCCCTCCAGAGGGCCGGTTAGGGTGCCTGACTTTCTCTAACTTACATCTAACTATAAATGCACTGCCCTGATTGATGAGACATCGATATTAATTAATAATTCATAGTAGGGTCAGACTTTTCACATGTACTCATAACTTTAAATCTCAAGAAATGCTCCTGTTAGATAGCTGGGAAAGCAGCTTTTCCTTTAAATCCTGGTCTTAAAAAAAAAAAAAAAAGTTACCTTTAGTCCCTCAGAGTTTTGGGAAAGTGTGTGAAAAAGCCAAAGTCGGTGAGAGATGCTGTTTTTCTCCTCAGGGCAGGATGCCCCTCCTGCAGAAAATAGCTTTCATGTGAACAGTGGGGACAGACAAGGAGAAGACAAAATGAGGGATAGTCACAGGGCCTCGGATCCCATATGGTGGGGCTGGGTAGGCACTCGAAACCAAGCTGATGTTATGAAATTCACGGCATCTAAATTCCTGCACAGACATCAAAAGCGAAAGAGCCTTGTTGCCACACACTTGAACTCATTTTGAACCCACAGGCATTCTCTGTAGCACACTACCATGCCTCATCTTTGTTCCATAAATCTAAAGTTAAGTTTCTATCTTTCTGCTGTCACCACGCTATACCAAAACAGCTAGACAGGTTTGTGTGTGTGTGTGTGTGTGTGTGTGTTTAAACCAAACTTAGAGGATATGTTTGGGATGTCCTGACTTGAAAAAAATAAGCCCTGGGATTTGCAAGCATCAAAGTCCCTCAGGGAGGCCCCAGAGGGCAGGTAGAAGTAAGACACGAAAGACCCTTGCAGCAGCTACCAATCAGAGCCATGGCAAGGCATTACACCGCCAGGCCCAGAAAAAACAAAACTGGGTTTCAAATGCGCGCCCAGACCCAGCCCATGAAGGGTTTCCGTCGCATGCATCCGTTCTCAGTGGAGCTGTTTCTCATGAAGCCACATTTGTAATGTTCTCCAGTTCGAGCAGCAGCGGGGATTTCTTTATTTAGCAAGGGTTAAAGATCGTTGCCAGCAATGCAGGGGGAGGCCCATGAGTGTCATAAATAGCTATGCACACTGCCCTTAGGAGCTGCACCCTTTGGAAACAAAGACATATTTGAAGCGGAGTTTAAAGTAAGAGATGCCACATTATGTTCTCTCTGGGAACACTTTTCCTCTCCAGGGGTGGAGTTCGGAGCTCACCCTGTGAATGAGCACAAGCGATCCAGTAGAAACGATTCTTTTTTTTTTTTTTTTTTAAAGACATTTATTTATGTATGTGATAGAGAGAGTGTAGTGGAGTTGGGGGGTAGGGAGAGGCAGAGGGAGAGGGAATCCTAAGCAGACCTCGTGCTGAGTGTGGAGCCCTATGCAGGCCTCCATCTCCTAACCCTGAGAGATCCTGACCTGAGCCAAAGACCAAGAGTGGGACGCTCAGCTCACTGAGCCACCCGCGTGCCCCAAAACAGTTCTAGTAGTTCAGAGTCCCTGCTGTGAACCTTGGAAAACCACTTGCGTGTTTGCCTTGTGGTATGAAGTAAAGTTGTCTGTGTGTTTCCATATATGCTCGCAGAGGCATTTAATAAACAGTAGTTGGATGAGCAAATGAATGAATGGGCACTGCCTGAGGAGCTGTGAAAGTGGACGAGTGAAATGAAGCAGCTGACAGAACCCTTCACAGAAAGCCAGACCTTGTTAGCTAGGCTTGCAACTGAATGACCTTGTTAGTTCTATGACTTAATAGAGTGTTGAAATTTTTCAAACTACATTTAAAGCATCTAAAATATAAAACTGTGGCTTTAAAAGGCCAGAACTACAGTGTTTCCATAATACTTTCCATAAGAACTGTTTACCTCATGTTTAATATTGGCACTGCCACTGTTCCTGCAAAGAATTGACAAACCAGTTCAATACACCTCATTTAGAACCATTATAGGGCATTTCATCAAAGATCTGGTTATGAATGTCTCCAATGAAAGGATCAATGAGGTTTTTATTATGGTCGGGAGGGATTTTGTGGGGGAAAAAATCCCTATAAAATGAAGGCAACGGGACTAAAGCATGACCTGGACAATGGACATGTTCTATTTTACCCTATTGAAGGTAAATAGAATTTTTATGTTTACAGTAGTCTATTCCCACATATATTATCCATGTAATTGTTTATGCTTCAAAACTCACTCCATGGCAGTTTTACAAGCAGCATAGATAGACAATTCTCAGGAGTTAGTGCTTGGGGACAGCTTTAAAGCAAAAACTTCCTTATAATTAGCACATTTGGTACATTAGCAATAATAATAGCAATAGTAAAACAAGCCTGCAGCTCACCAAACCCCTGCTTCTCAGAAGAGTGTTAAGGAGGAAGGTTCTGGGGGGCTCCTACCTTGCTACAATTGGGTCAAGGTTCCCCTGCATTGTGGTCTTAGTTAAAGATCCTGCAAAACACCGTGTATTTAAGCACCTCTTTGTGTATCTTCTTTACACAAAATGAATTAATTTAGCCTTAACATGGTTCTATTTAGTTTCAGATGGTTTTATAATTTGATAAGAAAAACATCTCTAACTGGCTTTAATATTTTTCTTCAGTTTGTACCTGCCAAGTCAGTAATTTGAAGGAAGCTGAATGAAATCTCCAGAAGGGTTCTGTTTCATATTATCTCCCTAGTTTTGTTCAGCCTTATTAGTAAACTCTCACACTTTTTGTCCGTTATACAAATCTCCGAAACATGTAACAAAAGACTTGAGAAAAACAAACATTGTTTTCCTGTAGGTATCCGTCAAGATTCTTTGGACGCAAGGCAAAGAACCAGACTGGCTAATGGAAGTCCAGAAACAGGTGGTGGGAAGGATACTGGACAGCCTGGGCTGAGAAAGCTGAATGGCGGGTCCCAGGCTGAACGGGCGGGGTCACCATCAGAGCCCCTGGGTGGACACACCGACCTTCAGTCTCTCAGGATAGGGCATGTGATTGGCCCAGTTGGATCTAGACTGCCTCCTCTGCGCCAATCAGATGCGGTCAGGAGCTTGGGAGGGAAGCTCAGACAGGTCGCGGGAGGGCACCACGCACCGACCTATCACTCCTCCTTACGCTGAAAGCACTTGGTTGTTGTAAGCAACCCCTAGGGACGTTGGTTCTATTTTATCTGCTAGTGGTGAGTGCGTGTTTTTTTCCCAGGATAGACCCAACAACAAAATAACACTTGATGTTTGTGCAGTTTTACAGTTTCAAAACATTTGGCATACATTATTATTAATGGCACCTTTCTATTAGTTGTAAAAAGCTATCATTCACTGAACACTTACTGACTTTCTGGTGGTAAATTACCACTTACGCTGTGCTAACAATGTGCTAGGCTAATGCTAAGCACTTTGCATAGATTATCTCTAATCCTCACCAAACAAACAAACAAAAACCCCAGTAGGTTTGTGTTATTATCAAATTTGCCAGATCATTTCTGGAATAAGACAGGATACAAGTAAAGTAAAATAATAAACACACACCAAAGTGATATCTCACACATGGACTTACTTGACCTTCCCAAGACCCTGATGAAATCAAAATTACTCACATTACACAGAAAAGGATGCCAAGGCCCACAGACAAGGATGCCCCATACCTGTAAACTTGTAAATGGTAAAATTATCATCTAACTGCCTGTTAGGTGCTCTTTACCATATTAGGCCAATAGAACTCGAGTGACTCTATAGATAAGGACTTTCTAAAACTTTGCCTATCTTAGTAAAACTGGATTTTAGTTCATAGAATCTGGAGTAATGAGAGATAAATCCTTGCTGAACTGGGTTTCTTATCTTAGTTTCTTTAAGAGAGAAGACAGGAAATGAGTGAATTATAGTATAGTCAAAATTGCCATAATTAAGGGACTCAAAAGTTACATGACTTAAATTCTCACAAACGTAGGGGTCTGGAATAAGCAGGCCAGGAAAGGCAGGGTAGTGCTACTCTCCTTCACATGCGCCTTCTGGAATCACCATTCCCAGCAAATGAGAAAGAGGAAAGTTTGGGGCAAGCAGCTTATATTTTAAGACTGAGAATCTGTACCGTCTCACTTTGGTTTACCTCCTATTGGTCCAAATTCAGTCATATGGCCATAACTATTGCAAAGGAAGATGGGAAATGTACTTTCTAACTAAGGGAACAAGCACCCACTGAAAATTTAAGAGGGGAAACATTACTGAAGGTGGGGAGAGGAAGTGGAAACCAGGGGACCATTAGCCACTTCTGACACAAGGAGTATTTTTACATGTTCTTTTTTTAAGCAATTAGAATTTGGAAAAATAGCTATTCCTAATCAGGAGCAGATCCAGGTTTTCTGGAACTTGAAGCTTATACAATCTGGAGGAAGTGGTATATGGAGGTCTTTTTTCAAGAAAAATAATACAAAAATATTGAACTTTTGGAAATGTTACAAAAACATATGATCTTGGGAACACATTGCTCGCCCCTCCAGGGGCCCTGCCTCATCCGGAATCTATGCAAGAGAGAAGCCCAAAACTTTAAGCCTCAGTAGCTTCAGGGTAAACCAGTTTATCCCTGTAATAGCTGAATTTCTCAACATGTTGTTCCTGCACACTTTCGAACACATACATGTTATGACTTTGTAGCTAAAGATAATGGCTGAGTCAATGACAGAGAATCAGTGTGATTTTTTTTTTTTTTTATAGGAGCCAGTGGCCCAGCAGATGGTTGAGAGGCCTTTAGTGAGCTATTCTGACCAGTCAGTCCATCAGCCATAAATAAACACAGCCAGAACAATGACTCATAAAAAGCAAACAGTGATGTCAGTTCTAAGCTGAAGAGCTAGATCTCTCTTCTGACCATCCTGACCAGCATTATGGTCTTGCCAGGAGTTTGGTATTCTCTGCAGCCTCGGGTCCCAAATCTGTAGAAGAAGAGGCAGAGCTGGATTCTGCTCAGGCCTTCTACACCGTAGGGAAGATTCTGGTGAAATCTTAATGAAATATACTCTGACCTTCTTCACCTCATGGGCCTGAGCTTAAAGAAAAATTCTTCAGTCATTACAACAGCTACTTAACCATTTGCCTAGACTAAATCACAAAGTATGACAAACACAGTTTTACTAAAAATACACCTTGAATAAGGAAGAGAAAGCTGGTCCAGGTGTCCACCACATCCTGAAATGCACGCTTCCTCCTTAGATATTTCCAAACATGCACAGTTCTCCTCAGCACGGCTCAAATGTTCATTTGTTCGTTCGTTCATTCATTCATTCATTCATTCACTCATTCATTCATTCCAGGAACATTCATTTTCTCCTTGCTCCATGCAGGCAGGCCCAAGGATGCAGGAGGGGATAAGGGAAGGGCGCGGGCACGCAGCGGAGGGTGAGAAGGGCGATACCAGAGTTATGTGTAGAGCCCCTGGGGACACACACATAATCCTTAACTGGGAGGGGGTAGAGGTGCCACAGCAAGAGAGGATGGAGGGATGTTAAATATTAGTCACCACGAAGATGATTTTTCTTTTTGGTTCACTAGGCTAAAGCAACCTCTCCCTTTCCAGAATACCGGGTCCACAGGACACCAGTCACATCCCCTGCGTGGCACTCGGCATCAGCCTTACCTTTCCGGCTGTAATATAAATGGTGGAGGAGGATAGGATGAACTATGAGCAGGTATGAATGTGCAAGGGACACTGATACTTATTAAGCACCGGTTTCAAGTTAGGTAGTTTATATATTCTGATTTATTTAAGTCATATTTTTAAAAACTCGATAAGGAGGGTAATATCTCTATTTTGCAGATAAGAAAACTGAGGGTAAAAATAAATAAATAAATGGGCTCCCTGGGGCGGGGGGGGGGGTTGTCAGTCAGTTAAGTGTCTGCCTTCAGCTCAGGTCCTGATCTCAGGGTCTGCGCTTAGTAGGGAGTCTGCTTCCCTCTCCCTTTCTTTCTGCCTCTTCCCCCACTCAGGCACTTGCTTTCTTTCTTTCTCTCTTTTTCTAATAAATAAATAAAATCTTTAAAAAATAAATTAAGTTTTAAAAAAATGAAATAAGATTAAATAAGTAAATAAATAAAGAGTTTGTCCAGCCTCACATACCAGCACTGGTGGAGTGAGTGGGAATTTGAATCTAGTTGTCTCTGATTGCAAAGCCACTATACTTCCCAGATACCAGACTTAATCTTTTTTCTTTTACCTCACAGTACATAAAACACTTGATTACTATTAATAAATAGTCTCACTGGGCCTTTCTTCTTGGGCCTTCTTTTAGATTAATAACAAGAAAACCTACCACAGCCTGGTTTCTTCTGGTCGAGACATCTGTTAGTTCAAGATAAACATGTAGAACACTACCTTAGCACAAGCCATTCAATAATGATTAAATGACATAAAATGAAAAATAAAATAAAATGACATTTTAAATAATGACATCTAAAGAACAACTTTGGCAATTAAACACTCCAGAGTATTATGTCCATCTATTGCCAATACCAAGCCTGCTGGTAAATCTGTGCTCTGCACTTTCAGATCTTAGGAAAAAACAAATTAAAAAAAAAAAAAAAAGGAGAAGAAGAAGAAAAAGCCAGGATTGTTGAAAGTGTTGTTGCGTTTTTTTTTTTTTTCCTCACATAAACTGATTTCTGTGTTGACTGGCAGCCATGTGATTTAGTTTGGATATTTGCGGTCAAACCAAAAGCAAATTTTCTTTTTACCAAATCCTATTATATCTCTTATTACTGGGGCATGGGAAAACATTACCTAGTATTTTTTATTTAGTGTTTTTAGAAAAGAATCATCTATCTTCCTTTCTAAGCAAAAGAAACTAGATGTTTTTTAGTTAGTATTAATATTCCAGCCAGTAAGTTCCATGTGTTATTATGGAAATAATATATATTATTGAAAAATTTTTAAAAAGCGGACCATAACCCTCATGGTATATACTGTTCTTAGCACTGATGTTAGACTAGCACAACAACTCTAAGCTGATTTGGGATTTTTGTGTCTAGGCACAAAACCCCAACAGTTCTGTCTTCTGATGTGCTTTCGAAACTCTTCTTAGCCAACTTTGCATTGCATATTTGAAAGAACTTATTGTAATAGTCAAACTTTTATAGAAATCCAACTCTTTTTTTTTTAAGATTTTATTTACTTATTTGACAGAGAGAGAGAAAGTGATAGAGGGAACACAAGCAGGGGGAGGGGAAGAGGGAGAAGCAGGCTTCCTGCTGAGTAGGGAGCCTGATGTGGGGATCCATCCCAGGACACTGGGATCATGACCTGAGCCAAAGGCAGATGCTTAAAGACTGAGTCACCCAAGTGCCCCTCAACTCATTTTTAAAAATAAAAATCCTTTCGGGGCCCCTGGGTGGCTCAGTGGGTTAAGCCTCTGCCTTCAGCTCAGGTCATGATCTCAGGGTCCTGGGATCGAGAGCCCCACATCATGCTCCCTGCTCAGTGGGGAGCCTGCTTCCCCGCCCCTCCCTGTAACCCCTGCCTGCCTCTCTGCCTACTTGTGATCCCTGTCTGTCAAAAAAATAAATACAATCTTTAAAAAAAAATCCTTTCACTCTCTGAGAAGATTCAAGACCCTTCAAATGATACAACAGAAAACTAATGTTGAATGATAGAAATTATTCTCAGAACATAGTAATATCCATGTGGAGATGTGGGCCCTGCTTGCAGGCCAGGGATAGCAGGGTAAATTGAAGCAGCTGTCTGGAAAAAGAGAATAGCTCACCCAATAATAATTGGGGCAAAAAAATAGGTGGCAATTTCCCATTAGTTCATTTCAGTGTAAACAGAGCCTTTTAACTACAATTCTCATACACCTTAATCCTTGCCCAGATTGCATAAAGAACAGAATCTGCCATTTTAGTTTTTTTCAGACATGGGTACCTTTATTTACCTTCTTTAATAAACCTTAGAATCATAGAGCTCATGTAACTCTGCAAACCGACTTCCCAGTTGAGAACATTGAGGCAGTGGGGCGCCAGGGAGGCTCATTCAGTTAAGCAACCGACTCTTGGTTTTCACTCAGGTCATGACCTCAGGGTCACAATCGCAGGGTTGCGAGATCCAGCCCGAGTGAAGCCCCACATGGAGCATTGCACTGGGCTCCTAACTCAGCAGGGAGTCTGCTAGAGATTCTCCCCCTCTGCCCTTCCCTCTTCTCTCTCTCTCTCTCTGTTTCTCTCCCTCTCTCTCTGAAATAATAAATAAATAAGAAAGAAAGAAAAGAAGGAAGGGAGGAAGGAAGGAAGGAAGGAAAAAAGAAAGAAAGAAAGAAAGAAAGATAGAAAGATAGAAAGATAGAAAGAAAACATTGAGACAGAGAGAAGCAAAGTGATATGCCCAAGTTCACGACCCTTTGGAAAAGCCAGGATGAGAAGCCAGTCCTCTAGACCTGGTTTCCCACCCTCAGCACTATGAGTATTTCAGACCAGATACTTCTTCTTTGTAGGGACTTTGTTGTGTCTTGTTATTTATTGGGCAATATTACTCTCATCTGAGCCTATTGTTTATGTAGGAACTGATTCCAAGCTCTACGTCTCTTTATAGTATCAATGTGTGTGCTATGTAGGAAAATTATCAGCACATCTGGCCTCTTCCCACTTTATGTCAGTTGCACCCCAGTTGTGACACCCAAAAATATCTCCAGACTTTGCCAAATGCTCCCCAGGGGCCAAAATCGCTTCCAGTTGAGATCTCACTTCTCTAGACCTAGCTTGATTTGCCTAATGATTCCTCAGCCCAAACCCAGGTTCAGATATGCCCAGGCTTGCTTTAGAAGTATTCCTCTGTGAGAAGTCCATACTCTTTTCCTGGGAGGAATGGTGGTGAGATAGAAAGGGCACATAAAATGGAACACCTGCCAGAGTTAGGTTTAAATTCAGATTTTGTTACGCACTTGCCGCTCACTATAATATTTTTTATTTTCGCTGGCCCCCATTTCCTCAGCTGTATATGGGAATAACAATGCCTACATCCAAGTTTAAGTATTCAATAAGAGTCCGTGAACACTGTGACTCATTGCCTGGCACCCAAGAAAAGCAGGATAATGTTAACTCCCTTCTATTTTGATCCTTCCCACTAATCATGGTACCAAAACTACTAGAAAAGAGGAAGCATTTACCAATGGAAAAACAGTGGTGCTGTAGTAAGGATCTGGAAGACTCAGAGTTGAAAAAGCTGGTCTTCATTGAAGAATTTTAGGCCCAAGCTTTGCCAAGAAATCTCAAGACTCCTCAAAGAACAGTCTACCTGAATTCTAACTACTAGTGGAACTAAACGAAGAGAAAGACAACCAAATAGCAGGATCAAATCAGGAGTCCCAGGACAGTAACGCAGGTGAGACTCAGGCCTTAAGTCGGAGGCCTAGTATGTGAGATCTGGGGGAGTCTGTCTAAGGTGGGGATGAGATTGAGGATCAAGGGACTTCCTCCATGTCATAAGAGATCTTGGTTCTTCAGAAAAATCTTTCCAGAACGAAAATTTCTCCCTTTTGGAAGCCTGTGGCAGTGTTACAACTTTAAAACATGTTAAAAACATGACTACCAATTATTTTCTATGGAAAAATATCTGGAAAAACTTTACTGCACATAGCAAGACAACATGATTCTCAAAACAACTCTTTTAGGACAGGATTAATGTTCAGTTAAAAGTTACAGTTCTTAAGACTTTATTTTGCCCATGATGCCTTATTAACTACTGGACAATGTCCATTTCATTCTGGGCCTATTATTTATGAATGAACTGAATTTCAAGCTCGGAACTATCTCTGTTCTACTTCTCTTTATGGTATCAGTTAAAGACTTGTGAATAATGAAAAATGGAAATCAATAATTTAAGTTAAAATTTTTTATTTCCAATTCCTCCTTATCCCTTTAAAATTTTAGTCTTCTATTTCAATAGAATTAAAATGTTATGCATTTGATACGTATGACAGCTTTATCTGTAACAATATTATTACCATTGCCACCCATCACAAAAACCTGGAAACAACCTCAATGTTTGTTGTGTATTGAAATGTATCCCCCACCCCAAAATGTTACATTAACACTCTAACCCCTAGTACCTCAGAATATGACCTTATTTACAAATATGGTCTCTGCAGATGTAGTTGAGTTAAGATAAAGTCCTTAGGATGGGCCTTAAGCCAATATGACTGTTCCTTTTTAACAGGGGGAAATGTGGACCCAGACATAGAGATGCACAGAGAGAAGACTATGTGAAGAGGCAGCAGGAGAATGCCACGTGAAGATGAAGGATATGAATGAAGTCTCTAAGCCAAGGAATGCCAAAGATCTCCAGCAGATCACCAGAAGCTAGGAAGGAGGAAGGAAGGATTCCCCTGCAGGTTTCAGACACACTTGCAGACAAGACTCAGGCCTTGAGTCTATTTCTCTATCCATTTTTAAAAATTTTCTGTCATTCCAGAAATCTGGATGAGTTGAGGACTAAAAAAAGGAGTCAGAGGCCTCGTGAATGAGATCTGGGTGATGTTCATCAAGGATGGGGAGGAGGTTGGGGATCAATGGACTCCCTCATATTCTGGAGATCTTATTTCTGAAGGAAGGAGAGTTTTGGCCCCACGTGGTATTTGGACTCTGGCAGGAAGCTGGCCCACACCAAACCAGAAGGTGCCATATCATATAAACTCTGGAGTAGGGTGTTGGTAGTGAAAGGAGGGCTTTCCTAGGCCACCCTGGAGTCTACGTGGCTTGGATAGGACCCAGAAGTTCTTACAGGCCCCTGAAGCAGACACAGATGGTAGCCACTGAGAACCAGCCCGAGGCCCACCAGAGTAAGAAATAAAATGGAAGGACTAGTCCAGGGACCAGAACTAGCATGTGACACGGACTCAAGGAACCCACAGTGCCATGAAAGGGACTCCAGTTTCCTAGGGGGGCCTCCAGCCTCGGCCACACAGACTGAAGGCTACCTCAGCAACAGGCCTCCCTCACAGCTGCCAGCCAACACTCATTTTGAAATCCATCCCACCTCGGCAGTCACCTTCCCAACATCTTTACAACAGGGACAAATAAAGATCCCAAGGGAAGCACTAAAGCTACAAGGATCTATATCCCCTTCCACCTCATCTTCACACACCAAGATTCCTCTGAGACGAGGGTATGGGCAGACCTGAGTGGAGCCCATTTTATCTAAAGCATGTGAGCATCTGTAAAGACTGTTTAAAGACTGTTTACCACAGAGTAAATTTACCAGTTAGCAAAAATCCAGTGTTTAACAATTTTTTTCTGCTCCGGAGACATAAGTGAGGACTTACAAGGAAGACCAAATTGGTCTCAAATAATCAAAAAGCTATATATTTTGCCTGAGTGTGTTATGAAAAAGCATGTGATCTTATTAAATGGGTATGTAGACAATGATTAAAAGAAAATACCCAAAATGAAAACAATTTATTTTTTCATTTTTTACTTTTTTTTTTTTTTTTAAGAACATTTTGCCTAGCCCCTGTCTCTGAAGAAGGTTCTATGGCGGTTGCATAAGTGCATATTTACAATAAGACTGTCGAAATTTTTGGAAAGTAAACATCTTTCCAGCCAAGGCCTGGTTCCCATATAAAGGCGTTAGTAAAGCTGAAGATGCAGAAAAGGTTTCCTTTTTTAGTCTTCAACTCATCCAGATTTCTGGAATGACAGAGAGTTAAAAAAATGGATAGAGAAATAGAAATAGTTCGGAAAACCTTCACCTCACTCCTTCCCACTCAGCTACTTGCTGCAGGTCTGCGGACAGCACTTGTGAACAGCGGCCCCTCTTGGCTACCTGGAGCCCAGCAGGCCCCAGACATGGGGCTGCTTCACATCTGTGACCACTTTTTCTTTCACACTTTTCAGAGCTCACATGGTATGTCCCCAAAGTAATTCAAACAATATGAAAGAACAGTCTGCATGTTTTTGTTTTCGCACTTCTCTCTTATTTAGAAGGAAGGCCAGCTGTCCTACCTAGGAACGCAGGCTACCTAGGAACAGGGCCCGTCTCATGACTGGGACCGCCTGAGGCATGTGGTTTGAAGAGTGTGATGATGGGACGGCCTTCCTCCTTGGGTACATCCGCTCCCTCTGTGCCTCAGGTACCAAGCATCCTAGCTCCTAGCATCAGGGCCTCCACTCACGGGTCTTCAACATACCTCTGCTTGCACGGCTCACCTTTTAAAACACATCCACTCAAAAAAAACAACAAAACAAGACCACATCCACTCACCAGGAGAAGTAACACTTTTAGCGAGTAGCCCTTGCAAGACTGATCAACTAGATATGTGTAAAGTCTCAAAGGACAGGAGCCAGGCTCAGTACGAGAAAGAAGCAGAATCACGCAGTACGTGGGGAAGAGTAGGAAAAAGACATCTAGAGATGATTTCTTGGCTCTCAGGAAGTCATTGCAAGAACAACGGTTAGCATTTTATTTTTTTTTTAAAGATTTTATTTATTTATTTGACAGACAGAGATCACAAGTAGGCAGAGAGGCAGGCAGAACGAGAGAGAGAGAGAGGGAAGCAGGCTTCCTGCGGAGCAGGGAGCCCGATGCGGGGCTCGATCCCAGGACCCTGAGATCATGACCCGAGCCAAAGGCAGCAGCCCAAACCACTGAGCCACCCAGGCGCCCCACAGTTAGCATTTTAAATGATTGCTCTGTGTTTGGCACTTTAATACTGTACTTCAATTAATTTTCATAAAAACTCCTTTGAGGTTAGTATTGTTATCTTCAGTTTACAGAGGGTTAAAATGAGGCCCAGAAAGTTTAAGTGATTGGCTCGTGCCAGTTGTCGTGCAAGTTGTGGAAAGAGGTAAAACTCAAGACTGCTGATTCTGAAACCTGTGTTCTTTCCTCAGTTTCTCATGTTTGTGGGTATGTGTGTGTGTGTTTCTGTGAGGTGGGCAGACTCTGTTGGGAAAGGAAATAAAGTTAAAGGCAATAAAAACAGGGTACCCAGATGGCTCAGTCGGTTAAGCCACTGCCTTTGGCTTTGGTCATGATCCCAGGGTCCTGGGATCGAGTCCCACATCGGGCTCTCTGCTCAGCGGGGAGCCTGCTTCTTCCCCCTTCCCTGCCTGCCTCTCTGCCTACTTGTGGTCTCTGTCAAATAGATGGATAAAATCTTTTTTTTTTTTAAAGGCACTAAAAACAATAACTTTGGCACTTAATTTTGACTATTATTAGGTCACCTTAAGAAATAATAGATATGTACATAGCTGAAAGGCTTAGCTAGAAGGTAAACTAATATTCAACACTGGGGGATTAACTTAAAAACTGTACCTTATTTACATATAGTAAAAATACTATGAAAACATTAAAATGATGCAGAAGGAAATGGAATGAACCTGAAGAGTTCACAGCATGTCGCTAAATTTGTTCTTTGTTTTAAGCTTGGTTCTGGTTACTATTGCATACATAACAAAGTGCACGAATTGCTCCCCCCCTTTTTTTTTCTCAAAAACTTGTAGGTCAGGAATTTGAGAAGGGCTCAAGCAGTTTTTGCTTGAGGTCTCCCCAGCAATTGCAGTAGGTTGAAAACGCAGTCCCCGAAAGCCTCACCTGGATTGGATATCCAAGATGTTGGGCAGCTGGAAGGTGAGTTTGGAGGCTGTTGGCTGCAAAGCCCACACATGGTGTCTTTGGATGGCTTGCACTCCTATATAGCAAGTTGAACTTTTTGCCTGATTGCTTGGAGCTCCAGCACACGTGTTAGAAAGAACAGGCAGAAGCTGAATACCTTTTCCCACTTAGCCTCAGAAGTCACCTAGAGTCACTTTAGCCACGTTCCGTTGGTTACAAGTGAGTCACAAGCCTACTCAGGTACAAGGCGAGAAAACAATGAAAGGAATATCAAAAAGTTTGCAACCAATTTTTAAAGCTGTTGTACCATGTCATTAAAGAGTTTTTCTAATAAAACACACGCTTTTTGGGGCGCCTGGGTGGCTCAGTGGATTAAGCCGCTGCCTTCGGCTCAGGTCATGATCTCAGTGTCCTGGGATCGAGCCCCGCATCGGGCTCTTTGCTCAGCGGGAGCCTGCTTCCTCCTCTCTCTCTGCCTGACTCTCCGCCTACTTGTGATCTTTCTCTCTGTCAAATAAATTAATAAAATCTTTAAAAAAAAAAAACACACGCTTTTGCTAAGTTGGCTTGTGGCTAGGAAAAGGAGATTATAAGGACGTAAATAAAATATTAAGAGCGATTTTCTCTGGAATTTGGATGAATTTTATTTTCATCTTTTTGTACCTGAATTTTTATCCCAAATATCTATAAATTTTGTGATCAGAAACAAATTGAATAAAAATATTTAATTTTTCAAGTTTGAAATTAATAGTTAACTAATATTTTATCTCCATATTCTTTACTAGCGAGGCACTTTCCCCCACATATCCATCTTCCAAAATCACCACAGAGCAATCTATCACACATAAAACCTTCAGGTACAAATTACACATGAATTCATACATGCTTTCTATCACATTCGTGTCAATAAATCTCCTCAGTGTCTTAGCCTGCTGCTTACCTGCCATGTCTGGCAATTCATAATGAGCCTTAAAATCACAATCAGTGCAGGACAGCTTCGAGGAAGTGATCATGGCCACAGCCTTCTCATGCAACACGTTCAGGAAAACTCACAAGGCCCCCTGCCACCCTCTCCTGACTAGGACAATTTTTTGGCGGCCAGTGCTGGTTTTTTTCTCGTAGAAAGTAATAGGGGATCTCAGATCAATCAGTTAATTGTGCTTTTGAGATTGTTACTCTGGGAGGAATAAAAGCAAAGATCAGCTCAATTGGCTAGGTTCACCAAAATTGATAAATACTGCCTCCATTGAGCAAATGGATAGACCATGAGTGAGATGATCCCCGAAGTCAGGCTACTTTCAATGCTAATACCAATTGCTATAGACAGAAGAAACAGATGTCTTTCACTTAGTGAGTGGTGGTATGTACTAGATCAAAATATTCACAAAAATCTCAGAGGCTAGACCATATTAATGACCCTCTCTTTTTCTTTCCTCCTCCCCTGAAAACACTATTAAAAAACTAAGGTCACCAGCTGTTGCATGCCATCAAGAACTAAAGAATTTATAGCAAGAGTCCTATTTAATTACAGCTCATGAAACTGATCCTATGGTATTGCAGACCTTATATATAAATATTATTTATATCCCCAACTTTCAGGAAAGCAAGGTCTATTTCACAACCTTGCCAAAGGTCAGGGATCTGCCCCCGATGTTAAACATAAAAGGAGTTGTATAACATAGCTAAACAGATTACGGACTGGTGTGCAGACATGGTTTTCTTCCCCACACAACTATAGCTCTCCTTTTCTGACAATGGAGAAAGAGCTCCATTCAATACATATCTCCTGACAGCCAAGAGAACCTGTCTGAAGAGTGCATACTTAATTTAGAAGGCCATGAAGGCCATGGGGAGCCATTGAGGGCTTACCAAGAAAGGAGTAATGTGACCTAAACTATACCTTAGGGGAATTAAAGCTGAAATTAGCAGAAGAGAAAACAAAACCACATAAATTTGAAAACTAGTTCTTTGAAAAGACTAATAGAATAGGTAAATCCCTCCCAAGCTTGATTAAAGAAAAAACAATAAGACAGTAATATTAGGAATGTGAAAAAGGAGACATAATAACAGGCATAATTATTTTTTTTAAAGATTTTATTTATTTATTTGACAGAGAGAAATCACAAGTAGATGGAGAGGCAGGCAGAGAGAGAGAGGAAAGCAGGCTCTCTGCCGAGCAGAGAGCCCGATGCGGGACTCGATCCCAGGACTCTGAGATCATGACCTGAGCTGAAGGCAGCGGCTCAATCCACTGAGCCACCCAGGCGCCCAACAGGCATAATTATTAACATAATAATAATTTTAGCCTCTGGAGGGGCTAAAAGGACTATCATAGAATACTATATGAAACATAGAGGGACACATTTGCAAACCTGAAGAAAACAGATGACCTCCTGGAAAAAATACAATTTTTCATAGTTGATCCAAAATCTAGTAAATGTGAATAGACTATGTGTACAAAGAGGTCACCATGGGCAACCTATTGATGAATCCAAGAAATATTTTTGGGTTTGAGACTGTTTGGAGGGATTAAGAAAGAGATGAGTGAAACTAACTTACTAATCTGGTCTAATTGAGTGAAAAAAAAAAACTGATTTAATGCAGAGAAAAACAAGCAGGAGGATCTGAAGTTAGGAGAAAGAGAAGGAATCACCTTGGAAACACCATGAGGTATAGCCAAGTGGCAATGCACATCCAAGTGGCAGAGTAGAACAATCCCCAAGTACGTATACTCACAGACTTACCCAGATGATGCCCTGGAATGCAAAAAGAAAATAGGCTATACTTATTTTTTTTAAGATTTTGCTTATTCACTTATATGAGAGAGACCAAACATGAGAGGGGGAAGGTTAGAAGGAGAAGCAGACCCCTCGCTGAGCAGGCAGCCCAATGTGGGACTCCAGTCCAGGACTCCAGGATCATGACGTGAGCTGAAGGCAGTTGCTCAACCAACTGAGTCACTCAGACACCCTTATCTTTTTTCTTCACTTCTAGATGTTTGTGTTATTTTATAAGATGTAAAAGATAATGCTGTGTACAAATACACTGAGTATATACATATAGCAGAGTGAACGCTCAAAAAAATTTTAGCGATATGGGTGAATAACCAAAAACATTTAGGGGTAGATCCATACAGCAGACTTGAACTGCAACAAAAATCCTAGAAAACGGTCTCAACTGGAGCACATCAGAAGGTTTGTTCTTTTCAAGAAGATGCAATTCATGCGTAAGGTGTTTGAATATATTGAAAATAGATCTATGCAGTTTCAGCAAAGACTGGATTGAATTCAGTGATAAGGACGTGGATATTAAATTACAGTAATTTTCTTACACAAAAAATTACACAACCCTAGGGAAAACAAAATATTGGACAAGATAGACAAAGTTACTAATCATACCACGTGCATGAATAGCATCTACCTAATTGTAATTATTTAAACACAACCCAAACGTGGACGTACATAAAATTACTATATAACAATACTGAGTGGACGAGGACCTAGGAAGGGTGCGTGTTATGGGAGGAAGCTGAAAGGGTTACAGCTTTATCTTCCAAGTGAGAAGTCACTGTGATAGATAATGTCTGACACTGAAAAATAAAAGTAGTATCTATATAAGTATCAAATAAGAAAGTAAATCTCAAGAAGAAAACATTATGTTTGACCTCAAGGAGACCAGAGACTCAAGGGAGAGAGCAATGCACAAAATTGTCTATCATAAATAGGGGACCCAGAGGACAGAAAAACTAATTCTGCCCAAGTTGCTCAGGAAAGACATCACAGAGTAAGAGAAAGCCCCATCGTCCATTCTCTCCATCTTTTCCTAATAAGATACACTCCTTGTTCCCTATCTCCACTTCAGGTTTCAAATGAGCACAAGGTCACTAGAGAGTCTATTTCCTGCCTCCCTTCCTGCTGATTGGGACTATGTTACTAAATTCTAAAGCGGGGAGAAGTGATGTTTGCAATTTCTGGATTACACGCTTAAAAAGAAGCTCCTGGTTATCTATTGGCTACTTTAGCCCTTCTCGTGGGCTGAGATGCAGGTGTTAGTAGCCTGCTTAGACCACGCGGACAGGGACAAATGTCAGAGGATGGCAGAGCAACAAAATAGAAAGCGTTTGGGCTGTATGACCCAATGGAACAGCACAGCCTACTTGGAGCCTGTCCACCAGCTCAGAGTTTTACGTGAACTAGAAACCGAGCTTCCCCTTTGTTCCAGTCACAATTAAAGTGTCTCTGTTAAAGTATCCAAAGCAGTATCTTAAGTAACATAGGGACCCTGTCTGGAAGGAGTTCTTGGACAAGATACAAATGGGAAAGGCACCAGGGCCAGGAATGATGAACGTGGGGGCTGCAGTGGGGATGTCCGAGGAGACGGGGAAGTTGGAACTCAATGATGTGATGCCAAATACGGAACTTCCACTTATCTGATAAGAAATTAGGAGCTATCAAAGGTTCCTTTATTATCAATAGTGCAAACTCTGTCATTAAAATCATGTAATGATCTGAGAATAATCTATAAATTATGCATTTTAAAACTACATAAAAAATAGATTACATGCAAACTCTATACAACCGATTACATAAAATGCTGGCTATCTCTAAGGATATCCTGGTTGGAACTGTAGCTTTTCTGCTACATTCAAAATTGTCTTTCTCCATTCAAATGATCACTTTAGAGCCTTGGGAAATAATTTCCTGTTTCATATATAAAATGGGAATTTCTGGTGATAAAGTTATCTTCCCAGTATTAAAAATCTTCCTATGGAAATACTCTGGCCTTATTAAGCAATGTTTCTAAATAGTCTACAATGCTGAATAGAAACTTGAACTAAGACCAATAAATCGATTGGAAAGAAGATAGTATTTAATAACTGCTGGTAGAAAGATCAGCTGGATAGCTACATGGAAAAAGAAATTAAATTTACTTTACATTTGATAAAACAATAAAAAAGTAAAAATAAAAAGACTACAATTCTCATCCCAATAGGAGTACAAAGGAACTTTATAGCAACTGAGAAACAAGGTATATGAGAGCAACTAAAGGGAAGATGAAAAATATATCCCAAATAGAAAGAAAACAAAAGATAAGATGTAATAAACTTATTTGATTACACATGAATAAAATGCTTAATATTTTTAGAGTGAAGCAAATCCATAATGCTTTCTACTTTTTACTAAAAAAATTTACAAAAGACAGAAAACAGATAAGATACAAATAAAAGTCAGTGCTTAAAATAATATTTAGATTTCCTAATATTAAAAATGCAAACTGAAGAACCGTGACCTAGTTCGTGCTATTATATTAGCAAGTGTTTAATTGCATGTACCCTCATACCAGTAGCATTGCATATCAGTCTTTTTAAAAAGTTGTCTAGAAGAATACAACCCCTCTATAATCGATCTTTTTTTAACACAGTAACTCACTTTGAGGAGCATATGCCCAAGAAAATATTTAAAAGAAAAAAATCTACTCGTACAAAGATGTTTCTAGCAATTCCAGTCTTTTAAGTCAGAAAAAAAAAATTCCCACAATTAGAAAGTGGATAGGTAAACTTTGGTGTATTGTTACTATCATAGATTCTAAGTAGCCATTAAATAATACTGATATATGCGGAGAAAGACAACTATCATATGATCTCCCTGATATGAGGAAGTGGAGATGCAACAGGGGAGGCTAAGGGAGTAGGAGAAGAATAAATGAAACAAGATGGGATTGGGAGGGAGACAAACCATAAGTGACTCTTAATCTCACAAAACAAACTGAGGGTTGCTGGGGAGAGGGGGGCTGGGAGAAGGGGGTGGGGTTATGGACATTGGAAAGGGTATGTGCTATGGTGAGTGCTGTGAAGTGTGTAAACCTGGCGATTCACAGACCTGTACCCCTGGGGATAAAAATATATTATATGTTTATAAAAAATAAAAAAATAAAATCATTTTAAAAAATAAATAAATAATACTGATATATGTAAAACTGTATGCAAAAAATGTTTCAGTGAGACCCAAAATGTTAAATAGAACAGAAATTATTCTGTTTACTGATGATATTTATGTAAAATTTAGGTGTTACATTTGAAAAGTATCAAAAAAGACATATATGTAATTAACTAGAGTTTAACATTAAATAATTCTTTATCCTTTTTTCTGTAGCATGTTGAGGTATGCAATAAAAAATAACAGATTAACTGGTCAGATAAAGAGAAAAAATACTTCAACTAGCTTCCAATCACCTTGAATCCTGAAGCCACAATTATTCTAAGTACCATTCTCTCTCTAGCACATGCCAGGAATTCTGTCGGCCTCCTTAAACAGCATCTTGGTTAGGCATTCCAGCAACCCTGCAAGCTGGAAATTGTCTTCCCCATTTTTCTGATAATAAATTGAGGCTTAGAGACCGTGAATAACTTACCAAA
This sequence comes from Mustela nivalis, assembly GCF_964662115.1. Classification (NCBI taxonomy): domain Eukaryota; kingdom Metazoa; phylum Chordata; class Mammalia; order Carnivora; family Mustelidae; genus Mustela; species Mustela nivalis. Next base: position 43,414,316 of record NC_139030.1, read on the forward strand.
CATCATACTAAATTAACATACCAACATGACATTGTGGAGCCTAAATTAGAATTTAGTTCCTCCTCCAGAGTTTTTATGAAGACCTTTTTTATTAGGATCAAAATAGCTCGTACTTGTGGGGGAAGATATGGAAAAGTAGGGGGAAAACATTATTTAGAGGGAAAAAAAAATCTGTAATTCTACCGTCCAGAGGCAATCACTTAATATTTTCACCAATTCTTTCCAGTGGTTTTCCAGCATATTTTCTTTCTCATGGTTGAATTCATAATCCATATATAATTTTATATCCTGGGTTTTTTTTTATTTCACATTACCTCATGCTCATGAGTTTTAATGGTAGCATAATGTACTCTTATACACATTTCCATATGTGTAGGTAACCATTCTAATATACACTTAAATGTTAGCAGTTTTTCACTGTTACAGAAAGCACCATTATAAACCTCTTTATACACAAATAATCCTCAGCAAGAAAATCAATTAAAAGATAAGTAATTTTATGGGGCGCCTGGGCAGCTCAGCTCAAGATCCTGGGATCGAGCCCCGCATCGGGCTCTCTGCTCAGCGGGGAGCCTACTTCCTCCTCTCTCTCTGCCTGCCTCTCTGCCTACTTGTGATCTGTCTCTCTCTCTCTCTCTGTGTCAAATAAATAATAAATAAAATCTTTTTTAAAAAAAGATTAGTAATTTTAATAAAAGGTATGAGAAATTTTAAGACTCCTATCACATTTTACCAATTCTCTTTCAGGGAACGTGGTATGGGTTTCATGCCAGCAGTGACTGAGAAGGTTTATGTCACAACACCCTTACTGTGACAATCGTACTTTCTATCTTTGCTAGTAGATAGGTGAAAAATTAGACATACCATTCTTATTTGAACCTATAGATGAAAGTTGATTTTTCACGTTTTTTTTAAAACGCAGTGGTCTTCTTCAGAGGTTATGCTAATTTCTGTGAATTCTTCCAGTATTGGGCATATCATGAAGCAGTCATAAGCCCTAGAGTTTCCTATTACAATAGGCTGCCTCCCAAATAAAGCATATCTGCCACCTTTTTTTTTTTCTTTAAAGATTTTATTTATTTATTTGACAGAGATCACAAGTAGGCAGAGAGAGAGAGAAAGGAGGAGGAGGCAGGCTCCCTGCTGAGCAGAGAGCCCGATGCGGGGCTCAATCCAAGGACCCTGAGATCATGACTTGAGCTGAAGGCAGAAGCTTCAACTGACTGAGCCACCCAGGCGCCCCCATATCTGCCATCTTTATTTCATTTATTCACCCACCCATCCATGCAATCCTTAAACAACATTTATGGAAAGTCTTTAAAGTCCTCACATCCTCTAACTCCACAGACTCTTTGCTAGTAGAACGCCTTCTGTGGACCTTTTACATTCAATTTGTTTTCTAAAGAAACCTTAAGAAAGGAAATGCAAGGATAGCGCTTCCTCCCCCCAATCTTTTACTTTTCTTTGATTCTTTCACCTCATTTCCAAAGAGCAAAGCATATTACTCAGAACAGCTGTGTTGAAAACAGTGGAAATTGAGCAGATGGTAGCACCTGTGGCTCCATAACTATAGGTTCTTTAATGAGGCCATGTACCTGGTTGTGCTGATGTCCACTTATTCTCAGTTTTGTTGGGAACAACTCCAAGCGTTGACAAGATTCTAGTTCAGAGTCTTTTCTATAGATAGATGGATGGATGGATGGATGGATGGATGGATGGATGATGGGTTGATAGTCTCTGAAATAACAATGAATAATTGTTTCACTCTCTAATTTAATCTACTATGGAGCAAGCATTCTATGAAACAGCGATCGTATCAGTCACTCACAGTAAGTATGTCCTGAGGTTGGTCTATCTGTAAACCCATTACCCACCTCAGGTCTGACTAATGGTGTGTCCCTCCGTAGGAGAGAGCAGATGGGTACAGACTGATTCCCCTGCATGCAGGACCGTGTGTTCTTTATATCTTGTGTGTGCACATTTGTAATGGTGGGGATAGGCGGGTTGGTGAGTATTGGGTAAGACTTAAATTGCTACAGACCCATAGGCCTTCAGGCTTCACACGGCCGGACATGTATGCATTTGTTCACTTGACAAATGCTTGGGGGTGCTTTCTATGTACTAAATTTTAGAGATAAAATAAGGAATAAGATGGGTAATGTCACTTTCCATGTGTACAGTCCTTGCACGGCTCTTACACTTCAAAGGAGAAAGACAGTTAACATAAGGAAACAATATAAAAACAAGATGTCAGATTATGATCAGATCAATAGGGTGATATGGTAGCATCACTGGGGGCTGACCACTTTAGACTTCCTGAGAACAGAAAGGCCTCTCGGAGAAGACAACATTTCAGCTGAGACCTGTAGGGTGAGAGAACACCAAGAAGTCAGCCACGATGAACCTCCCGGAGGGAGGACTTTGGCGGCAGAGAGTGGGTTCCCGAAGGCACAGACGGTCAACCAGTGTGGCTGGAGTAATGTAAGGGCTGGGGAAAGAGAAAAACGAGGTAAGTTTTGAGAGAAGAAGACATTATCTTCCTTGTGAAAGGGTTTAGACCTTCCTGCAGGAGCTGAGGGAAAACTTTGAAAGGCTTTAAGTGTAAGGGGAATGTCAGGGAGAGATGCAGTTGGATTTTGATTTTTCTTGTCCGCATGGCTAGCTCCCTTCCCTCTGTCTGCTTGCTTAAATATTGCCTATCCGTGACGTCTCCTCTGTCCACTTTCTTTAAAATTGTGAACACTACTCGTCCTCTCCAACTGCTCTTCTCACACTTCTGATCCCCTTGAACCTGCCTGACCTTTTCTTTTCCCAAGACATTTCTCACCTTCTCAAATAAAATGCAGTTCATGGTTTGCTACAGTTACCATTCGTCAGTCTCCCCTGGGAATCTAAGTTCTTCCACGGAAGGAGTATTTGTTTGGCTTACCAACCTACCGTCCCGAGAGCCTGGAAGGGTAGCCAGCACATAGTAGGAACTCAGTAAACACTTACTGTTTGAATGAATGCGTTGACATAAAGACAGTAATTTGGTGTAATAAAGACATAGCATGTTCATTTTTTTTAAACCAGTTTTTCCCAGAGAATGATCTCTAGGAAACCACCCTCTCATCCACAGCAGAGGAAGAACTGGGATGGGAGGCTTCAAAGACATCGTCACTACTCCATTCTCACTGTCTCAGTGGCAATTTTTTTATAGCATTAACAGCCGGGGTCCTCAAGAGGTGAAGAGCTGCTCTGTGTTATTCGTGGGCATTTACCCGAGCTGGCGTGTCATTTCACTTGGACTGTCACAGGGGCATGAAGCAATGTGCTTTTTATTGCTTGGGACTTCTTGTGCTCTACCTTATAGTCCTGCTGCCAGCAACAATAACAGTGCGTTAAAGCCCATTCATTCCTGTACTGGAATGCGCTAGTCCATATTGTTCATCTGTGGCCATCAGTGCTGTCACATCAGCTCACGGAGAGGCACAGGTGATTAGCTACTGCGGTTACTGACGTTTCAAGCATGGCTCAAACACAAACCTTGCACAATCATTACAAAATACTAAAACGTGCTGACAAGCTCTGTTTTCGCACCTCAGAATTGTACGTACCTTCCCATTCGAGGCAGGATCATAAGGCAGGACTAGGACAGCTAAAGCAGCCACAGAATGAACACCTCAACCTGGGAGTCCCCTGCACGTGTGGAGTGCACCCTCGTGATGGGGAGGCGCCAATCCTGAAGGTAGCTCAGAGTGTGGAGGAGAAGGCAAAGAAGAACCAGCCCCCACTTTCAAAGTTTACAATTAAGTCAGGAAGACAAATGTCACAGAAATTAAGGGCCTAATGAACTGATTTATAGAAGTAGCTGTTTCTTGGCAGTCCTGAGGATGTTCCTTTGCCAAATCATTTGATTTCCCAAAAGACAAGGAAAAGGGAAAACTGGTATTTTTACTCCTTGGTCGAAGCATCCTTATCCCTAAACACTAGGAAGGGTTCTTTCTGAAAAGTGAGCTAGAAGAAATAGAAAGGAAAGGCTCATCTTGGAAAGCTCAATTAGAAAGGATTTGGCATTTTAGGGCACCTGGGTGGCTCAGTCGGTTAAGCGACTGCCTTCAGCTCAGGTCATGATCTCGGAGTCCCGGGATTGAGTCCCGCATCAGGCTCCCAGCGCCATGGGAAGTCTGCTTCTCCCTTTGGCCTTCTCCTCTCTCACTGTCTCTCTCTAAAATAAATAAATAAAATCTTTAAAAAAAAAAAAAAAGAAAGAAAGGATTTGGTATTTTAAAGAATGACAGCCAACTGCTGAATACAGAAGAAAATATATACTCATAAGAACTTCCCCTAAAGAAACCTTAGGTTAATGCAACTCTATCTTAATGAAAGAAAATAAGGATCCGCACTAGAATGAGCTTAGGAAATTTGCCTTGGGTATTGAACTGGAGAACGGCAGCAGAATTAAGAGGCAAAGGCTAAATGCGTATGAACCCTGAATGAATTAACTCAGATCATCTATCTATAAAGTAATGCAAAAGGAAAGAGGTAAATTCGGGGGCTCCAGCTTGGGAAAGGAATTCTATTTCCTGGGATCACTGGAGCAGTGCAGAGCCCTGCACACAGACCCATCAGCTTGGAGAAGGATCAGAGGACTCTGGTGCTGAGGCCACGCTGGGCATTCGTGGGGGAGGGGCTCCACTTACCAGAACAATTTCCTGCATTGGGAGGAACGAAGAAAGATGAGGGGAGAGTCTTTGATTTAGGATGTGTACATGAAGAGATTCAACCTCTATAAAGTCACAGAATCTGTTGGAAAACCACGAGATGGCTTTTTCAAATTTTAATTGATTTGTTCGGGTGTATTAGAAAATGTCTGAAGAAAAGCAAAATGCCCTTTGAAGGGAGAAGGCAAGTCGGCCAACGATGGTATGTAAGAAGGTGAGGGCAGTAACTGCTGGGACTGGGAAGCAGGGAGAAACTACTTAGGTAGTCCACACCAAGGAACTCTCACACCAAAGCAAATTCATCTATGGGGGAACAAGGCCCCTGGAATCCAGCTCCTGATGTCTTTGTTCTGTGAGAGGGGATGCTGGGGAGCAGTAAGGATGTGAGTATTGACTGGCGGGGACGCAGGAGACCAGGAATACCCAGGCCATCCAACCCAGTCAAAAAGACCCATCCTCTCCAGTTGGACTCCCACCAGTGCCACTGCAAAAAGAAACCACAATTCCCACGTAGTTAATGACTTCTTCACTTTTGTGAAGAAAAATAGCTCTTCTCCATTCTATCCTCTTGAACTCTCCATAGCTTCCGGCTGCTGATCAATACCTATTATCTTGCCCCTGCTTCTGAAGCAGGTCGGTGAGGCTTCCTTCCTTCCGTCCTTTGCTTCTTCCCTCCTGCCTTCACTTACTCATTCAATGAATACGTATCAATCCTCCCAGAGTTCTAGACCCTAAAGGAAGATGAATAAGACCGAGTCTGAATCACATCCCAGTATAACACACTGTCCTTGAGCAACGGAGCCAGGAAAGTCATCCCCCTTTCTTTGGATTCACCTTCTCCGTATTTCACAGCTTATGACAGGGCTCCTTTCCCGCCCGGCTCTTCATATAGGTACAGGGTAAATCAGTGTAAATCCAAACCCACTTTCCATTGCCCCTGCTTCAGGAACACAGCCATGGCTTCCTCTGGCTCAGCAGGAAAAGTGACGCTTCCATTCGACCACCATATTGCTATCACCAATATATATCTGCCCCCACATCCTACTTATCAGGTTAATTCTTAGAAACTTAACTCAAAACTTAAGAGATCCAAAAAGCTGGGGCAGCTAGGTGGCTCAGTCGGTTGGGTGAACAACTCTTGGTTTTGGCTAGTGTGGTGATCGCAGAGGGGTGATCTCAGGGTCATGGGACTGAGCCCCCAGGTCCGGCTCTGCACTTAGTGTGGAGTCTACTTGGGATTCTCTCTCTTCCTCTCTCTCTCTTCATCTTTCTCCCTGTCAAGTGACTGGATGAATCTTAAAAAAAAAAAAAAAAAAAAAAAGAGAGAGAGAGAGAGAGAAAGAGAGAGATCTAAAAAGTTGCTTTTGGCCAGCCCCACTGAACGCATGGTAACGCTTTTCATCCATGACATACTGTGAACATATGCGTACATGCATTTCTATATTCTCTTGTTCATGTGCTGCTATTTAATTGCTCCCTGATTTTGTGTATCTTGGCTTCCTCAATAACTTTCCCTTTTGTTTGATACTTTTAAAAGCACTTAGTATATAACTGTACTCATGGTACATTTAAAATGTTGTTCAACAAATATTTGCCTCACTATCCTCTTTCTCTTCCTTCCTCAATTTACCAGAGTGCTCTATGTACTCGTTACCATGGTAACAGTGGCCTGTCAGACTCATCCCAGGCCAAAACACAAACAAACAAGCCATGTTGAGCCCACAGTGTCTCTTCCTCACTGGCCATAGAAAGTGAATGTTTTGAATACATCACATTTTAATGCCCATCATTCCTCATTCTGCACAGCCAAAGCATTTGCCCAGCTCCTATCCACCCTGATGACAGCAGCCCACCTCTAAGATCTAGAGATAACATCTACCACCTTAGCCATTGGACTCAGCAAATGACAGTCTGTTGAGTGCTCTGAAGATGTCCAGGGCATACCAACGAGGGACACCTTGGACAATCTCGAGTCCTGTGCCCTCATTGCACACAGAACTTTGTAGTACAATCCAGAGCGACAGGAGGTCAGCTGTGCCCTTCAGAGCCATAGAGGCCTGGTTTGAAGGCCAGATCAGCCACTTGCAAACAGTGTAAAATGGGTGATGTTAACTACGCACAGGGGTGCCTCGGTCCCCTCATCTGGGAACTGAAGATAATGCTACCTGCTTTGAAAGATCACCAGGGGGACTAAATGAGAAAATAAATGCCAGTGTTGTAGCTTTTCCACATTAATTCCCTGGTTTCTCAGCCAGTTCTGCCAAACCCCCCACCTCACCCTCTGCTTTTCTGAAGGGTCACAGTGGCTTCTCGCCGCCACTGGACAATGTTTTTATCCTCATCCAATGAAAATAAAATGATTTTACTTTCTAACTAGAATTCAAAAATTGTCCAGAAGCAAAAAGAGGCAAGTGTCAGAAAACCTAATGCAAATTACTTTAGCAGAAAGGGAATTAAATGGATCCCAGCCAAGAAATCTGGGGTATAATGTGTTAGACCCAGCTGGGATGAAGCTTGAAGACGTCTCCAGGACCCTGCCTGCTCTGGCTCTTGGGCTGGCTCTGCTCTCCTTCCATTGTTGAGTCCCTTCTCGGGCTCCATGAGATCCGTCATTGTCCAGTCACGCCTGCCCCCACAAGGTTCAAGTCCATCATGAAAAATCAGCCTCCTTTCTCTAGGCCTCAAAAAAAAACCCAAAAAACAAAAACTCAGACTTTTGGGGGGAGGGGGACCACTTTGGGTTGTGGTCCCATTCCTGAGCTAATTACGGGAACCAGGAGACAGGAGCTGGACTGGCCGCCTGGCAAGCGAACACCTGTGAGAGGGACCCTATAGGTGCACATCGTGAGTTTAGGAGATGGTCCTGAGTTTAAGCTGGTGGATCTCTGCTCTGAGTGGGAGTGGTGGCTAGAGTCTAGCGTGTTAACGTTGGAGGGCCAGGAGAAGGGGCTTCTGGCAAAGAGGCAGAAAGAGGATTTTGGAGCTCCCAGAATGCCTTTTCAGGACTTCACCATTTGACTCTGACCCAATTTTGTGCATCTGGAATGTGGCTACTTGCACAGATTCTAGGCTGCCTGGGTCCAGATTCCGGCTCCACCGCTCCCTAGCTTAGACAAGCCCCTTCTCAGCACCTCTGTTTCCTCATGTATGAAAAAGAGTAACTGCCGGTCTGTACCAGACTTTGCCAGACCTTAAGACAGGGCTTGGCTCTCGTGAGCTCTCAGTCAGGCTTCCTCCATTACTGGAGACCTCAGGGAAAGCATGCTTACAACATGGCCAAGGGCATTCACAGTGAACTACAAGTGCATGATTAAAGCTGGGTGTGTGGAAACCTCCTCAGAGAAGCAATGACCCAAAATCACACTCTGGGTCTCCTAACTCCCCGCAGCGTTGGCACAAAAATTTTGTATTATACACACACATATATACAAAGTGTCATTAAATGTAATTAAAATTTAAATTTAAAACGGGAAGGATGGCGATTGAACGTCCCAGCTCCCGGAAGCCTTCGCTTACTGAGGTCTTACACAGATGAGCATCTAACACGCATTTCATTAAACCAGGAAAGCTAGAGCCTGGCTAATTGCATACCTGGTAGCAGGATTCATTACAGAGGCCCCTTAATCAGATGGTTAGCGTGAGTGATTCCCCTTGGAAGGTGACCTGACTAGTATCTAAAAACACTCAGATGTCCCGGCTGGGTTGATGGAGGGCAGGAAGCGTAACCTTTGACCCGGCAAGTGGTAACAACGTTGGCCTTTCTGCAACCAAGAACCAAAGGAATTAAAATTGAGTCAGTCACCAAGTAGATTGCATTTAGAGTCACCTATAAATCTCTCTGAAGCATTTACCAAAATGTTTGCTTTTCTTAGTAATTTAAAACGAATGGGAAAAGGCTTTCTCCCAAACACTGAAAACAAGGAACTTCGTTCCCTCCTGATTCCATTGCAGCCATCGGCTGTTCTTTACTGAGCATCTCCTCCAACATGATAAGGATCCTGCAAATTACAGTTAATTGTTCCACAGACTCAATAGATTTCTGCCCCGTCAGCTGAATAAGCTGAAATTATTCTCCAATGATGTACATATGTGGCTGACACTGAATTTCTCACAAAGTGAAGCAGAGATGATGAAAATTTGTTTCATGTAATTTACTTGCAATCTTCCTTTGTTTTCCACTTCCCCTTTAATAGCATTCAGATTGTGTTTTGCAATGCCACCAACAATCTGAGTGGGACGCAGGGGACCCAATGCTGTGGTGGTTCCTGTTTGTAGTTATGCTGTTTATTCTGGGGCTGGGGGTGGGGTCTGGATGGAGATTTTTTTTTTTTTAAGATTTTATTTATTTATTTGGCAGAGAGAGCCAGAGCGAGAGAGGGAACACAAGCAGGGGGAGTGAGAGAGGGAGAAGCAGGTTTCCCATTGAGCAGGGAGCCCCACGCAGGCTCCATCCTAGGACCCTGGGATTATGACCTGAGCCCAAGGTAGATGCTTAACGACTGAGCCACCCAGGCACCCCTGGATGGAGATATTCTTTTACAGTGAGGTTAAACCAAGCAAACATAAATATAAGCACAGTTCAAACCTGATTTTTGGCTCTGTGTGGTATGGTAAGGTTTGGTTAGTCAGTGTGAAGATCTAGGTCGGGTTGTAACTCTGCTTTCCCACTCCCCTTTTCGTCGATGTTTCAGCTTTGACCACGGCTACTTAAGGACCGATGCAAAGTAAATGTAGCTTTGATAATGCTTCCTACTTTGACACTACATCATGTTATCCTTCTCAAGCAATGTATTGATTTTAAAATTGGCTTCCTGACTTCTAAAGTAATTGTCAATTCTTTTTCTAATGGAGTTCCTGCCTATTGAATATACATACCTTTTTTGCTTTTCTTCTATAGGTGAGGTGCACTCTAATTTCTCAGAATCATTCTTGTGTTCTTAAGATAAAAGAATCGAGGAAAACCAATGGAGCTGTGGTCCATCTCAGGCCTTCCCTCTACTGCTTCGTGAAGATTCTCTCCGCACTTCCCGTCTTCACACGGTCCCGGAATGTTACCATCGAAACTGCAGTTGGCATTGGTCTAGTTGTAAGAGAGATAATCTCATTTTGTTTTCATTTGGCAAAATTTGGTTTGGGTTTATATTCGTTTAATTGGCCTCTATCCCATAGAACACGGTGGGTAAACATGACCCCAGCTGGAATTTATCCTGCTTGTAATTTCACTTGTAATCGGTACTTTATGTATGCTGTTGGGATTGAGTTAGAAGTGTCAGGCGGATCTAGAAACAACTAGTGACAAAGAAGGAGAGAACCTGAAGGTCCGGGTCATTTCTCAGGGTGTCCAACTTCCATTGATTCGAGTCATTTCTGAGGCGGCCTGTGATTATCTCTTTATTTCCAGGTAGATGGAAATTTCTTGGCAATGAATGCACTTAAAGGTTGTAGGAAAGCAATGAAAATAATAGCAGGAGTTCCACAAGCCACAGTGACTGTTTCTTCCAGGGTCTACCAAAGCCCCCCTCAGACTACCTTCCCCTCCTGGGAAGCCTCTTGGTGTTCAAGACCCCCAAGAGGTCAGCTTAGTGCTCTCTCTCTGTGGCTTTGTTTCAGCATATTCATCATTAATCATTCATTCAACGGAGTTTCTTAAGTGTTAGCAATGTCCCCCTAATGCCCTGGCAACCGCTACCCCACCCTGGGCCTCACGACCTACAGAGCTCATTCTGGACATGCCACCTTCTCTAAGCCATGCTCCAGCTCCCCAAGACCCCAGAATTACCTGTAAATGGCCCCGGGGAGCAGCAAAGGACTAGATATGGTGGGGTAAAGTAGGATGGCCATGAGCATAAGGCTGGTGGTGGTGGTCAGGGTTGGAAGAGAAGTGGGGGCAGTTAACCAAGGCCATGGCCTCTGGCTGCAGTCTCAGGTCCTGCGGGCAGGGTGTTGAATAGTGAAGGAGAGACATTGTCCCGGCACTCCTGGAGCCTCCGACCCAGCTGGGAAGACAGCTGTGGAAGAAGTGACTAGAAGGGGGCTGGGCTGTGCAAGTGAGAAGCACAGGGCGCTTTGGGCCTCCCACTAGCCTGGGAGCTTGAGTAGGGGAGAATGAAGGGCAGGAGGGACTCCTTCTCCGAGGATGTCCTGCCCACAGTGTATACCCAGGATCACCCAGGTACCCAAGTCAGCAGTCGCACATGAGGACTGAAATGCGTGGAAACTATGACATTCTTTGTTATGTGTAAGTCTCCTGTGCTGAGGTGGCTTTGTTTCTTCTCATTTCAAGCATTCTATTCCGGTCTAACTCATTCTCTTTCTAGTTCCCCTTAATTGACAAAAAGATTTTTTTTCCCCCCCAGTAGCAGCTAAGTAATGTCTCAAGAGCAATACAAGATCCATTTTTCTTAAATAAAGAAGCTACTTTTCCTTTAAACGGTGGAGTATAAATTCCTCACCTTGCTACCCATTTCAGGTGTCACTTGACCCCCAGCTCTGTGACCTTGCGCAAGTCACCTCATCTGTGCTCTGGGGAGAACAGTACTGACCTCAGAGCCTGGGTGATGGGTAATGAAATGAAGCATTAAAAGCATATAGCACAGTGCCTAGAGTAGGACAGGCTTCATGGTAGGACAGGACATGGCAGACATACTTCTCTGCCTCTCACCAACCTTAGGAACCCAGACTGCTTTTTGAAAGCTTTTAAGTTAAAACGAGAAAAGGAAGGAAAGAGGAAGGAAGGGAGGGCGGGAGGAAGGCAGGCGGGCTATATTCTTCATATTCAATAAAGCTTTGCTTCACTTTAATGTTAGGAAGCCATGATTACGTTTTCTACAAAGATAGATACCTAATAGCAAATACACACACACGCGCGTTAAAAAAAAAAAAAAAACCAGAAACGGGGAGTGAGAGGAATACTCCTTTAAGGTGAAAAACATACAATTAATGCAAATATCGTCATTCAGACTTCGCTTTTATTTGCAATAAATTCGTAGTTTAAATTCAGACGAAGGAATTCCTGAGCAGAACGGCATTCTTGGAAAGATACTAGACAGAAATCTGGTGGTGTCGCCGGACTAAGGGCTGCAAACAAGTCCATGGCTGTGGAGATGATAAGTATCTTGACACTTGGGATTCCCTTTGAGTCTAAACCTTTCCCCGCCTTCTGCTGCTATTTGGCGTGGAGATACTTCAGTGATGCTACCATTTATCTTTCTTCCCCATCATGCTCCCACCGTCCCGAGTCTATTTCTCAGTTTTACTAAAATGCTTTCCGAAAATGAAGTTCTAAGATAAAGAATCAAATTCTGGAATTATATGAGCTCCAGTAATGCCAAAGACATGAAAATCATAGACTCCTAGCTCTCGGTGGGTTGATAAATAGCACTTTTATCCTCACCTTGGGTTTCTGGTGTGTTATGGTAATGTAACATGCTCCCTTTCTATATTTACTGTCTCTGCCTCCTTTATTTATAGGGACTGACAAAACCAGACATCTATATTTTGTGTTCTGTGTGGCTTTGGGGGAAGGTGGATCTATAGGCATATAAATGGATTATTTTCTAGATAATGTAGTAAGTGCAGCCTAATAAAGTTTTTCTAAAGGCAGCGTGACGACCTCCATAAAGTAAATTTAAAGATAAAAGCTGTTTGGAAAGCTGTTTTTAGACGTTGAAAAAAATAATGGATGCAGTAAATAAAATGTTAGGAAAAAATTTATATAGAAAGCCACACCCGTGTTTCTCCTCCTCACGCAGCCCCTCTATTTTCAGGGTGGGCTTTGTTGAAGGCACGCATTTAACAAAACAATCCTAAATGCCATTGCAGTTTTAGCTTTCTCAACTTATAAACATGTCCCCAGTTTTCTCCAGAATGAATAGATTGTATTCATCCACTGTGAGCCCACATGCTCTAATGACTCTCAGTGGCCTCAGTCACTGTGATTTATATTTTGATAATCACTGCCTTCCGAGGAATTCAAACTATTTCAAGATGGTACCTTGGAGACCACATCACACTTCAGAAGCCCTCCTAGTGCAATGTTTCATGTTTATCGATGGGGAAACTGAGGTTCTGAAGAGATTATGGGATTAGCCAGGATGATTCTTGGGCAGATCCAGGACTGCAACCCAGGATCGCAGAACACCAGAGCCGACCACAGCTGCCTCCTGTCAGCCCCTAGCATCTCTGCCAGGTCCTAGATGGTAAGTGGGGGGCAGGGAGGTCACAGAAAGGTAACATCTGACTTGTCAGTTTTTCCAGCTCAGGCAGACCAGGCGGCCTCGACCTGCCTCTACACAGGGCTTGTTGAAATAGCAGAATCCTAACCTGACCCAGGATGTGATGACTTTTCTGTTCTTTATTTTATGGGAAGCTGAGTCCTGGGTACTGGGTCCCAACACAGTGGCACTGTGTCATAGAACTGGACTTCTCTGAGCCTGGTACGTACCTTTCCGCAAATTTTATTGCCACCGAGCCAAATCAAAGGACTGTGTCATGATTCTCCTAGAGGTAACTCCCCGGGGTCCATCCCGGCCCTTGGAGGTTGGACAGGGCCCTAGAGAGAAGTCAGAGCTACGTGACTTTTTCAGACACGGAGTCAAACCCGGAACCTGAGTCCCCTGAACACCAGCACGACTCCCGGCAGCTGCATTCAGGCATGAAAGGTTTTCCCTGGGCTCACAGAACTGATGCAGTTCACACAGTCCCAGGACATGCCTTCCCCCAGCACACGTCACGGGCCCGCAGAACCCTGGGGAGGTGTTAAGAAAGCAGATGGCTGGCAGCAGGGCTCAGCAGACCAGGGGAGTTCTGGAGAGTTCGAATTTCCCCAGTGCCTGCTGATATGGTGGTCCTCCCTGCTGCCCAGCTGTCTACCAGGCAACCAAGAGCACCTGCCTGACTCCCCAGCTGGCCTAGGAAGCCCTCGTGGGCAATCATTTTAGTAATGGCTGAGCACAGCTGCGTTTGAACCGATGACCTGGTAATCTGCCCTAGAAAAGTCCGTATCCCTTTACAAATCCCCCAAGCCTTGCCATCTATTTGACTTGTTGCTCTGAAAGTTTCACACCCCTTTCAACAGGGTAAGCTGCCACTTCCAGAGTGTTATTGAGTCTGAGGGAGAAAGCAGCCCCCTGATCATGTTCCATTTGCCACTTTTGCCCTCCACCTTCTACTTCACAGCTCACCCCCCACCCCCACCCCCACCCTCTGGGCAGGCAGGCAAGGTTTTGGTTTAAGGATTCAATGCAGCATTGCTCATTTGGGGAAGCTGTCTGCTGATTATCAACAGAGCAATCAGCCACAGAAGAGAAGCGTTAAAAAAATACCTTCACCCTCAGTGGGACAATCCTTCGAGAAAAACGGACATAGCAACTTACAAGATTTCAGAAATACGCAGATGTCTTCTACTGGACAACCAAGAATTTGTCAGAAACGTTGGACAAAGTTTTATGTTCACATTGTTATTGCTGCTGGCAGCATTGTTTCATACAAAACTCACTGGTTTAAAAAAAAAATCGGGGCGCCTGGGTGGCTCAGTCGGTTGAGCATCTATGTTTGGCTCAGGTCATGGTCCTGAGGTCCTGGGATCGAGCCCCAGGTCTGGCTCCCTGCTCACTGGGGAGTCTGCTTCTCACTCTGCCTCTCTCCCCCTCCAACCCCCACCGATTTGTGCTCTTTCTCTCAAATAGGTAAATAAAATCTTTTTAAAAAATCATCTTACTTTTGCTTCATAATATTATACTTCCTTGTATGCTCTTGGAAAACAGTAACTATAGCAATGTGCTTAAAAAATACACATTTCCGGGCGCCTGGGTGGCTCAGTGGGTTAAGCCGCTGCCTTCGGCTCAGGTCATGATATCAGGGTCCTGGGATTGAGTCCCGCATTGGGCTCTCTGCTCAGCAGGGAGCCTGTTTCCCTCTCTCTCTCTCTGCCTGCCTCTCCATCTACTTGTGATTTCTCTCTGTCAAATAAATAAATAAAATCTTAAAAAAAAAATACACATTTCCTTCTTAGTCTTCCATCCAACCAACATATGATCATATTTAGTGAATTGTATTATCTACTAAAGAAAACTAAAAATCGTATATAATCTGACATGATTAGAACTCCTACATCATTTCAAATTTTGTTCTTATTCTTGTGTTTGTGGTTTTTTTTTTTTTCCACCACTTCCTAATACTTTGTGGACTTAATGACACCAAAACTTATTGAAAATCTGACACAATTAGAAATCCTAGAACATGTCAGAATTGTCTTTTTCTTTCTTTCTTTCTTTTTTCCTTATTATTATGGTTGTCATTTTTGCCATTTCCTGGTACTTTAGGGATATAAAGGCACTAAAATTTTTTACATTCTTTCGAAATTGACAACCAGCGCCTGGCCCCAGTATAACTCTGCTTGAGGAATTCTCTGGTGGTTGAGTATTTGGCAAGATTGTTTTTTATTCTTATGTATTGATATTTATGACAAGACTGAGAAGTAAATGTACAGGGAATCCAGGCTCCTTCTCTTCACCCATACACATATTTCATTCCAACAGAAAAGTGATATTCTTTTGCTCATGCTGTTTTGCAAAAGACCTAAAAGAGAAAATTTTAATATTCCTTTGAGTTTGGAGGAAGAGATATAGGGCACCCAATGAACAGTTTTAAGATAAACTGACAAATAATGTGTATGTTCGAGTAGGATTTTAAATTCAAAAGTTCCAGATAGAAGAGTAACCCTTCAAAGCATGTTTTTTCCCTAAGAACATTTGTCACGGTCCCTCAGTGTGGAAGCATCGGGGCAAAGAATACAGTTTCCTCAGTGTCCCTTATAATTGCTAGAGCTTTCCAAATCCCATGTTCTAAAAGTATGTTTCTCTCTCTCTCTCTCTTTCTTTTAATTTATCCCCACCAAGTATTGCAGAACAGAAATTTTCCTCCAAGCAGACAACTTTGAGGTAAAATGGCCTAACTACGGATTGTGCCACAGGCTTCAGGTGAAGGCTGAACTCCCCGCCCTTTTCTTCTTGTTGCTACACTTCAGTCTGGAACCTTGGCTAAAGACATGGAAAGCCAGGAGGATGGTCAGGGTTACTTCAGTTACTATATTTGTCCTGGGTTTAAAGAAGTTGGTGATTGAAGAGGTGAACAAAAATGAGGAGATGTTTCTGGAGTCCTTAGCAGAGAAAATTCAAATTAAACTTCCTGTGAAGGGAGATGAGTGGCACACAGGGGCACTACCCCTGACAGTTGTACTGAGGACAAGGCTTTGTGCTAATGGCTCTGTGCAAAGCAGTTAGTAAACAAAGAACCCTTTAATGAAGGGTTTTCTCAAGTATCCATGTTCACGGGGCTTCATAGGCTCCAACAACTATCCTGTAGGAGGTTTTTTTGGGCTGCCATAAGAAACTACCACAGACTGGGTGGTTTAAATAACAGAAATTTATTTTTGCACTGTTGCAGAGGCTGGAAGCCTAAGATCGGAGTGTCAGCAGGTTTGGCTTTTCCTGAGACCTGTCTCCTTGGTATGCAGATGGCCCCCTTCTCCCTGTGTCATCATGTGATCCTAATTTCCTCTTTTTTAAGGACACCAGTCATATTGGATTAGAGTCCACTGATATGACCTCATTTTACCTTAATTATTTTTTTAAAGGCCCTGTTGTCTCCAAATACAGTCACATTCTGAGCTACTGGAGAGTAGGACTTCAAAATATGGATTTGGATGGGGACATAATTTATCCTGTAACATATGTTTCTTATGCAAAACATAAGATAATTCTTAAGTGATGATATGTGTTTGGGTTATTGTAGTGTTCTTATATTTTCATTAATGTAATGGTGGCACTAAGTTATTTATCTGTCTCTGTGATGCTGAAAGACTGTAGACTTGAAATTCAGGCAAACTTTGGAAGATTTTCCCGAGACTATTAGTAAAAAGTATTTACTTACTTTTCTGTAACTATGAATGCACCACATTCCTACGAACAACAGTAAGGGGTCCAAAAGAAACCACAAATTTATTTGATATGTTTTTATGTAGGCTGGTCAGGTAGAAAGAATATTGTGTTAGAAAGCCAAAAGAGGGGGTGCCTGGGTGGCTCAGCAGGTTAAAGCCTCTGCCTTCGGCTCAGGTCATGATCCCAGGGTCCTGGGATCGAGGCCCGCATCGGGCTCTCTGCTTGGCAGGGAGCCTGCTTCATCCTCTCTCTCTGACTGCCTCTCTGCCTACTTGTGATCTCTCTCTGTCAAATAAATAAATAAAATCTTAAAAAAAAAAAAAAAAGAAAGCCAAAAGAGTTGAATTTCACTGGGGAGAAGTGACTTGCCTCAGGGTACTTGTGTCTTAATTCCTTAGCAGAGGGTAGCACTTAAAAGAGTAGATTTCTGTAACAACAACAACAATCACCACCAAAAAAAAGAGTAGATTTCTGGAGTCAGACTATGTAGGCTCAAATCTACCCCCCCCCACCCCCGACTCCACCCCCCACCCCCACCCCCCCCGCCAAAAGCAGTGTGATGTTGGGTCAACTACTTAACCTTTCTGTTGTCCTGTTTCCTTACCTACCAACAGTAATACTGAACTCTCTCAGAGGCAATGAGATTAAATGATGCTATAAGTTCAAAACATTTATAAGAGTGTCTTTCATGATATAATAGCTCAACTTTCTCCATGTTTATTGTCTTTTAAAATGTAAGATTGGGGCACCTGGGTGGCTCAGTCAGTTAAGTGTCTGCCTTCAGCTCAGGTCATGATCCCAGGGGAGGCTGCTTCTCCCTCTCACTCTCCCTCTGTATTCTCTCTCTCTCTCAAATAAATAAATAAAATTTTAAAATAATAAAATAATAAAATAAAATGCAAGATTAAATTAAATACTTTTTTAAAAAGTTTTTTTTTACTTATATATTTTAGTGAGAGCACAGCCGGAGGGACAGAGAGAAGCTTGAGCACACTCCGTACTGATTCCGTGGTTCGATCTCACAACCCTGAGATCATGACCTGAGCTGAAACCAAGAGTCAGATGCCTAATCCACTGAGCCACCCAGTACCCCTAAATGAGATACCTCGTAAAGTCTCTTTAGACTCAAAAGGTAAGATGGTAATATTGTTATTATGCTTTATGGTACTCAAAGTTGCTACTTGGCAATTGCATGTCAATATCTGTAGACATTAGAAGAATTTTGGAATACATTTTCTTCATACTATTTGCAAGTAGTTAGCTGTTTTATAAAGCATCAAATGTGTTGAGCTAGTCTATCCATCACGTTCCCAGAAGCTCCTAAAATCATTTTGTATCAGTTCTTCCATTTGCCCTAAAACACAGACAAGGCAGTACCATATTGTTTTCTGCTATATTTCTATATAACGCTGTAAATTTTTTTTTTCTTTTGCTCTCATAATATCCAATATTTTGTTCTGGGCAGAGGAAAAGAATGGAATTTTTCATACTCATATTGAGGATACTAAAGCATTCTAGAATTAATAAATATATTAGACCACTATGATGGTTCCTTTCATTTAGAAAATCAGGCATTCAGAGACACTATCCCCTCAATTACAAATCTTTAGTGACAATAGTTTACAGTTTAACTGATAATTAAGTAACATGACAGATGAACCATGGACTGGGGAGATGAGAAATTGTAACTATTAGAAGGCAATGAATGGCCTGATTCATTAGAATCAAATAGAATATTTGGTAAAAATATAGATTCTTGATCATTCTCTCAAGCTCTGGAGTAAGGCTAAGAAATCTGCATCTTAGTCAGTGTCCTAGGCTACCCTTATGGTGGGGTAGGCTTGAGAAACAGTGCAATAATCCATAGAATAAATAACTAGAAACAGCCCTTGAAAATAGCAATAGGAATGGAAAAGAGGGCTACAGACAGACACACTTAGAAGAATCACTATGAACATTAGCTATAATATAATATTTCTATGTATCTTATTATGCTACCACTACTTAAAATCTATTTCAAGTCCACTTCAAATGCATTATAAATTTATAATGAATTCTCTTTTATCAAAAAATATTTTATCAAAAAATATTTATTTATCAAAAAATATTTATTTATCAAAAAATATTTTACTTCTAGGTTTTAAAAAGGGAAAACTTTTTTAACTTTTTTAGAAATGTTTAATTTCAGAGGAACTAAGCAATGTTTAATTTCAGAGGAACTAAGTTAATGGACCATTAAGTGCCATTAACTTTCCAGAAAACTCAATTTAGCAAATACTTCCGAAGTATTTTTAGGGAACCATCCAAGAGATACTACAGAAAATACAAGGATGGTGTCCTTGCTTCAATAAACTTTCTACCTAGCAAGAGAGAGAAGATAAAATCCCAACTAATTTAAAGAAGGATAATGTGAAAAATGGGAAAGAGAGAAATAAACTCCCTTAAAGATTCCAAACAGGGAGAAATTATATATTGTTCAGTACTAAGAAAAGTCTTCATGAAGAGGTGTTATTTGGGATGGTCAGAAAGACAAGGAAAATTTCAACAGATTTAAATACGGATGGAGGACATCCCAGGTAAAAAAACAAACTGCATAGGAAAACTCGGAGGAAGGAAGGCACAGGGTGGATGTAAGATTAAAATAGTTCTGGGACCCAACTCCAATATGGTAGAGAAGGCTGCAGAGTTCCTACCCTACCAAGCAATTCTCAGATACCAGCCGAGTGTCCATCAATTCAACTCAATTCTGACATTATCTACCTGGGGATAGCATTGGATTCCACAGGTTAAGGTCTCAGTCCCACAAGACTATCCTCCACCTCAGATGCCACATCTGTGCTTCTGACCCACTGGGTATAGATTAGATGTTCCAACAGCCATCTCCTTGCATTCAATTAATTTGCTAGAGCGGCTCACAGAATTCCGAGAAGTGTTTTACTCACTGGATCTCCGCTTTATTATAAAAGGATATAATTAGGGCACCTGGGTGGCTCAGTGGGGTAAGCCCTTGCCTTCGGCTCAGGTCGTGATCTCAGGGTCCTGGGATCAAGCCCTGAAGCAGAGCAGAGAGCCTGCTTCCTCCTCTCTCTCTGCCTGCCTCTCTGCCTACTTGTGATCTTTGTCTGTCAAATAAATAAATAAAATCTTTTTTTAAAAAAGGATATAATTCAGGGCAAGTCATGTGGGAAGGGGCATGGAGTTTCCAAGCTGTCTCCCAGCACAAGATTCTCATCTCTGTGTGTACACCAACCCATAAACTCTCCAAACCTTCTACCTTTTGTGTTTTTTTGGAAGCTTCATTACATAGGCAGTGTTGATTAAATCGCTGGTCCTTAGGGACGGAGTCAACCTCCAGATGATCTCCCCCCACAAGAGATCAAGTGAGTGGGATTTGAAAGTTCCCATCTTAAAATCACATGGTTAGTTCTCCTGGCAACCAGCTTTCAACTTTAGGTGCCATCCAAAAGTCACTTCATTAACATAACAAAAGACCCATTTGCCACTCTCAATACTTACAAAATTCCAAGGCTTTTATGAGCTCTGTGCCAGAAACAAGAATAAAGACAAATATGTATTTTTTATATATAGGTAAAATATATATTTTTTATATTCTGACCCATCTAGTTTGATGGAGAATAGAGACCATAGAGGATGGCTTAATTCAAGGGGCAGTAAAGAATCATTGAAGGCTTCCCTGGAAGTGATATGATGAGAAATTTTGTGGGGAGAATATACCTAGTGATGGTCAGGAAGATAGATTGGAAGAAAGGGCCAGAGCTAGGGAGTTTCAACGTCATGAAAGAACTTACATTTTCTCTACATTCAAAGTGATTTCTTTCATAAAGTTGAAACTCACAAAGAGTTAAAGGTACATGTTCCCAAACTTCAGCGTGATCGGAACCATCTGGAAGGCTTGTTCAAACACAGACTGCCATAATTGCAGCTGGGAACTTCAATACTCCTCTCAGCAATTAATAGAACTGCTAGACAGAAAATCAGCAAAGATGTAAAGATCTGAAGAACACCATCAACCAACAGGATCTAATTCCACACAACAAGCGCTGAATACACATTCTTTTCAAGTCGCCACTGAACATATACATAAAACAAATTTCAACAAATTTAAAAGAATAGCAATCGTACGTGTATGTTCTTTGACCATAATGAAATCAAGCTAGGAATTAATAACAGAGAGTTAACTGGTAAATCTCAAAACACTTGGAAATAAAACAGCACACTTCCAAATAATCCATGAGTAAAAAAGGAAATCTCAGAAGAAATCTTAAAAATTCATAGCACTAAACTGAAGGTGAAAATACAACATAATAAATTTGTGGGACACCACTAAAGCAGTACTGAGAAAAAAGCATGTTTATATTAGAGAAGAGAAAAAATCTCAAATCAATAAACTAAGTTATTGCCTCAAGAAACAGGAAAAGATCAAAATAAATCCAAAGCAAAAAGAAGAAAGGATATAATAAAGAGAAGAAATCAATACAATTGAAAATAAGAAAACAGTAGAGGAGATCAATTTTAAAAACCCTTTTTTTAAAAAAACAATTTTATTTATTTATTTGACAGAGAGATCCACAAGTTGGCAGAGAAGCAGGCAGAGAGAGAGAAGGGAGGAAGCAGGCTCCCCGCTGAGCAGAGAGCCTGATGTGGGGCTCAATCCCAGAACCCTGAGATCACGACCCAAGCCGAAGGCAGAGGCTTTAACCCACTGAGCCACCCAGGCGCCCCTAAAAAACCCTTTTTTGAAAGCCAAAAATTTAATAAACCTATAGCAAGATTGATAAAGACAGAGAGTAGATATAAATCACTAATATCAGGAATGACATATACTTCAATCTATATGGTACAGTCATTATAATGATAATAAGGGGGTACTACAATTTTACACTCATAAATTTGATAACTTGGAAGAAATGTACCAATCACACTAGAAAATCACAAACTACCAACTACCAACCAAGATGATATAGATAATCTGAATAGTCCTATGACCATTAAAGAAATTAAACTCATAAAAGTAGTCCTCATAAGTAGAAGTCCTCCCAAAACTGTTCTGGGCTTGGATAGTTTCACTGGAGAATTCTACCAGACACTTAATGAAGAATTAATATGAAACTTACATAGTCTTTTTCGGAGAAAAGAAGAGGGGGGAACAACTCATTCTATGAGACAAAAACTCGGAGAAAGAGTATATGAAATTCATGTCTGATTCATGTCAGACAAACAGCAAACAACAACAAAACCTAAAAACAAATATCTCTCATGAACTTAGACACAAAAATTCCCACAAAATTTTAGCAAACGGAATCCCGTAATATATAAAAATAATTATATATCACAACTAAGTGAAATTTATTCCAGGTATGCAAATCTGTTCCCTTAATCAGAAATCAAACAATGTAATCCAACAAATTAACAGGTTAATGAAGAAAAATCATATCATATTAACTGAGGAAGGAAAAGCATTTGACAAAATTCAATACTCATTCAAGATAAACACTCAAGGGCGCCTGGGTGGCTCAGTGGGTTAAGTCGCTGCCTTTGGCTCAGGTCATGATCTCAGGGTCCTGGGATCGAGTACCGCATCGGGCTCTCTGCTTGGCAGGGAGCCTGCTTCCTCCTTTCTCTCTCTGCCTGCCTCTCTGCCTACTTGTGATCTCTCTCTGTCAAATAAATAAATAAAATCTTAAAAAAAAAAAAAAGATAAACACTCAAGATAGGCATAAAAGGAGAACTTTTTCATCTTGATAAGACCATCCATAGCTAACATCACACTTGATGGTCCGAGACTGGATGCCTTCTCCATAGAACTGGGAACAAGGTAAAAGTGTCCTCTGTTACTGCTTTTATTCAACATAGTTAACAGTCTTAAGTGGAAAATTGTAAAACTTTAAGAAAAAAAAAATAAGAGGAAATCTTTGGGACCCAGAGTTAAGAGAAGAGCTCCTAGACTTGGCCTCAAGACCACAGTTCATAAAAGGGAAAGCTGATAAATTACACTTCATTACAACTTGAAATTTTTTCTCTGCAAAAGAGCCTGTTAAGAAGATTAAAAAAAAAAAAATAAGCTACAGACTGGGAGAAAATATTTATGAATCATATATCTGAAGGACTCTCAAACTCAATTGTAAAAATCAAACAATCCAACTAGAAAATAGGAAAAGATGCAAACGAACATTTCACAAAAAAAATACATGGATGACATGCAAGCACATGGAAAGATGTTCAAAATAATTCACTATTAGGAAAATGCAAATTAAAACCATAATAAGAGATCACTATATACATTTCAGTGTACATGGATAAAATTAAAAGCAATGGCCAGAAACTGGGTTGGTCTCATACATTGCTGTTATGAATATAAAATGATACAACCACTCTTGAAAGCAATTTCACAGGTTTTTTTCTTAAACTAAGTATGAAACTACACTATGGCCCAGTAAATACACTCTTGGGCATTTAGCCCAGAGAAATAAAAACTTGTGTTCACATAAAAACCTGAACAAGAATGTTTATAACAGCATTATTCGTATTAGTCAAAAACTGGAAACTACCCAGATGTTCTTCCATGAGTGAGTGGTTAAGCCAGCTGTGGGACATCCTTATCATGGACTACTCCTTAGCCACTAAACAGGAAGAAACTATTGATTCATGTGACAACTTGAATGAATCTCAGAGAATTATAGTAAGTCTTTAAGAAAAGCCAATCTCCAAAGTATGAGATTTCATTAATATAACAAATATAAACTTACAAATAACAAAGAAAATTGAGATAACAAAATTACAGAAATGAACAGAGTAATGGTTGTCAGTGGTTAAGGATGGGAGTGGAGGGGAAGGAAGCAGGTGTAGCTACAAAGAGATAACACAAGAGACCTTGTAATGATGGAACATTTCTGTACCTTGATTGTGATGATGGTTCCTAGAATCTATGCATGTGATAAAGTTGCCAGGAGCTACACACACACACACACATACACACACACACGGGTTTATGCAAAACGGGGGAATCCTGAATAAGCTCTGTAGAGTGTACCAATGTCAATTTCCTGGTCTTGACATTGTACTCTGCTAATACAAGACGCTAGCATTGGCAGAAACTAGGTGAAGGGTACGTAGACCTCCCTGTATATTTCTTTATGCAACTTATTATAAATCTATAATTATTTCAAAATTAAGAGTTAAATAAACTCAGCTATTTTTGCAAAGGATGAAGCACTTGGGAGAGTAAGGCTGGGGACTAGGGAGATATTTTACTTTTTACCTCAAAGGCTTCTAGAAATGGTTGGGGTAAATAAATAATAAAAATACAGATGGATCTCAGGGGGGATAAACACAGGGATTCCTGATTCGGTAGGTCTGGAGTGGAGCTTAATAATTTGCATTTCTAGGGGTGCCTGGGTGGCTCAGTCACTGGACCTCTGCCTCTGGATCAGGTCATGATCCCAGCAGATCAAGCCCCATATCAGGCTCTCTGTTCAGTGGGGAGCCTGCTTCTCCCTCTCCAGCTCCCTTGTGTTTGTGTTCCCTCTCTCACTATCTCTCTTTATAATAAATAAATAAAGCCTTTTTTAAAAAAAAGAATTTGCACTTCTAATTGGTTCCAAGGTAAACTGATGCTGCTGGTCTGGAGGCCACATTTTTAGAACCAGAGATTAAAGACTATGCTCAATTAATTCAGTTCTCCCTTATTTGGTCTGATCTTAAAATCCTCCTTAATCCAGTGATTAGATAGCTGCAAAAACTAATCTGAGCTATCATGTCAAGTTTCACAGAGGCCAGTTCTCTCAAATAGGCAAATACAGACAAATATCGGTCCAGATCCAATGTCTTTCAGCTCAAACAAATGGCAACTCAACATGGTCCTGGAAAATAAATAGGTTACCCAAAATTAAATAAAATCCATTTGTAAAAAGAGATATCCCCATCTTAAAATGAATCAATCCTTCTGAACTGCCAGGCAAAAGCAGCCTATGAAAATCTGCTCAGCCTGCCCTCCGTAACCCAGAGCTTCATGCTTCTGAAGCATGAAGGAAGGACATTCACCATCTATCTCACAGAGATAGAAGCCGAGTATAGCTCAGTGAATAAAATGTTATTTTTTTTCTCAGTTCCTTTCTCAGTCACATTTCATGCCCTCTTCTCAGAATGTTTATCACCACCCAGAGTCATATTTCTGTTTGAGTATCTGGCAAGTGACTCCCTGTTGAACAGGCAGGGGAGAAGCCCCATAAATCAGAGTCCTGGAGTCCACAGGCAGCCTTGCCAACCGGCAGTGGGACCCCTGAATGTTCGTCAAAGCTAAGGACTTCGGAGCAGCACTCTTAAAAATGAAGATCCAATTACTCAGAGCTGGATGGCATTAGAAACACCCCAAGTCCCCAAGTGAGCAGGACCCTGAGGGGTTGTGAATAGTTCCCTTGGCTCCCAAGAGGTCTAATCAGCACAGACCCTGTGAGTTCAAGGAAAACATGCTTGTCTGCACTGCCTGCTTCTCCGATGGGAGAACAACGTACCCACTGGGACGCTAGGAGATGGAAATCAAGTCCAGAATCATGGGTCTGTGATTGTCAGTAAGAGATTGTGTCAACTCAGTGTAAGGAAGATTGGCATGTCTGTAGCACTTTAACTTGTAAAAATAACACCATGGAGCATGACGAGTTCTTCTGAATATTCCTATATCCTTACTGCTTAAAGAATGTTCTTCAGAGGAGCAGCAGTGGCACCATTTGGAGCCTCTGTAGATCCAGACCCACCTGATCAGTACCTGCACATTAAGATCTCAGTTGGTTCATGGGCACAGTTAATTTAGAGCAGCTCTAGGGCCAACCAGTAGATCCCTGTTAGTGACTGTGGGGAGGTGCTGGGAACACGGTGAACATGGAGCCAGGGATCCCATGAGTGACTGGATCACCACCACAAACACGGTAAGACTCCACTGGAGAATCGAGCAATGTTGAGTCCAGAAAATAAATATATGACTGTGGAAGAAATAAAATGAAAAATTTTAGGTAATTTGTTCAGGAAGTCCAACTTCTGGTTATAGAAGTTTAACAAAGAAAGAACAGGGAATGAGGTGAGGAGGAAATCATCAAAGAAATAACACCAGGAATGAACCCTCAGAGAAGTATGTAAGTTTCCATATGAAGAGGGCTTTTTAAGTAACCAATATAAATAAATGATAAAAGCCTGATATCAAAACTCATAATCATGAAATTTCAGAACTCCAGAAACAAAGAAGAAATCCAGGAACTCTGGTGATTTCATATATACAAAGGATGGCATAAGAAAGCATAATGGCAACATTGGAAACAAGAAGACAATGGAATAATGCCTCAAAAATACTGAGGGGAAATCACTTGCATAAAAGAATTCCATTTGCAGCCAAACTATTGATCAAATGTAAAGACAGTATAAAAACATTTTTGGAAAAGCAAAAATTTATTAAAAAAAGAATCACTTTCCCTGCATTTTTTATTAGGAAGCTGTTAGACTAGAGGCTTACTATCCAAGGGGGAGATAAAACAGGAGGAAGATTTGGGATCCAGGATACAAGGGATCTAATAGAGAGAAAAAAGTAAAGGGAGTCTATGCAGTAATGGTAAAGGGAGTTTGTTGGATATCAGCCAGGAGCCGGTCTAAACAAGAGCAAGGTGAGAAGGGATTCTGGAAGGATGTATGTTAGAGAAGGACTCCCTGATTTGATTGTCATCCGAGAAAACTTACCCCTATGTCCAAGATTTGGGGATAAACTAGAACTAAAACAGAAAATAAAAGCAAATGAAAAAGAGAAAGAGACTTGTTGATTCCAGGGAGAATAACCAGAACAGACAGTAAAGGAACTGTTATCATCATAGACAGCTGTGAAAAGATGTACATAGTCAAAGACTTTGAATACGGATCTAACCAAAATAAGTGGGGGTGTTTGTAGGGAGGAATGGTGTGAAAGCTAAACCTCGCCATTAAAGGTAGGAAACTCAAAGGTAATACCTAAAGGCCAAAAAGAAAATTTTAAATACCAGTGTAAGGATGCTATTCAGAAACACGATCACAAATACTAGAACAAGTTAGATTTAAAACTTGTTGCCACTGAAGAGGAGTCAGGAGAGAAAGGCTGCCAGGAGCTGCTGTTCTTAATTTTAAGCCTTTAAAATAATCTGTCTTTTTAAAAAAAATTGTATCTACATACACCTTTATAAAAGCTTTAAAAATAAAAGGATAAAAATAAGAAGAATCAGGGGCGCCTGGGTGTCTCAGTCAGTTAAGCTACCGTCTCTTGACTTCGGCTCAGGTCATGATCTCAGGGCATGAGGTGGAGCCCAGTATAGGGCCACAGGCATGGAGGCTACTTGAGATTCTCTTTCTCCCTCTCCCTCTGCCCCTCCCACCCCTGCACGGATGCACATACTCTCTCTCTAAAAAAATTAAAAACAAAAGATAGGTGGAATTAAGGCATCAAAATAAAACCATAATCTAGAATATGATGCATTTATGGTAATAAATGCATATTTTAAATTTAATGACACCTGTCAAACAATCTATCAACTTTTACAATTTCAAGTTAAGATACTTTTTTAAGGAAGAAAAATGAGAGGATTATGATAAAATTATATAGCCATCGTATTAAAAAGTGGTTATTAAAGATAGTCTCAATTACATTAAGTACACTTCAGAATCTTAACTATTTGGTACTCTGCTTTATAATGTGTTTCAATTGCTCTTTCCCAAGCATGTGTTCATTCTTCTGAGTATTTAGAAACAACACTGGGTAGATGACACATAAATACAAGATCTCCCGTCCTCGGAGGTTTAAAAAATCCATTTCCCATGTTTTCCAGGGGTCTCTCTGGTGGAATCCATCATTGATTTTTTTTTTTTTTTCAGTTCACAATTTGAATAGTTTCTCCCATTTGTAAATATGAGCGTCTCCAAACAGTGGCTCACAACACATTTCAACAGAAACATATAAACATTTCAGTGGGACAGAAAACTGCACTTTATTCAAACAATAGATTAGAGATGAAGGAGTGGTTTTAAGGTTGTTTTTGACATTTAAAAAGGGCTGAAGTATTTTTATCCCTTCGCTGCCTGTTGTTTCATGAGAGACCTAATAACTTCAAAGAGAAGGTCCCCGCATATTATATACACTGAAACCCCGTCCAATGCAAAGTGGTATTTTCCCTCCTATTTTTCATTTCTGGATGCTGGCTCCAGTCAACAATATAATCATTTTCTCTTATTGATTTTCTTATAAAATGTATCCTTGTTAGATTCATTGATGACTATACATTACGGAGGCTCCTGATAAAATTTCATTGTGTTATTACCACCACACAGGAAATGCTTTTTGCAGGATGAGAATAACTACCTCTCAAGGTGAAGATGAAACTGTGTTTAATGCAGAATTCCAGAGAATGGCGTCCTTAAATGAAAACTGATCATCAAGATCTCCCACCCTCCAATCAATTCAATATTATTCTCAGCTGAAAAGAGGCACTGTCCTACTCTAGCTTGACCTCAGTTTTTCAATTAAAAAAAAAAAAATGACTTTTCCCACTTTAACCACTTAACAACTTAAAGCTTTAGCTCTTCAAAAGAATTCTGATTCACTCATCCCTGACCTGGGCAGTGCACTTCCTAAATCCCTCTGTGTGGTTTTCAGTGGCCTGTGGTTGATGAAGTTGGATTGATTTGGGCTAGATTTGTTAAACAACTCAAGTCAAATACTGACTTTGCCTTTACAGGGCTATATAAATATGTGACCCATAGTTATTTTTTCCTTTTTTTTTAATTTGGGGGCTTCATAATAAAGTATAATATCATTGGGTCCTCTTTGCTACTGAGAAATAAATACTTAAGTCCTTTTTTCCATTTTACCAGAATTATAAGCTTCCTGATATTCCTAAAACACCACTAAAACAACAAAGGGTACATTTTTAGAAATTTATTCAAGGGTTATGGATTATTCCTGGGAAGTCCACCTAAAAAGGAAATAAAATGTTAATATAGCCACTTAACAATTTGAAAGGACATACTCTTTTCAGTTAAATTTTGTCCCAAGCTATGCTACTCTTAATGAAGTGGCTCATGAAGATACTGCTTAAAAAACAATAAACTTAATTTTCTTTCTTGATGGGGGATGATTTTTCAAAAGCAATTTCATATTTAAAATGAGAATGATTGTTAAATTTAAACAATAAAAGTATTCAGAACCCCACCCCCCATAGGTTAGATGACAGCAAATTTATGAATAAAGCTAATTTTAAAAATTAGGACACTTAAAGTTAGCACTTTGCTACATAAAAGGTGGCATATGGTATCGTAAGACTTTTGAACTCAGTGTCCTCTGAATTAGAGAATATTTTAAATCAATGCCATTTTATTTGTTTAAATCCCACACAAGAACTAATACAGCTTGCAGGACACTGCTAAAAAAAGAGGTAACTTAGGGACCTGATTAACACATAGAGAAACAATTCATTATTAGCATTCTGATTGTACATGATCAGCTGCTTCCCCAGGCTTCAAACAGCATGTACACTAAAGCCTTGGTCAATTATTAATTTGCTTGACAGATCCTTTCTGCAGTCTGGAGGGAAGAGCCCAGTCTTATCTCGGTTATCAGAGCTCTCCTGACTAAGGAGGTTTCACTCTAAGTTTATAAGCAGCACATCCGCTAGATTTTCAGATAACCCAACTTTGCTCGGAATGCCTGACGGCCTTTGGCTCACGCTGGAGCAAGCTATTTGTGCATCCCCAAACCTTAGGCTCCCCACTTGAAAGGGGAGGGGAGGGCAAGAGTCTGTGTAAGTTCAGGCGAATCGAATTTGATCCTGAAAAAAGATGACCGGGCCGATAGCACTTTTCCCCATAAATCATTTTGAGGGAATCCTGACCACAATAACATCCCACTTGACCATTGTATTAAATGTGTGTAAACAAAGCGACTCTCTTAGCCATTCTAAAAAATATGCACTTGGGGACTTATAAACAGCATATTTTTATTCATTAAATCATTTGTAAAATAGGCTGTGAATGAGAACTTAAGAGTGCTTAAGAAAATATTATTCATTCTGCAAAAGAGTTACTATGGCCTAGAATGCAAACTGGTCACTTGGGACCAGCAGGAGGAGGCCGAGGTCACTGCCCTCCTCCCTCTAAGACAAGCCAGACCTCCTCACACTTGGCCCATCCACTCCTGCGTGGGGCTGGGCCATCCACTGGGGCTTTTGCAGTCTGGACATGACCAAGATTTTTTTTATTTCAATAAGGCAGAAAATCACAAAACTAAAAACAAATTTGCTGTAAGAAAAAAAAAAAAAGTACTTTGTGTTCCAGGTTTTCTTTTAAAACATTTATTCAGGCTTCTCTATGATTTCAAGCCCCACAGCCCAAAGGCATTAAACTGTATTGAAGCTTAATGGCCTGAAAAGTTTCCTTTTGAATTAAAGCACATCCAGTTACGAAAGGGGGAGGGGGTGGCATCTGCAACTAATCTAGAAGTTCCATTTCTTGTCCTGGACTTTGAGGACATAAAAATAGCCAGCAGAAGATTTTCAAATCATACAGAAGGGAATGTGATTTCTGGGAGCTGAGTTTCTGTACCAATGCCTTGCTAAGGGAATTTTCCATGAGTGCAGAGTGACCTAAATGACAGGGTTAGATGAACATTGGGAAGACAAAAACCACCTACCTAAGCCTGTCCAGACACTGGTCCTTCTAGCCCCGTGATTCACTTACGGTAGAGACAAATTCTAGGAACTTGCATTTTAGGGATAAAATGGGACCTTGTTTTCAAACTGGTGGGCTCTAAAGTAAGAATGGGACACTGGGATCTGGGCAGAAATTTTAAATTTTTAAATTTCTGTGTACTACTTCTATCATCTTCAATTTTCTGTTTGATTTACGCAGAGAACATGGAACCTCCTAAAAATAGGTCAACGTACGTGTGATTGGAATTTAGAGACAATTCCTCTAGACACTAGACCTGAGGCACAGCCTGAGCTGCCCCAGGAGCTGAGGGAAGGCTGCCATTGGTTGTTTTAAACCTCCTTCTGTCTGTGAAGGAAAGCCTTGAATGCTGCAGGCCCGGTCGCCACAACTCAAAGAACCTAACTGAGGACAGGTCTACCGATGGGATTTTGTTACTGCTTCCTGCTCTTTTACCCTTCATTTAAATTTAAAAAAAAAAAAAGTGCTACTGTGCGCATTAACAATGGGACTATAACAAAAGTACAAACAGGTAGGTCCCACACAAGTCTTTATTAGCAACCTTCAGTGTAAAATGGCTATATTTGCAGGAGTGCAAAACAGAGCAACTCTGATCCGATCGTGCTGCATTCAACACCCCATTTCTTGGGATGGTAGAGTTTATCTCAGAAATAGAGAGAGGCTTGCTATCAAAGTGGACATTTTTATTATCAACTTCAATCTGCTATTTTTGAAGAGCTATTTTTGTCTGCATACAAACAGGATACAGAGTACAACTTTCTTTTGTTGATTAAGTGTCAGTGTTTCCTTTTGGAGTATAAGTTGCCTGAATGGCTGTTTAGTGCAAAGAAGAATGGGGTGGTCCCTGAGACATACAGATTCAGTTTTCTGAGCTTTAGGATGTTCAAAGGAAGAAAGAGCAACACAAACTACTAGTTAAGGATTTGAAGAAAGTATTTTTAAATATTGAAATGACTTCATATTTCAAAGTAAGAATCTCCACCCTCTAATAAAATATACCTTCACTTTAAGAGATTGCAATGGACATTGTATTTAAGCAGTTTAAACACTTGTTGCTTTTAAAAAGTTTACATCCATGGGGTGCTTGGGTGGCTCAGTCAGTTAAGTGTCTGACTCTTGATTTTGGCTCAAGTCATGATCTCAGGGCCATAGGATTGAGGCCCTAGTCAGGCTCTGTGCTTAGCAGGGAATCTGCTTGAGATTTTCTCTCCCTCTGTCCTTCCCTACTGCCCACCCCATCCCCACCGCTCATGTGCTTTCTCTAAAAATACGTAAATCTTGAAAAATTTATATCCTCATATAGTTTAATATACCTAATTTTAAAGATAAAATGCCTGGCAAAGTCTTCCAAGTCTCAAAAAAAAATGACCAATATGACCAACTGACCAATTTGCTTCATGGATAACAAGTATATTCTTTCCTCAAGACCCTTTTTTCCTCCCTACTCATGGCCAAACCCTGGCAGGTCCCACTATTATAATCTCTCATTATATATCTCTTGGGGACCCTTATCATAACTGTATTTAAACAATTGTATACTTCCAATTTTAAGATTTTATAAATTGACTTCTCTGATCCCCTATATCCCATCTGAAAACCACCCATAGAACAATAGGAGAAACAAGAAACAAAAACACAAACTCCACCTCTGATGAGACTCGGAGTCATCTGAAACCCCGGCCACAATATACACATGTGGGAAACAGGTGAAAGGTGGTAATTGACTTGACCAAGCAAAAAGGGTAAAAGCTAAATGACCACAGAAGGACATTGAGAAGAAGTCAGTCCAGCCAACAGAATCCCCAAACTGGGAATGCCTCAGGAATGGGAAGCACCAGAGGCTCAGAAGTGGGAGTTAAACGCCCCATGAAACCAGAGTGCTGGGCTGACATCTTCAACAGAGCAGTTACTCACTCCCTTCTCTATCTTGGATCCTCATCTCCACCCTGTGAGGCCAGCAGATGGGAAGTGTATTCCCTGGAGAAATAGAAACAGACTCAGAGACACAAACACAGCAGCAAGCAGCAGAGAGATGGCTGTGGCTGCCCATCTTCATATGAAACAACAAGATGCCTGACTCTTGTCTCACCTCCCTTCTAAATGCAGCAGTCCGATTTATATTCCCTTAACAAAAGATTACAGCCCCTTAATGGAAAGGCCCAGAGAACAGACCAGTTCCATACATCTGGGGACTTGTTGAAGAAAAGTCAATTCATAGTCTGATTATTCTGCAGTGACTCTCACCAGCTAAGTTTCTCATGTACAAACAGTATCTCCAATCTTAAATATGTACCTCTCTATGTTCTCAGCAATTTTCCTTTAGGAATTTCTTCCTAAGGGAGCAGACAGACAAGTAGACAAAAATGTGTAATGTGTATACAGCAAAACATAGCACAACATTACTTATAATAGAAACAAATTGGAAACCTAAATGTTTCCAACAATGGATGACTGGTTAAATAAATGTTATAACCATTAAAAAGGGTACAGTATGTGTACTGACATAGAAAGATACTAAGGGCCTAGTGATAGTAATAAAAGACAGGTTTCAAACACTGTATGTTATAATTCCATTTATATAAATAAGTTTATATATGCATAAAAACATGAAGGATTTTTAAAAATAGTGGTTCTCTTGAAGACAGAATTATGAGAGAATTTTCATTTCTCTGCATTACTTGAATATTTTATAAACTTATATCAGAATATCAAAGATGATTCCTATTTAAAGAATAAAATGTTAAAGATAATTTTAAATATGACCCTTGATCTTATAATCATAAACTTACAGCTAAGAAATACCAGACATTTGGGGAAAACCTCAAAGATGTTGGACAGAAATGTAAACCAATAAATATGGTGGAGGAAAGAGAGGACCTTTAAGGTGAGGGAAACCATACAGGGAGCAGGAGAAAACATCCAAAAAACTACAATTAATGTCCACAGGGGGAAAAAGAAAAAATACTGCTTCATGAAACAAAGCAAAGCTCTAAAAAGGTAACAAATAATAAGGAAAAGCATTAGAAAAGGAAAACAGGGTTGCCAAAAGAAAAACTCCAGTAGAAGGACTGGAAGACAAAGTCAAGAAAATCTAAAGAAATAGACAATGAAAGAAAAACACGAGAAAATTAGAGTATCAGTGTAGAACACTGAACAGCTGATAATTAGAACTGACAAAAAGAAAGAAAACAGAAAATTCTCAAGTAAGTAAGATAAGAAACACTTCCAGGGGGCGCCTGGGTGGCTCAGTGGATTAAGCCGCTGCCTTCGGCTCAGGTCATGATCTCAGTGTCCTGGGATCGAGCCCCACATCGGGCTCTCTGCTCAGCAGGGAGCCTGTTTCCCACTCTGTCTCTGCCTGCCTCTCTACCTACTTGTGATCTCTCTCTGTCAAATAAAATAAATAAAATCTTAAAAAAAAAAAAGAAACACTTCCAGAACTGAAGTTTATAAATCTGAAAAGTGAAAGGCCTTGAGAGCCTAGTATCATGAATGAAAAATGTGCGCACTGGGAAATTTTAGAACACTAAGGATAAAGTAAAGATCCCAGTAGCTTCTAAATGGGAGAGTCTAGACTCGGACATACAAAGGTTCAGGAGTAAGAATGGCATCAGATGCCGGAAGACTGCATTAGAACCCAGAGGACAATGGAACAATGAAGAGCATGTTCAGTTTAGAATTCCGTAACCAAATCATCATTCCACTGTGAAGGCAGAAGAAAGATCATGTAAGAGATGCAAAATATTAAAATGATTGCCTCTCCAGCCCCTCCTTCTCAGGGCCTTTTTTGTCTCACAAAACAAGTGAGCAAAACAAAGATGAGGAAAACATGTGATTCAAGAAAATAGGGAATCCAATGTAGGCAAGAGGCAAAAGAAAACCCCAGGACACACGCCTTAGAGCAACTGGTTCATATTAGAGCAAGAAGACCCAGAATCCAGGAAAGATGTTTTCAAGGAAAAATAGTCAGAAGGGAGGGTGTAGGGAGAACCTGACAGAGTATCAGATAAATTAACTCTGAGGGAAACTGAGGGAACTGAGCAACTGTAAGAACGGAAAAACCTATAAATCAGTACAAAGAAAACAAATCCAGCGACAGTCCAGGGAATTAGTAACTCCAGGGAAAATTTACATGATAGTAGAAATGTAATCATGGTACACTACTTGGCTCAGACAACAATGCTGACCATCATAATTTTATAAATTCAGAAACGCTGAGCTAACCAAAAGTAATGGGGAAAGACTGGAGGGTGGCGTAAGCGAGCTAGGTCTTGAGCAGTGATGAGTAAGAGTGATGACTCAGCAGAGAGAAGCACACACTTATTTAGGAATATGGAAGTTCTACCAGGAGAAACAAGCCAAAGAGCTGAAAGTTGTTGAAGGATGGAGACCAGAGCTTCATTATATGGTGAGACCCTTCCTCTTCATGGAAGACCTTTATAAGCTTTTACCTAAAGATGAACTCCAGTCCTGATATTCTACAAAAATTCAGCCTTAATTCTATACTTTAAAAAGTAGACTATCATGTCTTTGTTCAGCATTTCATATCCAAAGGCAAAGAAATTCCTCCTGTCCTGCCCCTTCATCACAGGCCTGCAAAGTCTTCTTCACCAAGATGAATTGGCTCAGACCAGACACTCTACTGGCCTGAATAAGATACAGATGTGCAGCAGTTTCCAACTTGCATATGGATTTGTTGCACAAATTCCTGGGCCAGTTAGTTGTCTGGAACTTGGGAGTGTTTTTCTTCTCCACCTCCACCCCATAAGACATGTTTTAGAGGATTATTCCTCTTAGAATTCTGGATGGTAGCTTTCTAGGGTCAAAGGGATGGGGGCAACCAGAAGTCAGATGTAGACTGTTGTTAAAACTGAGCTTCTGTGTTGGATGGTTTGTGGACATTTGGTGTAAAATTACAGTATAAATCACAGAGTATAAATATATTATAAATCATATAGTATAAATCATATAGAATAAATCATAAAATCATATTAAGGAAGCAATAAAACTAGGTCCAGTGATAAGAGTATGTCATGAACCAAAAATTATCAACCCATATCTATGCACCTAAAATCCAGCAGAGACAAAAGATATATGAGCCCCAAATCCTGTTTAACTGATGATATAACAGATGGCACATTTGCCCATATATTCAGCAATTACACACAATACATATTTATTTTTAATAATATTGCTCAGTATATTTTTTGAGGGTTGACTGATTTATTTAAAAAAATTTTTTTACTGGAGTATAGTTGATATACATTACATTACATTAATTTCAGGTGAACAACATAGTGATCTGACCTCCCTACACTACACTATGCTCATCACAAGTGTCACTACTATGTGTCACTGACTGTACAATGCTATAACACTACCATTGACTGTATTCCCTAAGCCACACCTTTTATTTCTGTGACTTATTCATTCCATAACTGGAGTCCTGTAGCTCCCACTGCCCTTTACCCATTATACCCAACCCCACACCCCTCTTCTTCTGGCAACCATCAGTTCGTTCTCTGTATTTACAGGTCTGATTCTGCTTTGCATTTGTTTATTCGTTTGTTTTGTCTTTTTGAGTCAATAAATATTTATTAAACATCTCCTAAGGGGTAAGGCACTGCACAATCCTCTGGTTACAGTAATCAAGAGAGACATGAGGGGTGCCTGGGTGGCTCAGTGGGTTAAACCTCTGACTTTCACTCGGGCCCTGATCTCAGGGTCCTGGGATCAAGCCCTGCCTCGGGTTCTCTGCTTGGTGGGGAGCCTGCTTCCCTCTCTCTCTCTCTCTGCCTGCTTCTCTGCCTACTTGTGATCTCTCTGTCAAATAAATAAATAAAATTTTAAAAATAATTAAAAAAAAGAGAGAAGGAGACATGGACTATGCCCTATGGGCTCTGAAGAATTACCTTTATCTTTCAAAATTCTGAAATTATCTTTAAATATATAGACTATTCTAAATGAGTTAAAAACACACACATAGCAGTTCTTTATGCC
The DNA here is from genome assembly GCF_964662115.1 of Mustela nivalis. Lineage (NCBI taxonomy): Eukaryota > Metazoa > Chordata > Mammalia > Carnivora > Mustelidae > Mustela > Mustela nivalis. The sequence goes on from NC_139030.1 coordinate 43,450,704, forward strand.
TCCCATTTCTGGTCATAAACACAAATGAAAAGCAATAATAAAATGGATTAGAAAAAGTGATTTGGTTTTAGCTTGATTGTGGGCACTTGTGAAAAACAGATTTTATTAGGAAAATGGAGAGTTCCAAGTAGGTCCAAGCAGGGACCCATTTTTAAGTTCTAAGGGCTGATGATGCTGGTCCTTCCCCTTCCCTTGATGAAGACATCCTTGATGACTACTTTATTAGTCAAGATCAGGGTCATTTTTATTTTATTTATTTATTTATTTATATGACAGAGAGCACAAGCAAGGAGAGCAGCAGGTGGAGTGAGAGAAAGAAGCAGGCTCACCACTAAGCAAAGATCCTGATGTGGGACTCAATTCCAGGACCCTGGAATTATGACCTGAGTCTACGGCAGGCTCTTAACTGACTGAGACACCCAGGCACCCCCAGGGGCATGTTTAGGTCACAGATACAGAGAATACAAGTTAATACTGAGAAAGTAATCAAAGCTGATAAATTTTCCCCAAAAAGCAACTTTTCCCATGATTTCTTGTTTTTTTTCTCTCTCTCTAATATGCCTTCTTTTTTAGAGTTTCTAATTCTCTTGAATCGCTTCCTCTCATCCTAAAAAATGGGTCTGAGTGTCTCAGTACCAAATGGGTTTTCATCCAGAGGTCCTGGTTTATACCATACTCCACACACCTCCCAGACCACACAGATACATCGTGATTTACACACTGCAAGAACACGCACATACGTGCGTGCGCGCATACACACACACACACACACACACACACTCCGCATGCACCTGACAGCTCCCACAGCCAACAGGACCCTGTGCTTGGCAGGTCCGAACCCGCAGTCGTGATCCTACATCAGGACTAAGGTTTCACATGAGCTCATTCCAAGAAAATGTACTAACCATGCAGTTATGTCTTGGCCACGGACTGCAGGCAGGCGAGGCCCGGTTCCCGATGCTGACACATACAACTCCAACCCCCTGCCACCTAGAAAACGGGAAAGGAAAGAGCGAGATCGTTAGAGGGAAGACTGGGGAGGAAAACATTCACATCTACTGTGTAACACATAGCATGTACTCTTTGCCAGGCCCATTCTGAGTGCTTTATAAAGGCTAACGTGTGAGGCATATTATTTATGCTGAAAGATGAAAAGAGGGAGGCCAGAGAGGTTAAGGAATTTACCTAAGGTCACACAGCTGTAAAGTGATGGGTTTGATCCACGAAGCGTGGCTTTTAATTATGACTCTGTGAGCCTGAAATAGAAAGCCTAGTGTCTATCCTCCTAATGCCCAGGATAATCAAGACACTGTTTTTTTATCAGAAGGCAGAGAGAGTGTGGGTGGGGCAAAGGCTTGATATAAGCCGAGAGACTTGCCCGCCAGGCAGAGGGACAGAAGCTTAGAACAGGAATCAGGGAAGGAGAGTCCTGGGGGACAGGATCTTTAAACAGTGAGAATCGGGTACTCTGTGGCCAGAACATATGTGGGGTCGGACAATGCTAGTGGCTATGATAGGGGAGGGGACTCCAGTCCCAGAGGCCACTCATATTTAGGAAATAAACCAAAGGTGGAGGTTAAAGCCTGCCTGAACTGATAAGAGGACACTGGCTATCTGTGGATGTAGCACTTTGGAAAATGAAGCCAAATCACTCTCATCAGAGAAGCATATAAATAGCATATACAGACCTTGGCTTCTTTGCAACTCAGTGAACATTCATAAAGGCCTTCTATGAGGAAAGCATAACATTCGACAGAATGAATTAAGGAGCAGGGCCCAGATTTTTCTCACCCTAGCGAGGTGTTTGCAGTTAACGTGATTGTGGGCGTGGTATGCATGAGATGTTCAGTGGGGACATCAGCCACCAAGGGTCTCTGAGAGCAGCCTATAGCACTGTGTGCAAACTGAGAGCAACCAGGCTTCTCAGAAGCATCACCAGCTGGAGGGAAAAGAAATAAATAAAAGGGGGGAGAAACTGAGGAATCAAAGTCAGTCAAGATAAAAGAAATTCGCCGTAGGAAGGTCAGCCACTCTAAGAATAACTGTCCTGCAAAAACAAAAACCAGGCCAAATATAACGTCTCCTACCTCAGCCAAAATCATCTGCCTTTGGAAGTCAGTGTGATGTTCTGGTATTTTTTTCTCCTTTATTCCCTATAGGCTCTTCTAAGGTAGGCCATTCTCTGTGAGAAGATATATGGGAGCAAGGTTTCCTTTGACATCTGTTTTCCAACTATTAAATTTGTGGTGGTTATTTTTAGAACAAAAGATAGTTTAAGAAATAATTAGCTGCCCATATGTGATGCAGGCTAGATAGCAGCAAATGTTTTTAGGATTATGTCTAAAAAATTCAGACTGAAAAGTAGAAAAAATAAGGTAGATTTGAAGTTGATCTAAAGGCTCGGTTTCTTAAAATTCAGCAATAGAATGTATCTGTACCTCAATTTCCCCATTTGCATACTGCACTATTGTTTGCATAAAATGACTTCCCTGACCCCTCCCCGCCCCCAATCTGTGAGGCCAGCATGATGAGTTGAGTTTCCAGTAGTGGTGATGGATTTGCTCTGATCCACCCTCATCCTTTCTCCCATTTCCGCCCATGATGAATGGGCACCATTACAAGATGGCGACTGGGGTTAGGAGTGCAGCCTAGAGGAGCTCATCCCCATGGGGGAATCAAATGCTGGACCTTGGCCTCTTTTGTGTGGTGCTTTAACCTACTGAACTAATCAGCCACAGAAAAATAAGGATGCTTATCACTGATTGCCAAATAGAAGTGCTATGAGAATATATTTTAAAGAAGGAGGAGGAGGAAGGATAGGAGGAGGAGGGAGATCTTAGAAGCTTTGTTTTTATAGAAAAACAGCTATGTAAATACCAACTAATATTATTATAAGTCAGAAGCAGGCAATGGCAATAAAAGCTGTTTCTCTAAGTCAACAACTTGCTGGAGACTACGTGTGTCTACGAAATGAGTTTCATAAGATCATGCTTATTTTAGAAACATCAATACCAAAACAGCGGTAACAGAAAGTGTTTTTCTCCTTAGTTTAAACACTGCTTGGATATGCATTATGTACAGTCAAGCAATAATTAAACAAATTCTACTCTTCAATTTCCCCCAAGTTCAAGTATATGGCTTTGAGCGCATCACAAGCTTTATAAAACAGCCTAGCTTTAAGTATGCAATAATCGTTCATTTCCTGGCCATTAATTCAGACATCATGCAATCACTCAGAAGCATACATTTTCCTTTGCTGCTATTTTGGGGACTGCTGCCCTATTGTCATCCCTGCCTTAGACCCCTGACTTAGTCGTCTTTTAATTAGAGCCAGTGAGAGCGACAGGCGGAGTCAGCCTGCTGAGGGTGATCCATCACATGGCTCTCTGCTCCCTGGCCTCCTAAATGACAGTTTATAAACAGGACATCTTGGGTATCAAGATAGCTGTTTAAGGAAGGAGAAGAACAAATGGTGACCATCTTGTAAGCTACTTCCCTGAGATAACTCTAGTCCAGGGCTGTATTTACTGACTCTGTTTTGATTAAACATTCAAACAAACTTTACCAATGATGAGTCTTGGAAGATGCTTTGTCTAAGCTTGCCCTCAAACACACTGATGTCATAACCGAAGAGTTGCCCAAGGTGTTAACATACATGCTTCCAACTGAGCAACTGGACTTATTTTCAATCAATCTGCTTTTTAGCTAAACCCTGGCCATGTTGCTCAATAGCAAAGGTACCCCTCCTGGAAAAGAAAGAAATAAAAATCAACTCAATGCTGGTAGGCTCTTTCACTTCCATTGCAGAAATTACTACTTACTTAAGCCCACAGAGCACTACTGTTCAACAGTAGTTTCCAGGTAAAACTAAAAGACTGACTAATGTCTGCTGAAGTCTAACCCTGTTATCCCAGAGAGAAGACCTATAAGACCCAAAGTTATATTAGGCTGTAATTCAACTCTACAACCCTGGGGGTGAGCTGGTGCATGCTCTGGGTGCGAATTAGACACCCAGTCCTGCACTGGGGAAACTCAACAGCTAGAAGGAGTGGTGCTGGTGAGGCTGAAGGGAACAGCATGACGGATGCAAAACCAGCAGTGTGCTGCAGAAGATGCTAAGAGGCTAAGGTTAGAGCTGCATGGGCTAGATTTGATACAGCTCCTTCCAGGAATGTGGAGTGTGATCTTGGGTGGTTTACTTAGCCCATCTGCATCTCAGTTCCCTCAGTGCATTTCTTTCCATTCCTCTGTGTGGTGTATGTGTGTGTGTGTGTGTGTGTGTGTGTGTGTGTGTGTTACACAACAGAGTAAAAAATCTTAATTTTTGCATATTTATATCTTATTTTATACACTTAAGAGTATAACAAAAGCATTTCCCATGTCAATATTATTTCTCACTACTGTATAAGAATGCAACATACAAATATGCATTAACTTGCTGGACACCTACATTGTTTCCATTTTTCACTCTAATAAATCTTGGTAAATTTTTTTCCCTACCTTCCAAAAGAGCTTAATAGTACTGGATTGAAGTAGTCCATGAAATATTTTAACCTCAGTAAAACTATCTAAAACTCAATCATTTAGGAGGTAATTATGCCATGACTATTTTATTCTTCCTTAGTTTGGTCATGTTCAATTCCATGATGCTGATTTTATGAAGACTGTGCAAGAGAATTCAATTCAATATTAAACAATGAATGTTGACTCAATCTCCTACTGTATTTTCAGGCATTGATGTAGGCATTGAGTATAGAGCAGTGAACAAGAGAAACCAATCTCAGATGGTAGCTACATTTGTGGTGAGGGTACCATAACATACAAGCTTGCTGAATCACTACGTTGTACACCGGAAGCTAATAGCACATTGTGTGTCAACTCTCTTTGGTTAAAAAAGAAAAAAAAGACAGAACATCCAACCTTAGTCTTTATGGAGTTTACTGCCTAGCAGGGAAGACAGAAAAACAAATGCACAAGTAAACATACAGTACATCAGAAGCTGGTAAGTGCTATAGAGGAAGAGTTTGAGAGAGAGAGACAGGTAGGACCTACAGGTTGGGGGAGGTACTATTTTTTTTATAGAGTAGCCAAGGAATAACTCACTAAGAAAGTGATATCTGAGCAGAGAATGAAGGAAAAGAGGTGGGAAAGTGGTCCAGGCTGAGTAAACAAGAAAGAGCACGAAGGTCTACAGGCTGGAGCCGAGGGGGTAAAGGGAATAGGACAGGAGATGTGTTCTGAGAGGTAGCAGGGGCCAAATCATGTCTGGCCTGATAGGTCTTTGTAAAGACTTTGAGTTGAGTTGGTAGACACGAGTTCCTAAAAGATGCTTTCATACACATTCTGAAGGTATCCACTTCTTCCCAAGGAATGGCTCCCCAAAATAACATTATTTGCTATGAATTCCAGTTGACGTATTTTTATAGGCCTTCTTTCCATTCTAAACCATCAGTATATGTCCCATTGGACTCATTCTTATCCAAATGGCTATCCATGAGCTCAAGATCTTTATTCTTGAAAGTTTTGTTGTTTAGTCAAGAAGAGAGAAGTACAGTAGTCGCCCCCATCCCTCCCTTACCTGTAGTCTCGCTTTCCTCAGTGGAAGATACTCATAGTCAACCACAGTCCAGAAGCAGACGATCCTCCCTCTGACCTTTTGCCAGAGGGTCAGAAGGTCAAAAGTAGCCTAACACCGCATCACAAGGCCTATGTCATTCGCCTCACTTCATCTCATCAAGCAGGCATTTTATCTTCTCATATCATCACATGAAGAAGGATGAGTATGGTACAATAAGATATTTTGAAAGAGATACCATATTTGCATAACTTTTATTATGGTATGTTGTTATAAATGTTCTGTTTTATTATTGCTGTTAATATCTTACTGTGCCTAATTTATAAATTAAATTTTATTATAGGTATGTATGCATTTTTAAAAATAGTATATATAGAGAGAATTCAGTACTATCTATGGTTTCAGACATCCACTGAGAAGGTCTTGGAGTATCCTCTGTGCAGAAGAAGGAAGGATTACTGAATAGAAGCAAAAAAAAACAAAAAAATAAGTAAAAGTAAACATTTTCCTGAATACAAAATTGGCTTCTGTAGAGATGAGAATTGAGACTATCTGATGTTTTATAAGTGTTCTGCAAGAGAGCACAAGAGAAAGCTCCCAGAGTATGGACAACACTAAGAGAGCTAAAATGTGAAGTGCTGATAGGAGCAAAATACTAAAAGGATCTCTCAAAACTCTGATTTTATATAAAATTGAATGAGGAGTGTCAGCATTTAGAGAAGTCATGCAAAAAAATTCTTCACTGAAATTCCACAGTCTGGGCTGTGAATAAGTACAAGTGAATAAATGTGGATGGTATCAGAAAATATAACAAATAAATACTATTTCTTTCAATAAACATGTTGTGAACTTGGACTTGCAAAGCTCTATGCTTGCTATTGGAAAGGCAAAGCTTCTGGTCTTATAGGGTGACAGCTGGATGGAATATGATGAATTCTCTCCTAGCTGCACCACATGGTGTTATATGGAGAACACATAGCCTAGACGGTCGGGGTCAAGTAAGGTAAAGGAAGTGGGAGTAGTTAGTTGAATGTAGATAGCTGGAAAGGGTTTTGTGTCCTATGAAGGAAAAAACTATAAGAGATGAGGCTCACGAGGAGGCTTTGGGGGTGTTGATGAAGATGTTTGGAGTTGTTGGAAGGCAGAGATGGGGAGATGGGGCCTGGAAGTAATCAGGGATGAGAGGTAAACACTCCCTCTTACCCTCTTGGCAACAATGGTACATCCATGTCTGGGAAAGTGTATACAATTCTGGCCTCATACTCAATATTCACACATGACCAGAAGCTTAGATAAAAGGCAACTAAAATGATCGTGTGGGTGATGCATTTCTCATAGAAAGAAATAACTTAAAAAATTGACTCCCTAGCCAATAAAGGTAAAAAGGAAAAATGTACCAAAATCTATGAAAATAAGATAAATAATGAGTAGGATAACATGATGTACTTGCCCATCAAATCCCAGAGATCAAATTCTAGACAAAATCCAGCCAACCAGGGCATTTCATACATAAACCCTGTCTAAGTCAATGTCTCCTAAACTTGTTGATCACAAGTATTATCTGAGGAGCTTGTTAGAAATACAGAGCCCAGACCAAATTACACAGATCACCATCCCACCTCACCCTCCTCCTGGCCTCCTGAATTAGAATCTACAAAAGGTGTGTCTTGGGATTTGTGTTTCAACAAATGGCTGATGGTTCTTATGCTGTACCAAATTTGGGAAACACTATTCTAAAGGTATAGACAGGAAATTTCTAGGATCTATGGAATTAATTGCAAAAATTCTCTCAACTGGCCAGTGGTTCATCTCAAACATGCAAATTAGTACTATATTAAATAGCTTGAATCTCCTTGAGCCATGGTGCCAATGAAAAGTACAGAAGGTTCTCAATGATACAGGGTGTTGTATGGTGACTCGGGCTATCTTGACTGCCCCCAGATCTCACCAGCCTCACCGACCCTCTAGAGACAATGATGGTCCAAGTAACAATATTTGATTGTGACTAGCTCAGTATCCCAAAGGTTTATGTAAAATTTCAACCTCCTTTAAAATGTCCTTTGTGGTTTCCTCAAGTTCTGCCCCACGGAGCAAGTCCATTCAAAGTCTTCCTTTCAGGAATCATCATGGAAGCTGAGAAGTCACGGGCCATTCAAAGGAGCCACCACCTGGCAGCTGCAACTCCTGGTCCTCCTGTGTCCCTCTCCACTCTCCCTCCAGATGCCCTTCTCTACAGCCCCATTCATTCCTACAGCCTTCCTGGCCATAAATGGCAGAGGAAGGGATTGGGACTTGCACTGCACCCCACTCCGGGCTTTAACTTACCTAGCACTACGCTGCTGCAAGGCAATCCCCCTAAAAAGGCAAGATTTTCACCTGCTTGTCAAAAAATGGATTTTAACATTCATGACTATCATCTTAAATAGCATCCAAGTAAATAAAAGATTTTAAAAAAATATGTAGACTAGAAATGGTTTTGCCAAATTTTAGCTTGAGAACATTTAAAACAGTGTCCAAAGCAATAAAATTATGGGGTTTCTGCATCCTAGGGAACCCCTAAAAAAATAATGTCTTATCTTGGATTTGTGTAAGTTGCCAGCAGGTGCAGGACATATGAAGCTTAATAAATATGGTACCTGGTGCTTCTAAAACATACACGTATTTCAATAGTTTGTGATAAGTGAATATGTTCTAAGTAAGAGCTCAATTAACTAGAATCACAAATACAATTGTTCGATGCACCAAATCGAAAACACCAAAGGTTAAGGACAAGGTTAATATTTTCATAAGTCTGAGTCAAATTTGAGCCCTTGTATTTAGTCATTTCCCTGATTGCTAAAACCTTCAACAAATGGCAGAAGAAAGATCACAAATCAATCAGTGACAGATGTTGATTCACCATATGGGGCCTCCCAGTCTGAAAAGTCTGGGAGGACCTCTTCTTGGCTAACATAGAGGACCAAGAGAAATTTCTTCCGGACAAAAATGTCTCACATCCTAAACAAGTACAACAATTGTAAAAATCATGTTTACAACTTAATAAATGTTGCCAGCCAAGATCAGAATCAGCTTACGACAACAAGAAGACTTCTTAAAAGAATTACATGAATGTCAGAGGGACTAGAAGCCATCACCAGGCGAGGCACCCCCATGCATAACCTATTATTTTTAAAACACATGTTGCCCTCATGTGACAGTATATAGGCCTTTGATAATGGTAATTCTCCTGTTCAGATGCCTGCCCATGAATGGGATGTGCTCACTCTATCACATTTGTTTCTCTATATAATTAAGGACTGACTACTTTTGATGTGGATCTTATTTGGAAAAAGGGGTAGTTTTCTAAAGATGTCAGCCTTAGTCATAGGCACCTATCAACCACTTTTGATTATTCAACATTTTGTACTATAAGACCCTTTTCAAAATAAATTATGAGCCAATATATTTGTTCATCTGGTATGTTTGTGGATTCTAGACATACATTTTGTTATTTTCTTATTTCCTCTTCAATTTACTGGGTAATAGATCTTTTGCTGAAACGCTTCTTTCAATTAAACTTGCAATAGATCTAAAGATCCAGGATTGTAAGCTCATTACAATGGGAGTAACATAGGAGAACAATACCATTGCTGGTGGCCCTGGATGCCCAGATGTAAGGGGTGGGGGGATTCCTTATAACAAGTTTCAAATTGAATCTTTGTGTTGAGTGGATTCAATTCCTCTGAAGGAAACGGAATCAAACATCAAAATCCAATAAAAGGAATACTGGCATACAAAATCAGTAGTTGTGAAATATTTAACAATAGCCAAATATTGAACCTGGATGTGGGGAAGAAGACTTTTGCTCCTACTGTGACCTGTTGGAGGTGAAATGGAAACATCCAGTCTCATACTGAGCCAGAAAACAGAAAATGGCTGTGTAATCCAGCTCCCAAAGTAACTCCCTATGGACTAGTGGTAAGAGAAAGGCAAACATCCTGGGAATGTTTTTGTTCCCAGAATATTTTACATTATTATTTAATCATTCTCAAAGTTCTCACTGTGGAACAGGTAAGCTGCACCAGGGTCTCTGGACAGAGATGTCTGCCTGTAAAAACAAAATAAACATGTATTTTGGGCTTATTTTAGACATACTTCTGTGCTAAAATTATAGATATATAAATATGGATATTGTAAGAACGGTCTTTTTCCAAAAAGCCCAAAAACTAGGGTTGCCAGATTTAGCAAATCAAAATCCTGAACACTCACTAAATTCGAATTTCTTATGAATGATTAATAATTTTTTTAGTATAAGTATGTCCCATGTGCTAGCTAGGGCATAATTATACTAAAAATATATTCATTCTTTAGCTGAGATTCAAATTTCACTGGACATCCTATATTTTATTGTTAACTCTAACAGCTGTTACAAAAGGAGACCACGGTTGAGTCTACAGGTAAGAAACTAAATTTGAACTAATTTACCTTGTTCAATATTACCAGAATACCATGAGTACTTAGGCAGAAAGCAGTAGATTTGGTACAAAGGAAAAACCTCAGTGGTAATCTTGTTCTTGCTTAAAGTAGAAGGACATTGCATGCTATCACAGTGCTTTTGTTCTTATTAAATTTCCTTGAGTTAATACAATACAAAACCTTACTGCTTTGCATTTTTAGAAGCCTTCTAAAATGGAAGACAACCATCTCTTTGGGAATCTTTGTGCATTTCTAACAAGACCATGGTGACAAGGGGCTAAGTATACACCACAGTTATATTTAAATTAAAGAAAAAGGGAGTATCAATGTGGCACTTACGCTTTGAGATGGGCAAACTTGGAATGGGTTTATTTACTGTTGGGGGTTTAAGATCTGGTGTGTCTGTGGATATATGTGTGTTTGAGGGTTTTGCAGAAAAACACTGACTTATAATCAGAAAAGCACTGACTGCCCTGATACAAAGAGGTTAATTTTTAGAGTCGGCAATAAAAAAAAACAAAATTACAAATATTTTGGCCATTGTAAAATATATATCCCTTTTTATAAATATGTACCTGTAAAAGGTACAGAATACCTCTGATTAAGCATTTGTTTAAATTAAGAAATTAATTAAGTGAAAATACCAAGGCAACTGAAGATAAAAAAAAATAACATGCATAATCCATCTTCAAATACATGGGATATTTTAGAGACTAAGGAAATTATTCAGCCATCTCCTATACTCTTGGGTATTCTGATGTATTTTAGTATACATAGAATCCTATTACTTCCCATTACACATCAAGAAATCAGAAACTGATTCCAAAATATTGAAACTGAACTTCTTTATTACACATATTAGTTTCCCTCTATTTATCTAGAAATCACTTCAGCACAAGAAGTCACCGGGCGATAACTGACTTACCATAGGTGCTCAGGAAGTTGTGTTAAAAGAATGAAGCCATGGGGCACCTGCGTGGCTCAGTGGGTTAAAGCCTCTGCCTTTGGCTCAGGGCATGATCTCAGGGTCCTGGGATTGAGCCCCATGTCAGGCACTCTGCTCAGCAGGGAGCCCCTTCTCTGCCTGCCTCTCTGCCTACTTGTGATCTCTGTCAAATAAATAAATAAAATCTTAAAAAAAAAAAAAAAAAAAGAATGAAGCCATGCTTCCAGCAAGATTTGTTTGGAAAATAGTTCTGATGGCACATACAATATTAAAAAGTGTTGAATGTGCTTTAGCATAGGTTTCATTGAGTAAGATTAGAAATGAATTTTTTTAAAAATGTATATAGTTGGGAGTCTAAGAAAACAGATATCAGGCCCTGGCCTGGCTTTCGGCTCTAGTTCAAAGATCTCCAAAACTGTGTGCTGGTTTTCTCTGCATCCAGGATTCCATTTGTGTCTGTGGAAGGAGAGTGATGGATATTCCTGGATCTATGCACATCTTCAAGGACACTGCCCAGGAGGCTGACCTACTACTCTCTACCTTGCCAGCTTTGGTTTCAAATACCGTTCTAGCAAAAAGAAAAACACATTGTTTATTTTTTCTAACATTCTAACTCCAAAGAAAATGAAATATAAATTAAAAGATTCTTTGCCAACAGAGTGATAATAAAGCCACGATCCCTGTTTTAACCCCTGGGTATATCAACTGGCATACTACAGAGAAAAACCAGGGCATGAAAATAAATCATAGCCCTTCCTACTTACATCTGCATTAACGATGCCTTAATAAATGGCAGGAGAAAAATGAGACTACTATGCATTTGACATTTAATCAGCTCAGCTCCTACAGTGTAAGTATTAGATGCTCATTTTACAATTGGAGAAACTACCTTCCAAAGGTCATATGACTAGGAAGCAGAACCGGTAAGATTTGAACCCAGGTCTGATTGATTCCAAGGCCGCACTTTTACTAAGGCATCATGGTGCCCTGCACTACACCACAAGCAGACAGCTTACAGCTGACCATTTCTGCTAGTGGCTAGTCAATTTGGTACACATACATGATTAAGACAGGGTTGGGGATGTCTTTTCCTATCTGAATGGGCAGCAGACAATTCTGTTCTTTTACAGGATGAGAAACGTCAAAGTCTGGACAAATTAGAGCTCTCACTAAAAACTGCAATAAGACACATAAAATTAGATAAGTATGAAAAGAATGAGATATGTTGGGGTGCGTGGGTAGCTCAGTGGGTTAAGCCTCTGCCTTTGGCTCAAGTCATGATCTCCGGGTCCTGGGATTAAACCCCACATCAGGCTCTCTGCTCAGCAGGGAGCCTGCTTCCCCTCTCTGTCTCTGCCTTCCTCTCTGCCTTCTTGTGATCTCTCTCTGTCAAATAAATAAATAAAGTCTTTTTAAAAAATAAGATATGAGGAAGTGGAGATGCAATGTGGGGGGTCTGAGGGGTAGGAAAAGAATAAATGAAACAAGATGGGATTGGGAGGGAGACAAACCATAAGAGACTCTAAATCTTGAAGAACAAACTGAGGGTTGCTGGGGGGAGGGGGTTGGGAGAGGGTGGTAGGGTTATGGACATTGCGGGGAGGTGTGCTGTGGTGAGTGCTGTGATGTGTGTAAACCTGGCAATTCACAGACCTGTACCCCGGGGCTAAAAATACATTATATGTTTATAAAAAAATAAAATTTAAAAAATAAGATACATCATTATTTCTTTCATTGCTATTTTGGGATTTTTGTCCTTTGATTTTTCATACGTGCTTGCTGAAACATCAAGGTTAATGTCTTCATCAGGTTCCAACTTCCCAAGTGACCTTTATCCCAATTACCCTCCTACACAACACCTGCTTCAAAATACTGACCTGCTTCAAATGCTCCTGAAATGCAACTTTATCTATAGATCTATAGATCTCTACTCTCTGAACAAGAACCTCCAACTTACCTTCTTCTCACTTCTGGAGTTAAGCAAGTTGATTAAAGTTCATTTGAAAGAACAAACCAGTAATAGAAGGGAACTTTTTCAACCTGATAAAAAGAATCTATGGGGGGGGAAAACCCTACGAATAATTTCATGTAACGGTGAACATCTGAGGTCCTAATATTGAGAATAAGGCAGTGATGTTACATCTCACCATTTCTATTTGAGAGAGTATTAGAAGCCCAAGCCAGTATACTAAGGCAAGAAAAAGTAATAAGGGGCATACAGATGGGAAAGGAAGAAGGAAACTGTCTTTATTTGCAGATGTAACATGACCACGTATGTAAAAAACTAGTCTAAGTAACCTACAGAAAGCTATTTGTACTTACAAGTAAGCCTCGCAAAGTTGTACCGTACAAGAGAAATACACAAAACTTAATTAAATGTCTATATATTAACAACAAATAATTCTGAAATAAAATTTAAAAGTATTAAGTGCAATGTTATCAAAAACATGGAATTCCTAGGGAAACAATCAACAAAACACAAGAACAATCCACTAAAACCAATAAAGTATTGCTGACAAAAAGTAAATACTATGATACTTAAATAATAGGTAATAGATAAATAAATAGATAATAAATAAATACTATGTTAGTTAGATGGAGGAAACAATATTGTTTAGATGTAAATTTTCCCTAAATTTAAAGAAATCGCAGCAAAAATCTCAGAAAGTTTTTGTGTGTGTGTAAATACTGACAAATGGATTTTAAAATTTACATAGAAATTCAAAGGACCTAGAGTCACCTAAACCTTTTTGTTAAAGAAAAATAGTATAGAAAGAGGTACTCTTCCCAATTTCAAGACTTACTGTAAAACTACAGTAACCTCAACAGTGTGGTATTGGCATAAGAATAGACATATAGATTAATGGAACTGAATAAAGTGTCTAGGAACAGACACATATGTGGTCAACTGATTTAAAACAAAAGTACCCAAATAATTCTGTGTGGAAAGAACCGTCTTTTCAACAGATGGGGCTAAAACAACTGGATATCCATACGCGCTAAAAAAAAGGACTCTACCCCTCACACCACACACAGAAATGGATGTGAAAGCTAAGACTTTAGAAAATCTTTGTGGTCTTGGGTTAGGGAAAGATGTTTTAAATCGGACGCAGAAAGCACAAACCTAGAAACAAAATAGTAATCAATTGCACTTCATCAAAACTTACAACTTTTGCTTTTTCAACAATACACTTTATAATGTTGAAAATACAAGCCACAACCTGGGAAAATATATTAACAATATTGACAAAAGACTTACAGCCAGGAATTTTTAAAAAATAAACTCTTACGGGACGCCTGGGTGGCTCAGTTGGTTAAGCAGCTGCCTTCGGCTCAGGTCATGATCCCAGAGTCCTGGGATCGAGTCTCACATCCGGCTCCTTGCTCCGCAGGGAGCCTGCTTCTCCCTCTGACTCTGCCTTCCACTGTGTCTGCCTGTGCTCACTCTCGCTCGCTCTCTCTCTGACAAATAAATAAATCTTAAAAAAAAAAATAAATAAACTCTTAGACCCCAATTAACATTAGGCAAAAGATTTAAACAAACACTTCATAACCAAAGACATATGTACTGGCCAGTAGCTCTACAACAGGTGCTCAACATCACTGTCATCAGAGCAATGCAAAATAAAATCACAATCACCACTACTCCTGCACTAAAATGGCTAAAATTTGAATAAGTGCCAACACCATGTGAAACCAAAGATGTGGCACAGCTAAAATTCTCAAATACTGCCAGTAGGACTACCATAGTGTACAACCACTTCAGAAAACATTTTATAGTTACTCATAAAGTTAAATACAAGCTTCCCATACTACTGAGCAATTCCACTCCTAGGTGTTGAGCTAAATGAAAACATACGTCCACACAAAAACTTATATGTGATCCTGAATATTCATAACAGAGTGTCTCAAAATAGCCAAACACCTAAAATAACACAACTATCTATCTAGAGGTGAGTGGATAAACAAAGCACCGTATATCCCTACAACTTATAAAATGCATTTCAAAAAATGAACAGATCCATGCAACAACATGGATGAATCTCACATAGAATCTCAATTCAGGGCGCCTAGGTGGCTCAGTGGGTTAAGCAGCTGCCTTCGACTCAGGTCATGATCTCAGGGTCCTGGGATCGAGTCCTGCATCGGGCTCTCTGCTCAGCAGGGAGCCTGCTTCCTTCTCTCTCTCTCTCTGCCTTCCTCTCTGTCTACTTGTAATCTCTGTCTGTCAAATAAACAAATAAAATCTTAAAAAAAAAAAAGAATCTCAATTCATATAAACTGAAAAAAATCAAACGCTAAAGTACGTACATAAAATCTCATTTATATGAAATTCTAGAATAGGAAAAATTAATCTATAGAGATACAAAGGAAGTTCATATTTGCCTGAGATCATGAGTGGGGTAGGGAATGAGGATTGACTACAGAAGAATTTGGAGGGATGATGGAAATGCTCTATATATTAATTTTGGTGGTAGTCACACATATATATATATTTTTCTAAATCTGAATGCAGTACACCAAAATTTGTATTTACTACATGTAAATTATACCTCAACAAAGTTGATTTAAAAGCTAGATTTAAGATATTATTTCTCACTACTCAGATGGGTAAAAATCAGAGTTAGAAAACATACTATGTTGCTGTGGAGGGAATAGAAACTCCCATATATTACTAGTGACAGTGCAAAATTAGATCTTCCATAGGGAATTTGCCAATAGCGACCAAATGACATAGGCATTTACTTTTAACTCATATATCTCACTTCTAGGAATCAATTCCAAAGGTGCATTAGCAAAAATATGGAGAAAATATATACACGATTTTTCATTAAAGTACTGTGTTTTCTGCAACAGAAAGCAGAACAATAGGAAAAACACCCAAACACCTAAGGACCATGATATATTCAGGACAGAGATGCAGGTCAGACTTCTCTGAATATGCCTTGCGTTTCAATTATGTATATGAATATATTATGTTTCCTACTTCCATTCACTAAAATCCCTAAAGTAACGATCAACCCAGTTGCAATGAGCATCTTAATTGTGTTCTCTAAATACCATTTCCCATTTTTTAAAAAAAGCCAGAGTTCTTAAGAGAGAAAGGTCATCCCAGGCCTGGGAAAGGAAATGTATGAATGGATCATAATAAAAGTCAAATAGGGGCACCTGGGTGGCTCAGTCTTTAAGCGTCTGTCTTTGGCTCAGGTCATGATCACAGGGTCCTGGAATCGAGCCCCATGTCTGGCTCTCTGCTCAGCAGGAGGTCTGCTTCTCTCTCTCCCACTCCTTCTGCTTGTGTTCCCTCTTTCTCTGTGTCACTCTCTGTCAAATAATAAATAAAATCTTAAAAAACAAAAAAAAGTCAAATAAAAATTGGAAGCAACATAATACTACCCAAGTCAAAAGGATTCAGAGCCAAAACTCGAGAACCTCCCACTGGCTGAAGACGGTACAACTTGAGCATCAGTAAAGGTTATAAATACATGGAGTGAACAAGCAAATTTTTAAATCCTTTTGTTCATAATGGTACTTAAAAAAGTACACACATTCATCACTAAGGATTGTTAGGAAACCAATTCATTAATTTGAAAACTGGTAAATAAAGGGAAAGAAAATTGCCATCAACAAATTCAGATTGCAGAAAAAGCAGGATAAAAAAAAATCAGGACAAATACCTAGTTTTTTCAAAACTAAATGCCAAGAAAAAATAAAGAGTTGGGGGAGTTCTCTATAGATTATAAAAGATTAAGTGACTCACCAACCTGACACCAATGTGTACCCTGTATTTATATACTTATTTGAATAAACAATTTCTAAAAAACATTTTATGAGACAACCAAGGAATATGAACATTGACTACATATTAGATGATGGTAAGGTGTTACTGTCAATTTTGCTAAGTGTAATAATGGTGTTAATAAGGCTTTAAGGGAGTCTTTATCATTTAGAAATATATAGTATATTTAAAGGTGACAGATCATCTAGGATCTGACTCAACCCAATGAGGCACAGAAACAATGGAAATGGATACACAGACAAGAAGATTGCCCATGAGTTCATTACTATTGAAGTTGGACAGTGGATACAGGGAGTTCATTATGTTATTCTCTCTAGATTTTTGTATGTTTAAAATTTGTCAAAATAAGAAAGGTTTTTAAAGCATCAGTAAATAATTGAAAGGAAAAGAGAAATCTAATCTGATCATATGAGCTAAAAATAGATGTCACAAAGAAGAGAGATCAGACTTAGTGAAAGCTACAACTCAATATAAAGAATTATATTCTAAAACCCAATTTATGGGGGCACCTGGGTGCCTCAGGTGGCTCAGTGGGCTAAAGCCTCTGCCTTCAGCTCAGGTCATGATCCCAGGGTCCTGGAATCGAGCCCTGCATCACATCGGGCTCTCTGCTCAGCAGGGAGCCTGCTCCCCCGCCCCTTCTCTCTCTCTCTCTGCCTGCCTCTCTGCCTACTTGTGATCTCTGTCAGTCAGATACATAAGTAAAATCTTTAAAAAAATTTTTTTCAACCCAATTTATGCAAAAAGTTAACAGTAAGCTAATATTTGGTAAGTTCTGATTGGTGAAACATAAATAATCAATCCTATAATGAGACCATGAGTTCCTGGAACAGTAAGACAAAAGCAGCATGTGGACCACCAGGAAACATGTATCCACTTAAAGCAGAGACAGCAATGAGGGACTTCAGTCTGGATGGAATAGCTAACACACAGTAATAGAAGGACAATAAGGATCTGAAACCAGAAGCAAAGCAATGGAATGAAAATGCTGCTATAAATTCTAGAGACAGTTCATAGGAACAACTGACGGAATTTGATACCGAGATGAGGGGAGAAAGAGGAGCCAAAGATGATTCAATCGAATTCAACAACTATGTACCGAACACTCTGTGTCTGACATGGCTTTGAAGACCTGGCAGTCTAATTGAAGAGATAAATAATTTAAATAATTAACTATGATATATACAAATGCTTTATGGCAGAAATGAGCATGAAAGTTATAAGAGAACATAGACTAAGGAGCAACTGAAAAGATGGCCACATTAAGACAGCCATTGTAGAGATGGTGGAAATACCGGAGGAAGAGCAGTCTAGAAAGGATGGTAGAGGAACGCCTGAGTGGCTCAGTCAGTTAAATAGTTAACAGGTGCCTTAGGTTCAGGTCATGATCTCAGGGTCCTGGGATGGAGCCCCATGTCAGGCTCCCTGCTCAGCGGGGAGTCTGCTTCTCCCTCTGCTCTTCTCCCTGCTTGTGCTCTCTCTCTTTCTCAAATAAATAAAATCTTTAAAAATATAAACTAAAAAAGGACTGTAGCACCTGAAGTGCTTAAGGGACATCAAATTGCATGGGTTCAACAGAAGGTTAGACGGAGGTCATATCAGCATCTAGGCAATGACTTTCAAAATAAATAGACTCGTTAAGTTTGTTGAAGACAGGAAAAATTGCCGTCTTTACACATAGGTCCTATAAATGAAATATTTTCTTTTATCAGCATCTTCATTGAGTTTACATTTTTATTTATTTCAATCTTTCTAGAATGCTAAGAATATTCCAGTTGAATGTTACCATGAAGACTTCGTGAAGTCATCTGAGCCTAAAGTCAAATTCCCTGACGCCCTGCTTAAGTGCATCATTTAAGACAGATTAAAGCAACTTATTTACGAATGCTTGCCTCACTGCACTTATCAGTATAGATATCAAATGGTATAGTGATATTGGCTGCTTTCCGTGAGAAAAAAATGTTACCTCAAAGAGGGAAATGCAATATATCTTTGTTCAAGGGCAGGGAGGGCAGGTAGACGCAGCTCGGCTAAGGTAACTAAAGAGAGCTAACTTTTCCAAATGAAAACAAATCCTATTTCCCTTTAGAAATCTTTGCGCTCGACTTCAGAAAGCCCTGTTTTGGAATTGGTCGTTTTCTAGGAAACTCTGGGAAAATGAGGAACTCTCTCCAAATTGCATGGATCACTCGGTCCAAGTATAGGCAATAGAACAGTGACCCAGGAACCCAGGAGGGCGAGCCCTGGCTCTGCGTGGCTCAACGGTAAGACACTGTCTTCAGCATCACTTGGCATGAGGAACTCAGTAAGCCCAGTGTGTCGTGTGGCATTAAGCTCAGAACGCAGCAATTGGGACCGCGCGCCAACTTCTGACGCACCGTTTAGAGTCGTTTTCTCGGGTTGAGAGAGACACCCAGTAACACCCCAGACAGAATGAAAGGTCACCATGAGCTATCACTGAACACCTGCACATTCACTTGTTAAATTTGCTAGAAACGGTAACAGAAATCCCCCTGATGGCCGCTTTCATCCGAGATATCTTTATAGTGAGAGACGCGAGTCAATATTCTCAAAAGAAAAAAAAAAAAAAAAAAAAGAACCTCCCCAACTTGACAAATGAACGGAAGTTGAATAATGGCGCGGACGGAGACGTTTATTTAACCGGCGCCTCCTGGAGATCCGGGACGGAAGAGCGCCTCGAGATGCCCGTCCCGCAGCAGGCGCGGGTTTATTTTTATCTAAGCGGCAGGAGCGATACAGTACATGACTAAACATAATCCGATTTGATTTGTGTTGTAGAAGCTCTCCAAAGAACAAATCTGTAAAATTACAGCATGTGAAAGCTTAACACAGTGATATAAAATGGCAGTGGCACGGTTCATATCTTAAACTGACAGACTGATGGTGATTATTGCAAGGACAATGCCCTGCATATGTCAAACGATTTGCAAATAATTTATGTCACCTTCTCCTCCATTATTGTTTTTGCAGAGGACATAAACTGTGTCACCAATATTAAACTGTCTGCAAAAAGAGCCGAGCTCAGCTTTCTCCTCTCTGAGAACGCACAGCCATCTGCACCCAGACAAACATGCATATGGCCGTCATTTGTCCAACATCTTACACAGTGTGAAGGTTTTTTACTTGAAATGCCAACCTGGGTGGCAGATGATGTATGTGTTTCCCCAGCCCTGTGATTACCGGGCCCGCGCCGCTGTGCCGCGCTCTCACCTCATCAGTTCCACAAGCTGCGCTCCAAGGTGTGTGAGGCATTTGCCGCGATATGGCTTCTGACACGCGGGGAGGCGGGCTGCTCGGCGGCTGAAGAGCGGCCTCCGGGTTTTGTTGCAATCGGGGTCAAAGTCTGACCTGCAGAAATTAGCACGGGGGAAAGATTTAGGACTCAAAAACAGCGATTTGAAAAACGGGAATGAATATATTTTGATAAAGGGGAAAGCTGAGGGCCCTCTTGCCACCCCCTGGTTAACTGTTGTGCCGGCTGCCTTCCACACGGCCTGGGTTCTGGCTGCTTGGAAGAGAACGTGGTGGAAGGTCTTCTTGGTGTCATCCGTTGTAAACAGAAAGGGTCACACCTACAGCTAGAAGGTGTCATTAGTTGTAGGGATTTGCCATGACTGTAGACCAGAAGGAGAGGGAATGGTCGTCCCTACCACAACAAGATGAGGCAGCTCTTCTGCAGGTCTAAAGGTTGAGAAGCAGAGAGGGGCCGCCTGGGTGGCTCAGTCGGTTAAAGCCTCTGCCCTTGGCTGAGGTCATGATCTCAGGGTCTTGGGATCAAGCCGGGCATCTGGCTCTCTGCTCACCAGGGAGCCTGCTACCCCCTTCCTCTGCCTGCCTCTCTGCCTACTTGTGATGTCTCTCTCCCTGTCAAATAAATAAATAAAATCTTGAAAAAAAAAAAAAAAGGTTTAGGAACACAGAAATAGATTTTCTTTTATCTGGATACACATCCCCCCACACACAGGGTGCAAGTGAAATCCTAAAACATAATTTCTAAACTATGGAGACAGGATTACTTACTTGCTTACTTACTTGTTTTTTTTAACTTGTAAAAGCTCCCACAATCCAGACATTTGATTCTTTTCTTACTATGATCCTCTGTTTTTATCAGGGAGGGAGAGGGAGCAATGAAGAACTAAAAAGTTTAAAGACTGTCCCAAAGGGATGTGTTTAGACATCAAATAGTTTTTACAAAACCACACATTTTGATGAGTTAAGTGTAAATGCATCAGAAACATATGGATTTATTTTCCTATAAAATTCACATGGACATAAAATATCTCCCCTGCCCCCCTCTTTCAATGGCGGGTTGTGCGGGGGTGGGGGGAACTAAATGAAGACATGTGATATTTAGTTCTTGTCCTCTATCATTTACCATATTTGGACATAAAAAATTTTTCAAACATGGACTTTGAAAACTTGAGCAAAATACCTAATTTTAATAAAAAGAAGTCATTTCTCAAAATCTAACTTACAAAACAAAAATCCATGTACTTACCAAAATGAAAAAAATCCCATTTAGATCTAGTTATGCTTATGGGAGTAAGTGAAATAAAACCTATCAAGGCCATCTGAATACAGACTCAATAGGATGATTTCCAGAAAATGAATACTCTCAATTGAAAAGAACAGCCAGTTAACAGAATTTCAATCAATATTTGCCACTTCTGATTACCTGTAATTCTTTCAATTAATGACAAGAGGGAAGAAAATGGAAATATACATATGTTAATAATAAAATGATAGAAAAACAAGCAAGATGGATTTAGTGAACTTACATGTGGGGGAGTTTTAAGATGTGGCCAGCAGCCCCCTAGGAACTTATTCTGACAAGTTTAATTTACATGTTTTAAAATGAGCATTGTCAAGGTTGGCAAAGCCGTTACTCCCAGTTTATCCCTCCTCCAATCCCCAGGCTTTTTGTTCTCCTATACCCTACAAATACCAAGGACATGGATAGTAAAGATCTCTCTTATGTATAAAAGATTCTTCAGGTGATTTGTTCAATTAGAATCATAAAAAATTAATCTTTTAAACTGCCTGCTGGACATTGCCATTTGGATGCCCAACTCAGCTTGTCCAAAACTGGCTTCCAAACTGTCAATATCTCCTGAATATGCTTTTCTATCAACTGGGGGTTTTTCTGCCATTGATGCTCCAAATTTTTCCACTACTTTTTCTTCCACCACATCTCATTAGCTATCAGCCCTGTACCCTTTTTCTTCCAAGTTTTTCTCAGATCTGCCCCTCTATTTCTTTTTTCTTGGCAATCTTCGTAATCCAAGTACTCATTACCTCAACTTAATGAAAGGGGCTTTCATTTTTGTCTCCTACCTATAGGAGGCATAGAGCACATCATTTCCTTATCAATCTGGCTTAAGAGCCAATTTAATCATAGTTTATTCTTCTCTTCAATAAAAATAACACCTTGGATTTGTAGATTGCTCCATAATCCACAAAGAACTTTCATAAAACTTAATTTGTTTGATCTTCACACCAAACCTGTGAGGTGGACAGAACAGGTATTGACAATCCTATTTTGTAGATGAAGAAGATAAAACTTGGAGAAGGCTAACTTGCCTGAGACCATTTAAACAGTTACCAGTTGAAGCCAAGAGTCTAACGCAAGGTTTTTGACTCCAATCCCAGAATAATTACCATTACACCACACTGTGTAGGACGACTGCATGTTGCCTAAGTGTCAAAATTGCTAAAGCGTGCTCAAAGCCATTTGTTACCTCATCCAAATTTATACTTAAAACTTCGTCTTTCATGATTATCCTACAGAAACCTGTGATCCAATCACACTGATTTACCTACCATCCATGAATTTGCCGGGCACTTGCTACTCATGCTGTAACCTTTTAATCAAAGTCTTCCGCTATTCAAAGTCTACCTATCTTCCTTCCTTCCTTTTAAAATGCAAATCAGGTTTATCTTCTCCATGAAGCTTTCCACAACCATTCCATTAAATGTAAATAATTTTTCACATGTTTAAACTCTGTCATTTTTGGGAATACTTAATTGTCTATGGCCTTCTGTCTCTTCTTAAATGGTTGCTTTTTTGCCTTCTCATTTAACTTTGCACACATCTTTGCCTTATCTGCCCCTATAGATTATAATCTTCTAGAGACCACAGACTGTGTCTGTTTTTGTCTCTCCTTCAGAATCTAATAAATACAGCATTAAAGATGTTCAGTAAATATTAGTTTAGTTGAATTAAATTCATTTGGATTGAGTTTTGTTAGTAGATGGCATTTAGATCTGGCCTTATTATTATACATATTATAGCAACACTTAAAAAATGTATTGGGGCGCTTGGGTGGCTCAGTGGGTTAAAGCCTCTGCCTTCAGCTCAGGTCATGATCTCAAGGTCCTGGGATGGAGCCCCAAATCTGGCTTTCTGCTCAGCAGGGAGCCTGCTTCCTCCTCTCTCTCTGCCTGCCTCTCTGCCTACTTGTGATGTCTGTCAAATAAATAAATCTTAAAAAAAAAAAAAAACTATTATCATAGTATTCCATATATAGTTATCTTGACTACACCTCTCCTAGATGCTTTCAATTTAATTTGATTTTTAAAAAATTTTAGTTAATTTAAATACTATACGTATTATTAATCATCATCAAATTAGGAGTTTAAAATACACTAACTTCTTTCTTGGACTCATTTGGAAGTCAAGTTTCCATGTGGCACATTATTTTCTGATTAGGTTTACACAGAGATGGTGTTCACTGACTCCTATTAGAAAACCATTTGATCAACTTCTATGACAGAAATGTGTCATTAATCAATAGTAATTATTGAATAAATTGTAAAGCTTTGACAACATACCAAATGAACTGGACATCTGCCTTCACTTTAACCCTTCATATATTTATTAATCATCTTAAGATAGTTTCTAACACAAGCATAAATATAATAAAGTTCAGCATTTCAATTTGCCATTCAGGATAATTTTCTTTTCCTGTTGTTTGAAAATACAAATAGCAATTTTCTTAAGGTTTTCTATACTTACTGAAATGATTCATCTGAAAAGCCAATCATATTAATCCTGGCTTTTTAGCATTTAATGGGTCCTTAACACACTTTCAGAGTTCTAACATCAATTATATACATAGAATAATATTTATTTTACACAGAGCTCTCTTGTCTACCTTCTTGGACATTTAGGGTATATTTATAATAGCAGTTGTAACATCACTGTGTACTAATTCCGTCATCTGTGTCATTTCTAGGTCTGTTTCTACTGATTGATTTTTCTTCTTGTGTTTCTTTGCATGCCTGGTAATTTTTTTTTTTTTTTTTTTTGGATTCCAGATATTGTGAATTTTATATTTCTGGGTGCTGGAGATTTTTATGTTCCTTAAATATTTTAAGGTTTTGTTCTGGAATGAAATTAAGTCACTTGGAATTAATTCAATTCTTTTGAAGCTTGCTGTCAAGCTTTCATAGGAAGGTCCACACAGCCTTCAGCCTAGGCCTAATTTGGCCCTAATCCCCTCTGAGGCAACACCCTCCTGAGGATCCCATTTAATGGCACATGTATCAAGTGTTCTTTCCACTCTTGACTGGGTGGAACACAAACTATTTCTAGCCTACCATGAGCTCTAAAGACCATTCTGCTTGTTTTTTTTGTTTTGTTTTGTTTTTTTCAATAGTTCCTTGAGTCTTGGTAGTTTCTTCTTATGCATGTGATGAGCAACATCAAGACCAGAAGCAAAACCTTTTATAGATCTCATAGAGTTCTCTATGCTGTTGTCTCCTCTCTGGTACTCTACTTTGTGTTTTCTGGCCACCTTGGCCTGTTTGAACACTGAACTCTTGTCTTCTCAACTTTTGTCCTTCAACAGGGAACCTAGTGGGCTCTGTTTGTGCTCCCCTCTCTTGTGTTGCAACCTAGAAATGCTCACTAGGCAGAAGCTGGGAAAATTGAAGGGCTCACTTTTTTCCCTTCTGGCAAAGATCACTATCCTGAACTGACTACTATTTCTTATCAGAAAACCATTGTTCCTTATAGTTTGTCTGCTTTTTTTTTTCTTTTTTAGTTGTTTAAGATAGCAGAACAAATCTAGTCCCTGTTACTCCTATACTCCTATCATGATTACAAGTGGAACTTCTTAAACCACATTTGAAAGGTAAAGATTACTCTAGGGTATAGAGTAAAAATGAGCTTTTCTTTTTTGAAACTGTCAAAAACAAAAAAACAAGCAAGCCCAGAAATGAAAATTTACCCTTTCTAAAAGAAACCCTTCAAAAACAGTATTCAGTTCAGAGTGAAAAAGTACAATACATCAACTCTTTAGAGTAAAATCTTTGATTTATACAGGTATGAAGAGGTAATCCAACATTTTAAAGGTGATTTACCCAACCTCTTTTGAAATCACTTTAATTTCTTAAAGGTCACAAAAAGCATTGTATTGAAATGGCTGACACACTATTGAAATTTAAGATATTTTTCCCTTTATGTTATTTGGTATCAAAAAAATAAAAAATAGTGTGACTGGCTGTACAAATCTACTCATAGTCAAAAGGAAAAAAAGAGAGCAAAAAAGAAAGAATAAAATAAACAGAAAAATTGAACTGAGCAAGCTAGTACTTTTTCTTTCTTTACATGCCCCACTTTGTATTGGTAAGACCAGATAATGAGTAGCACTTTTTCTTTGTAACAATTCATTAATCAGAGAAATGATCCTTGCTAGTGTTTAGATGTTTTACTTAATTTGGTACCTCTGGCCTGCTGCCCCACTAGTGCCAAAATTATTATTTCTCACCCAGCAGGTGATAAATAACAACTTCAGTCGTGATTAATACCATGAATCCTTCAACCTGACTAATGCAAAAAAACTTGAGACCTACAGAACAAGTGGGTGATAATTGTTGTGAGGACTGTTGGAGCTCCGCTCAGCCTGTGAGGGAAGAAATCCACAGGAAATGAAGCGTTTGTTAGCAGGCCAGCTGATCCTAAGAGGCTTCATTAAGCCCAACTCAGCGACACTCGCCATTTGAATACCAGTGCTAGGCTTTCTCCTTCCCAACGCTAAGTTTCAAGTAACTTCAGAGAAAAGAAATCACTAACTCATTTTTGCATGCATTTAAATATTTATCGAATGGTTGAATGAATGGACGAATGAATAATAAATGAGAAAATAGAATTTTTGCCCAAGGACTTGACATTGTAATGTGGGTCATTTGAGAGCTAAATGTGATTATCTCTTGTCATTTCTCTAATAATGCAATTGTGCACAAATGTAATTTTGTTCAAACCCATAGCAAAATTACTATTCTCTGCTGGCAAAAAGAAAACTGTTAGCAATGGCCAGTAACTAAAGCCACATGGTTCCATCAACTTTATTATTATAATTTAATACTAGATACCAAGGTAGTAGTATACCAGTGGTTCTCAATTAGGCAGGTGGTAAGGGGAATACGTATTGTTTGAAAAGCTTCCCACAATATTCCTTCTCTCCTAATTGAGAAACTCCTTTGATTGAGACTGTATATTTCAAGTCATAAGCCAATAGCTTCATAATGGTGGTCAACCAGTTTAATATGGCCTATAGACATATTTGTTTGGCAGGCAAGTTGTTTTCTTTTCTTCTCTTCTCTTCTCTTCTCTTCTCTTCTCTTCTCTTCTCTTCTCTTCTCTTCTTTAATGCTTCAGGTAGCATTCCCTATTATCTTACTATCCAGTCTGTCTCATTCTACTCATTACAAGCCTGGCTTCTGAACTGAATTTGTCATTCCTGGCTAAATGGAGAAGTATTAAACAACAACAGAGGGAAAAAACCTAAAAACTAACTTGGATCCAGGATACATGGCTAAATATATCAAGAGATTTTCAAGATTCATGAAATTACATAAGCATCAATTTTTTCAGCTAAGAAATATTTTACTTCTGCCCTTATCTAAACAATCAATGCCTGGCATGGTATCAAAACCACTAGAAAATTGCACAATGTTGGAAGTGATGTGGAAACACAGAGGAGGGGAAGGTAACCAAACCTAGGTCTCAGGATGACTCTTAGGAATAGTTTTAACTAGGATTTGAAGGAATTGGAGAAAGAGAATGAAAAAGAACCCTCTTCCCTCACTAATATCTCATAATTCTTAATAAAAAGTAAAGAGAAGTAGCTTAAATTGGAATCTAGAGTACTGATTTATTTATCACTGATTCACTCTTTAAGAGGAAATAGAAAACCTAAAAAAATAACCAAAAATATAAGTTGAATTAGTAGTCAAAAATCTACTCCTCCCCCAAATCCAGTAAATTTTAAAGAATGGTAATCCCTGGGTTTCAGAGAACAAAGAGAAAAGTGTCACTTGATTCATCTCTTTAAATCGACCTTATTTAAGTATAGTATAATTTCCATAGAATAAAATACAGTTTGATGAGTTTTGCAAAAATTTGTTATACATCCTATAAACAACACCATAATCAAAATATAAATTTTTTCCATTACCCCCAAAAGTTCTCTTATGCCCCTCTGTATTCAATTTAAAAAAAAATGAAATAAAAATTAAGAAACACCTCACCCCAGGCAACCATTGATCTCTTGTCACTATAAATTAAATTTGCCTACTCTAGAATTTCATATATATGTACATAGAGTAGACATTTCCACTTCTGGCATCCTACCCTCACTAAAGTTTTAAGATTCATCTAGGTTGTTGCAAGTAACAGTAATTTGTCCCTTTTTATTATTGGGTTGTATTCCACTCTTTGAGTATACCAGAACTTATCAATACATCTATAGATGGACTTTTGGATTTCTCTCAAAATCCAGGCTATTACAAATTGAGTTGGAATGAACATTAAGGTACAATTGTTCATATGGATATGGTTTCATTCCTCTGGGGCAAATACTTAGAAGTGGATTTGTTCAGTCATACAGTAAATGCATGTTTAAGAAACTGCTAGTTTTCCAAAGTGCTCACATCAATCAATGTATATTCCCACTGGCAGTGTATGAGAATTCCAACTGACACTACACATCTTTGCCAATACCTGTTAGTGTCAAACTTTTCAATTTTAGCCGTTTTTATAAGCATGTAGTGGTATCTCATTGTGGTTTAATTTACTTTTAACTGATGACTAATGACATTAAATTTGTTTTCATGCATTTATTGCCATTGACAATATTTTTTGTATAATTTCTGTGTATATCTTTTGTTCTAACCTGGGTTGTCTTTTTATTAACTTCTAAGAGTTCTTTATATATTCTAGATATAAGATGTTTATCAGACATATTATTGCAAATATTTTCTCTCAATCACTCCCACTCCCAGAGTGGCAATCCTCATCATTTCATAGTGTCTCTGGGGGAACAGAGGTTTTTAATTTTGATGAAGTCCAGATTTTTAATAGTTTCATTTTTTTTAGTGTTTATGTCCCACCTACAAAATCTTTGCCTACCTCAAGGTCATAAAGATTTTTCCCAATATTTTCTTTTAGAAGTTTTCGAGTTTTAACTTTTACATTTAGATCTATAGTATATCTTGAGTTCATATTTGTAGGTAGTTAAGATTTTTAAAAATATGATATTGAATTGTTCCAGAACCATCTGTCTTAAAGGCTGTCCATTTTTCTTTTGGAATTATTTAGTTTTATTTATTATTTTCTACTGTGTTTCTGTTTTCTATGTCATTTGGAATTTCTCTATTGTGTGTCCATTTTCTATTTTACTGATTTCCATTACTTATTATTTCCTTCACAGTACCTATTAGGGGTAATTTCTCTTTTTCTAGATTCTAAAGGTGGAAGCTGAGATCATTGATCATAAACTATTTTTCCTTTCCTAATATTAACATTTAAAGCTATAATTTTCCCTCTTGGCACAGCTTAAGTTAAATCCCACAAATTTGGATATATTTTTTGTTATTTTTAAATTTAAAATATTTTCTAATTTTCTTTGTGATTTTGATTCTGATCCTGGGTTATTTTGTTTTTGTTTGTTTGTTTGTTTGTTTGTTTTTAAAGATTTTATATTTATTTCATAGAGGTCACAAGTAGACAGAGAGGCAGGCAGAGAGGAAGAGAGAGAGAGGGGAGGAAGCAGGCTCCCTGCAGAGCAGAGAGCCCGATTTGGGGCTCAATCCCAGGACTCTGGGATCATGACCCAAGCTGAAGGCAGAGGCTTTAACCCACTGAGCCAGCCAGGTGCCTGATCCTGGGTTATTTTGAAGTGTGTTGTTTCATTTGCAAATATTGGGGGATTACCCCTGACCTAAATTCGCTCAATAACTATTTGTTGAATATCTACAAGTTCAATAAATATGTACACTTCTAGAGATAAGGAACAGTAAATTAGGCAGATCTTTATCCAGACTTCTTATATTACACAGATCCTGCAAACTAAAGATCTTTATTAAATAAGTAAAAATAAGCACTTTGGGAAATGGAAACATCAAATCTGATTAGAACTTAACTCTCAAGAGTATTAGTCTAGCGATGAAATAAGAATACAGTACCAAGAGGGTGCCTGGGTGGCTCAGTCATTGAGTGTCTGCCTTTGGGTGGGATTGTGGTCCCAGGGTCCTGGGATGGAGCTCACATCGGGCTCCCTGCTCAGCGGGAGGCTGATTCTCCCTCTCCTGTTCCCCCTCTTCTGTCCCCACTTTCTCTGTCTCTTTCTGTCAAATAAATAAATAAATAAAATCTTTAAAAAAAAAAAAAAAGAATACAGGACCAAGAGAAAGACTATGTGGTTGTTCAAGAACTTGATGAAATGCTTCCTGTGCTGTCCAATAAGAAATGCAACACTTCTAAATTCTCCAAGGGAGCAGACAGATAAGGAATGCCTAATCTGTTATTGCTTTTAGAGAGAAAAAATTTTAACATCATATAGTCAAATAACTGGCAATAAATGATTACTGTGAATCTACAATATGAATGTGTTAAATTCTTTCTCACATAATTATGGCCTTCTATTCAGGAATATATCATAATCTTTCAGTCTATTTAAAACATCAACTATCATGATAAACAACTAGAGGAGGAGTGATCTTTCCTAGTGAGAAGACTGTTTTTTTTTAATCATTAATTGTCTTACTAGCTTTAATTCATTACTAGCTTTGTCTTTTCACTTTGAGACTCCACAAACTGTCAGTAATAAGACTTGCTTCTATTTTTTCCTCATGGTATTTTTTTCTTGGCTTTCATTTTCTCTGTTGTACTAGTTCTGAATAATATTCCTGTGATCATACTTTGCTTATTCCAACAGAAAAAAATAAATAGGACCGGGAATTCAAACTGAGAACAACAAAAACCTAAACATAGCAATATCCTTAATGTTTTGTTTTAAATTCTCGCTGGTTTTATAGGAATGACACTTTACACTGATGAAAGTATATTGCATTAAGTTCAGTATGGCAACATATCTAATTTAAAGAAAAAAAACAGCATAGAATTAATAGTTTTAGTTTATAGTTCTTTTACACATTATTATTTTTAAAACAATTTTGTCAAGTTTAATTTGAAAACCTAGGCAGGGAAAAACAGTAAGGAGCTAATCTCCTAGAAACAACTTTGTGCCTGTGAATGGTATTTCCTTCAAATATATTATTAAACCAAAATGAAATAATTGCATGTTGAACATTAACAAAATATACATGTAATATGGGAGCAGAGTACACTCTCATCTCAGGAACACAATTTCAACTTAATAATCATTGAAAGTACACATATTAAATACTCAGGTGTAAAAAAACCACAAATATACTGAATAATATCTAATAAGCCAAACTTAGGACATTGATATAACAGTCAGTAGAATTACCTAAGTTCATATTTCAATAATTTGACATATTTGGTAAAGTTTTCAAAATACTTAGTAAATAACAGAGTGTTTTTTAATGTATAGTCTTTGACTATCTCACCTAATGGAAGAAGGTATGAGTCGTGAGCAAAAACCATCCTTTATCAAATTAGAATAATATTTTCTCCTCCAACACAACCTCATTGGTATGTAGGCCAGGATAAAATGAATACTATATATCTTTAGTGTTTTTATAGGATGTGAATGCTAGAGTGACATCACCAAGATGGTAGCATAGGTTGTTCCTGACTTCACTCCCCCTCACAAGAACAACTAACAATTATTTAAGAGCAAGACACCATTTGGGGTGCCTGGCTGGCTCAGTGGGTAGAACATGTGGCCATGACACCACTGAGAATCTTAGAACATGGGGTGAGACCAAAGCACCCCCAGTACCTCAAAGACCAAGACAGACTGCATTAGAAGAGTAAGAAAAGCAGCTACACACTAACCACTGCACCCCTTCCCAGACCAGCACAGCACCACTCAGAGAGGTCTCCCCTGAGCCTATGATTCCCATTGGGAAAAGAGAACTGAGGGGGAACAACCAGCACTTCTCCCACTACTGCATTGTGGGTCACTTTGTAGGCACCTCTACTCTGATCTTGTCTCACAAGATTGCAGAGGGATCTGTAGGGCCCAGCACCACCAGGAATCTGACTGTGACAGAGAAGAGG
This sequence comes from Mustela nivalis, assembly GCF_964662115.1. NCBI lineage: Eukaryota > Metazoa > Chordata > Mammalia > Carnivora > Mustelidae > Mustela > Mustela nivalis. The sequence continues at coordinate 43,481,992 of NC_139030.1, forward strand.
ACAGGGATTTGCAACAACCAGCACACCGATCTTGGCAGACCAAGTGTCTATCTACAGTGCCCAAGTAGTGGTCCCAACCACTGTGGCAAACAAAGTGGTTTCTTCATCTGTACAACGTAGTCAGGGCTGCACTGGAATCATGGAGACTCAGTGAACTACAGATCTCCTTATCCAGATCCTCAAACAAGGCGTTTTGCTGGCCCTAGAACCCGGGTGTCCATGCCCAGGAAAGGTGCTTAGTCATAGCCCCACTCGCTATGGAGTGGCTTCCAGCTCCATCCAACCAGAAGGGCAGGTGACAACTTCTGAAAGCTGTGCTGGTCCTGTAGCACCCAAGCTCAGAAGCAGGCAGAGCCAAGAGTTTGCAAAACAAAGCCAGTGGTCCTGCTTGGTCGGGGAACTTGAGGTGTGGGTCGGCTTGAGTTAAGACAACATCAAAGAGTTTTACCAGCTTTAGAGATATTTCTGTCACTGTGCCACTATTTCTAATCATAGCCCTGCTCACTGCTGAAATAGCCTCCAGCTTCTTTGCTCAGGAAACCTAATCAGAGCACACAGGAAGCTGTGAAGCCCATTCAATAGCCCTAGGTACAGAGAATGCAGCCCATGGCTTCCCCTATCTTTAGAGCAAAACCAGTGGCCTCACCTGACCACAGAATTAAGTGCACACTCTAGACTCAACTGGGTCCCCAAACAACAAGTTGTATTCATCCTTGTCCTGTCCTACATAGCCCTATCTATTACTGATTATGGTACCCAGTCCTGACCATCTCTAAGTCTAACCAGAGAATTCAGGCAACCATGGAGCCCATCCTAAAGCCTCACTTGGGTAGAGAACCAAGCCAGCAGTCCAATCCAACTGTTCTTAGTCAGAGGCATACCCTCCTCCATCCCTGTCCTCAGAACTCACCCAAAAGTTCTGGGTGAGCTTTGGGTGAGCTGCCTCACCCCAAAATAAATAATGGTAGACCCCACCTGCTCAAGGACATTGCCAGAAGACATACCCAGAAACCCCAAATGAGCTGAATGGCTAGACTACCAAAGTAAACCTATGAAGTCTTAAAGAGAAGCCTGATTACTCAATTGTGCATATAGCAATGTAACAAATCAAGGATATGAAAAAAACAGGACACCATCAAAGCAAAGTAATAAAGCTCCAATAACTGACCCTAAAGAAACAGAGGTATATGAATTGTCAAATAATTCAGACTAATCTTCTTAAGGAAGTTATAGTAAATTACAAGAAAACAGACAACTAAATGGAATTAGGAAAAAATACATGAACAAAATAGAAGTTAAACAAGAAAATAGCAACCATTAAAACCAAACCAAACCAAAAACAGATATCCTAGAGCTGAAAAATACAGTAACTGAAGAATTAAATAGAGTTACAAAAGTAGTCAACCATTCAGAAGAAAGAATCAGCAACCTGAAGGATAGGACATTGGAAAGTACCCAGTCAGAGAAGCACAAATTAGAAAGAACGATAAAAGAATGATTATGGGACTCAAGGAAAAGAAAAAATATTTGCATTATGAAAATTCAAAAAAAGAGAAGAAAAAGGGATAGAAAGCTTATTTAAAGAGAAAAAGGCTGAAAACTGGGGAGATGAACATCTAGATCCATGAGGCTCAAAGGACACTAAATAAATTGAACCTCAATTGAGTTACACAGAGACACATTATAATTAAATTGTCGAGTCACATAAGATTTTAAGAGCAGCAAGAAAGAGAAGTTATATATAAGGGAGCTCCCATAAGACTACTGGTGGATTTCTCAACAGAAACTTTTCAAGCCAGGAGATATATTGGTCAGCCATAAAAACTGAGGAAATCCTACCATATGTGACCACATGATTGGACCTTGAGGGCTTTATGCTAAGTGAAATAAATCAGAGAAAGACAAATCTGTGTGATTTCACTTACATATGGAAACTAAAACAAAACAAAAACAAAAAAACAAAAAAACAAAAAACAAAACTCATAGGCAAAGAGGTAAGACTTGTGGTTACCTGAGGCAGAAGTTAAGGGGAGAGGGAATATGAAAAAGGTTGCCAAAAGGTACAAACGTCCAGTTATAAAATAAGTGAGTATTGGGGATATAATGTACAACATGATAACTATAGTTAATATGGCTGTATGATATATAGGAAAGCTATTAAGAGAGTAGATCCAAATAGTTCTCATCACAGGAAGAAATCTTTTATTTCTTTTTTTCTTTCTTTTCCCTTCTTTAATATATATGAAAAGATGGATATTAGCTGAACTTACTGTGGTAATCATTTCACAATATATGTAAATCAAGCCATCAAGCTATATGCCTTAAGCTGACACAAAGATGTATGTCAATTATTTCTCAATGAAATTGGAAGTAAATAAATAGTAATGATGTGGGTGTGGGTATATCAAAGTTTTGGAATTTTATAAAAATCAATAATTATAGTATAAATGTATATCTAGCATCCTGGCCATTACATATATTAATTAGCACTAAAGTTCTTCATTCTAATTATAGCAGCTTTTAATAAAAATAACCCTAAAGCATTATAATATCTTAGAATACTTCGATTCATTCCAAGGAATTCAAATTATGCCAGATGCAATGTCACTATTAAGCATAATTAAGCATATTCTATTGCATTTTAATTATTTGAAAACTGGTAGTCCAATGTAACAGGAAAAGCTATAGCTTACTATAATAACTAAGGTTACTGTAACATTTCTGGATAAAATTTCACATCGCAATTTAGTATGATAAAAATGGCATTTCTTGTTTTTTTTTGTTTGTTTTTTAATAATTTTTTATTTTTTATAAACATATATTTTTATCCCCAGGGGTACAGGTCTGTGAATCACCAGGTTTACACACTTCACAGCACTCACCAAAGCACATACCCTCCCCAATGTCCATAACCCCACCCCCCTTTTACCAACCCCCCTCCCCTCCAGCAACCCTCAGTTTGTGAGATTAAGAGTCACCTATGGTGTGTCTCCCTCCCAATCCCATCTTGTTTCATTTATTCTGCTCCTACCCACTTAAAAATGGCATTTCTAATCAGTGAATTCATAAAATAGTATTGGGACAACAGCCTACCCATTTGCATAGACAAGTAAATAAATAAATATATAAGCAAACAATAAAGCCAAATCCTCAACTCTCTCATCTCTTCTTGCCTCACAATTTCTGGATAGACCACAAGAAGCACATGGATCAGAAAGCCCTAATGAAAAAGAATGATATAACTCAACACATTTAACATTTTTAAATTTACTTCTGGAAAAAATAAAAAACTAATGGCTAATTGATAAGGACAAATATCCACAATACCTATGAAAACAATGGGTTAATTTATCTATGATACAAAGATCACATGTCATGTAAATTAATAAGAAAAAATCCAATTGGTAACAGACAAAACCAGAGATTATAAATAACCAATAAAGATATGACAATGTTAAGCCTCACTTATATAATCAGAGATACAAAATCAAAGAGTAATAAAATATTATTTTCACTTAGATGGGCAGATATAAATGTTTCACAGTAAAAGTTTTATGGGAATATAAATTGATATAACTTAGTTATGTGACCTTGAATTTCTTAATCTCTCTGTACCTCCTTAGTTTTCTCATCTTGAAGAAAGGTGATAATATTAAATCATAGAGTTGTAAAGAATAAATTAGTATCTGTAAAGAGCTTAGAACAGGGCCTCATACACTGTAAGCACTATATGTCTTCATTAAATAAATACATTTTAAAAATTCGGACTTTATTTTTTAGAGCAGTTTTAGGTTCACAGCAAAGTTGAGGATAAAGTACAAAGATTTTTTTTCACATACTCCCTGCCCTCACATAGCATAGTCATTGTCAACATCCCCCACCAGAGTGGTACATTGTTACAACTGACAAACCCACATTATCATTATGGCACATCATAATCACTCAAAGTCCATAGGTCACCGAGCATTACAGTTCCCTCTTGTTATTTGTACATTTTATGGGTCTGGACAAATGTAAATACAGTTTTTAGGAGGATAATTTGACAATATATACTTTTAAGATTTATCGAAAGCAAGAAGCACATACTCTTTGACAGAAATTTTCCACTATTAGGAATTTACCCTTCAGAAATATTACCTAAACATGTAAAGATATATGTTCAAGAATGTTCATTACAATGTAACTTATACACACTGTAAACCACCAAAAACTCTTAATGGCACATATTTATATAATGAAACACTATGGAACCACTGAACATGTGTACACATCTCCTTCTACCCCATAGCCCATAAACTGTCAACAAAGATATATATGTTTAAAAAATATATCCATAACAAAACAGTGGAAAGCAAGAAAAAATGTTCCCAGAGGGCCAGAAATTCTGAAGAACTCCTGATTTAAAAAATAATGTAGGTGGCATTAGATCTAAATAGAAATGTTTGGAAAAAACCAAAGGCCCAAATGATAGCAGAAAGTTATCACAAAACATGAGTCTAAGAAAATTCCATAGGTCAGTGGCACTTTATATAAAGTGCAGGAAGGGATTTATTCAAGTGATAAATTAGAAAAATGAATTCTGAGAAGCCAGGCTGATGAAGCTCTTCTCCATCTCCAGCTTTTGCTAAGAATAAGAAGCAAATGTTCAATAGTTGTATTTGCTCCCAGGATGACGTAGTGAGTACAGATCTGGGACCAGAGAGACAGCAAAGTGCACAAGGAACAACTAATCCCAAGAATGAGAAACAACACACTCACAAGACAAACTACCCCCAAACTCAAGTTAGAAGTATATCATGAAAAATGAGAAGAACCAGATAAGGTTGTATTACTAGCATCCAAAGAAATGTATAACAATTCTCAAATGCAAAGAAAGATAAGCAGAGAACCAAGAATTCAAACTCATGAAGAAAACTAACCCCATGAGAAAGACTCCAAATTCAAAACAGAAACTATAATCCAAAAGAGTGACTTATGCAACCAAAGATAAATTTAAAATAAGATCTTCAGAGACTCAAGAGACTAGTTATCTGTGAAACAAAAATAAACAGAAATTCTGGAAATTAAAAATACCCTTATTTGGATAGCAGCTTCTGCTAAGATAAGAGTAATAGAAACCAGATTTATCGTCCAATCTGAAATACCTAAAATCCAGACAAAAACATGAAGCAATGGTTTCGAGACAACTGGATATCAGGCAACAAAGGACAGTGATCCCTGAGAGGTAAAAAGTCAAAGTGATTCCTGTGCTTGCCCCTGATTGTCTTGGGTTTCCAGGATACAGCACAGGAAAGAGGAACCCAAGCAGAGCCTGGAAGGTTCCCTAAATTGGGGAGGAAGACAGGTGAGTCCAGGGAGATAAAGGCAGAGTTTGCAGGGTAGAATAGTAGAGAAGAAAGAGAACTCCAGAGATCTGCAGAGGATCCCCTCTGAATATTCAGCAGAGTACTGATCAGTGCACATGCATGGGACAATTATCTGGGGTTGAGGAAAACACAAGCAAAGGATAGAGGGAGCAGTACTCAGAGATCATACAAGATTAAGAATAGTGCCTATTCCCAGCATTAAGATTTTATATGTCATAATTCACAAAATGTTAGTGCATTTAAGAAGGGTCTTGTCTCAGAAGAGAAAATAATTAGCCCTAGACTAAATACTGTTCCTCTCACGTCTGACAAATATTAAAAAGAAGATCTAAGAGGATCAAACCATTTCCAAGTACTTTAACTGCTTCCTAGAACAAAGCTGGAGAATAGTCAAAGAAATACAAATATTTCCAGGTCCCCAAAAGATAAAATTCACAATATCTTGCATCAAATGAAAAGTTAGTGGGCATGCAAAGGAGCAGAAAGATAAAACCTATATTAAGGAAAAAAAAGTCTCTATATAGCAAAACATAAGTATACAAAAGAAGTACACAAAAGTACACATGAGGTACACAAAAGAAAATCTAAATAAATGAAGAGATTTACCATGTTTTAAGAGAGGAAACTCAGTATTTTTAAAATGTCAATTCCCATCTAATTAATCTACAAGTAAAAAGGTCTTTTTTTTTATTCATCATTAACTTAGAGATACCAGTTACCATAATATGACAAGAAAAAGAAACAAAAATTTAGAAGAAACAAAACTGCCATTTCCTGGGAATTGTATTCTTTTATCCATAGAAAATAAAAATGGATCCTTAGATTGTGAGAATAAGGTTTAGGGGCGCCTGAGTGGCTCAGTGTCTATTAAACATCTACCTTCTGTGGTCCCTGGGTGGCTCCCTTGTTAGGCAGCTGCCTTCAGCTCACATTGACTCAGGTCATGATCCCAGATTCCTGGGATGGAGGCCATGTTGGTCTCCCTGCTGGACAGGAAGCCTGCTTCTCCCTCTCCCACTCCCCCTGTGTTCCCTCTCTCTGTCTGTCAGATAAATAAATAAAATCTTTAAAAATGTCTACTTCAGGGCGCCTGGGTGGGTTAAGCCGCTGCCTTTAGGTCAGGTCATAATTTCAGGGTCCAGGAATCGAGTCCCGCATCAGGCTCTCTGCTCAGCAGGGAGGCTGCTTCCTTCCCTCTTTCTGCCTGGCTTTCTGCCTACTTGTGATCTCTGTCTGTCAAATAAAATAAATCTTTAAAAAAAAAAGTCTACCTTCAGCTCAGGTCATAATCTCCAGGTCCTGATATAGAACCCTGTGCTAAGCCCTGTGCTAAGCAGGGAGCCTGCTTCTCCCTTGCCCCTTCACTCTACCCCTCCTTCCTGCCACACACTCTCTGAAATAAATAAAATCTTAAAAAAAAAAAAAAAGAATAAGTAGGTTCAACAGGATTACTGGACAGATTTCACACAAAAGTCAAAAACATTTCTTTATACTAACAACTTAAAATTTTATTTATTATAGCTAAAATAAAAGCGAGCAAATGGCAACACCACCAACAAACAAGATGGACTGCTATGTAGAAAAACTTTATTGAAGGACATTAAAGAAACATATGGAAGCATGACACATTTATGAATATTGACATAATTTTGAAAAGGTACTATTTCTTCCCAAAATAACCCATTCAATGTAAATCCAATCAAAATCCTATTTTTTGCTTTTGGTGGAATTTTAAAAGTTGATTCTAATATTTTCATGGAAGTGCAAAGATCCAACTTCGATTCTTAAATACAAAGAAAAAGACAGGATATTTGCCTTATCAGATGTCAAAACTTGCTATACACTACAGTAATTATGAGCACTCAATTTTGATCCAAAATAGGACAGTTAATTTAATAGACCAATGTAACAGGATAGCCAAGAAACAATCCTATGTGCAATGGGATAGGAAACAGAATTGGGACTAGGTATCAGCCAAAAAAACTCAAGACCAGTCAAGAAGGTCAATAAAGAGTGCTGAGAAAATTAGTTATCCATTTTGAGAAAAGAATGGAATTAAATAGCTACCTTATACCATTAAAAAAAAAAATTCCAGGTACATTAAGAACTTTAATATCAGAGGCAAAACTTGTATAAGAAAATGTTGAGGAGTGGCTTTATAACCTTAAAGTTGATGAATATGGTGGATTGATGTTCAACATCCATTACACCATCCTTTTAGGATGCCTTTCTCTCTTGCAGAAGCCAGAAAGTTAAAACTTAACATTTTCTAGACTCCTTTACAAACAGGGTTCTGGATGTTATTCAGGTTCTGTCATCCAGATACATTTGTGAAAGATTTGAAAAGTTAAAGTAAGGTGCAAGGTACAATTCTGTTTCTCTAGCAAGTGTTTTCATAAAGGTTCTGTTTTTTCCATAGCAGCATCAGCAGAGGTCCCGATAATCTAGTCACTAACTCTGTCAAGTTAATAAGCAGGGTGTGGGTGTCCATCTGGCCCATGCATAGTCTAGCAGGCATTGTCTGACTCTTGCTCTGTGCTGCAGCATGGCAATGGCATCCCAATCGCGGCAGCTTCTTGATCATGGCAGGGAGGGAATGGTTGGAGAGCCCATGGTTTCCTGATTATACGAGGCAGGAGCATCACTGGTGGACTGAGTTCTGTGGAATCATTGCTGAAAAGTATAACCTAGAGCATTTCTTCAGTATGCTAAAAAATTCTGTAAGCCATTAATATCTTGTAATAAATTTTTTCTTGCTTAACCTACCCAGAGTAAATTCTAGTGGCATTTTGTTTAATTTTGTTTCTTACTATTTTGGAAGAATTGTTCATTAATGTAGTCATCATAAATTGTCATCAAAATGCCTTGCAAGGAACACAGGAATCAAGCAGAGTTTAGTCCTTCGTAGGACAATTCTTCATGCCAACCAATACCTGAAGAACTTGACTTCTTCCCTGAACTTTTATAGAGGTGGGCTATGAAGGTGAAAATTTTATCTTTCTCAACATATCTGATTTCCCATTGTTTTCCTCTACAAATTTCAATGAAAAGTAAAGTGAATGTGCTTAGTTAGGCATTACACACAATGTTCTTTGACTGTGTTACTTTGACATACGTTTTTTTTTTTTTTTTTACGTCTTCCCTAAGTGAATAAAGTAGGCAAAACTTACAAGGGAAACACTAAAATACACAGAAATATCTTACTCAATATCACACAACGCATTTAGTTTCCAGTTATGGGCTCTATGACATTCAGATCCACCACAACCATATTGTTCCTCAAGACTGTGTCCACCTGATAAGTTAAAATACAGAAAAAAGCCTCAAGGACTTAAGGCGCACTTCCCATGGAAAATAATAAGGTGTTATTTTCACAAACGATGGGACACTAAAACCCTGAATTATACATAAGGATTGGGAAGAGTTTCCTTTTTTATAAACAAAAGACAAAAAAACTCAAATCATAAAGAAAAAGACTGACCAACACTTCAAGTATATAAAACTTAAGAACTTCTGTAAATTAGAACACACCACAAATGGACTGAAAAGACAAACTACAAACTAGGAGTAAATATCTGTAGCACTTACAACCAAGTAGGCATTAATATCTGTAATACAAATAAGACTCCCATGAACTACTAAGAACAGGCAAACGACCCAACAGAAAAACAGGCAAAGCCAACTTAAGTAGTCATATCACACACACAGAAAAGGCAGTGGCCAATAAACATATAAATTTATACTAAGCCCATTGGTAATCTTGAAAATACAAATTATAGGGGCACCTGGGTGGCTCTGTTGGTTAAGCCTCTGTCTTACGCTCAGGTCATAATCCCAGGCTCCTGGGTTCAAGCTCCAGATTGGGCTCCCAGCCCCACACTGGGCTCCCTGCTCACTGAGGAGCCTGCTTCTCTCTCTCCATCTGCCTGCAGCTCCCCCTGCTTGTGCTGTCAAATAAATAAATAAAATCTTAAAAAAAAATTAAAAGTACAAATGATAACCATGTTTAAAAAAAGTAATAGTTCCAAATGCTGGCAAAAAGAGAAGTATAAGCTGCAAACTGGCACAATATTTATGAAAACAATTTGGAATTACCTTGTAAAATTAAATATATACATTACTTGACAACCCAGAAACTGGACTCCTATGTATATGCTCTGGAAAAACTGTCGCACATCCATACCAGGACATATGTACAGGATTGTTCACAAGCAACATTTTTTATAGCAGCAAAACTTTGGATACAACCAAATGTAAACTGACAGGAGAACACAGAAATCAAATGTTACACTCGTGAATAAAATAATTGTATAATTAACCACTGCTAAATAGAAGAAATAGAAAATATTGTGTAAAAGAAGCAAAACAGAATAATGCATATAGTATGGTTTCATTTATAGAAAGACCAAAAGCAACAAAATTAAATCAAGAGAGTGGCAACCTCCAATTAGGGTAGGGTAAAGAGGTGTGATTAGGGTAAAGAGGGTAAAGAGCTGGGATCAGGTGAAAATAGTGTCATATAGAGGTCATCCAGATACTAGTAAATGTTCTATTTTTAAATCGAGGTGTGGAGATGATCTACATAGCAACAGCAATAACAAAAAGGAACACATATGTATATTATATCTTAAAAAGCAAACATTTATTAACTTATGTACAACATATATTAAGTAAATAAAGCAAATAAAAAAGAATGGGATTATAGACGGCCGTCAGTTGGTAGCAACTGAGGCAAGGGAGTGGCTCATAAGTACACAGGAGTTTTTATTTTTTTCTCTTCTTTTTGCATGTTTAAAATTTTACACAATAAAACCTCTGTAAGAATTTAGCACTTTTAGTTCTAAATGAGCATTTATCTCAAGATTAAAAAGCAGCCTAGATTTCCAGATTTCCATTTTTAGAATGTAGAAAGATGAAAAGAGCATTGCTCCCATCCTTAGAATAGTGATGAACCACCTAACAAATTCATCCCAGTTCTTGACCAGTAGAGAGCTGAGGCTGCAGGGCCAACTAACCCAGTCTAAGAAGAGAAGATACAAAAGTATTTGTTCACTTTAAAAATACTGGTCAACGGTAAGAATTGAGCTAAAATTTCTAATTAATTGCTAAAAGCTGAGTGTGGCCTCACAAAAGACCATTAAAACCCTTGGGGCCAAAAACAAAAGAAGAATTCACATTCACTCATAGGCTCTTGTCCAAGGACCTCACAGGAAGTTTACCAAAAAAACTGGAGACATGGTGGGAATCAAGAAGTGTCCCTTGTGGTCCCTTGCAGTAAAAGCACAAAAGCCCCACCTGGATCCTTCTTCCCTGTTTCTCACATGGAACAAAAGGTGCCAAACAAAAGCAATTGTATCTCCGTATGCAAAAAACCCCAGACTCTTACTTCATTCCACTTCATTCCACTAAAATTAACTCAATACAGAACTCAGAATTTAATGATATGTAAGAGCTAAAACAATAAAACTTCTAAAAGAAAACAGAAGAAAATCTTTAGGACTTTGCATTAGGTAAAGATTTCTTAGATACGACAACAAAAACATAATCCATAAAAGAAAAATTTGAGAAACTGGACTTCATCAAAATTAAAAATTTCTGCTTTTCTAAAACCATCACTGAGAATTGAGAATATGAAAAGACAAGTCACAGACTGGGAGTAAAGCTAGTATATATCACTTGAACATAGGCTCTGATTAAAAAAATATATTGTAAATTCTGGGTAACCAGTATAAAAAAACTTTAATGTATAAGTAATATACCAACAGTAGAGATAAAATGGCCTCATTTAAAAAAAAAAAAATCCAAAAGAAGAGTTAAAAGAAACATGGAGCAAGTATAACAAATAAAAAGTCCCTGGCAAGACAACATATTTGAATCCATCTACATTAATAATTACTTTAAATGTTAACACGTTAAACACATCGGTTAAAAGACAGAAACTGTCAGTAATCCAAGATCCAATTCTAAGTTATTTATAAGAAAAACATTTTGAATAAAAGGATATAAAAAGGCTAAAAATCAATGAAATCAAAAGCTGGATTTCTGGAAAAACAATCATTAGACTGATAAATCTCTAACCAGACTAAGAAAAGAGAAGAAAAAAATTACAAATATGAAGAAGGAAAGAAGGGACATTACTACAGATGCTATAGACATTAAAAGATAATGGAAAACCAAGAACTCTATGGCCATAAATTCAACAAAGTAGAGAAAAAAGTAAGTTCCTTGGAAAGGCAAAGCACACTCAAGAGGAAACATATAACCTAAATAGTCCTAAATCTACTAAATAACTTAAAATTTTAAGTTTAAAATCTTCCAACAAAGAAATCTCTAAGGCTAGACACCTGCATTGGTAAATTCTACCAAACACTTAAGGAAGAAATAATACAAACATAAACTCTTCTAAGAAGAAGGAATATATCCTGACTCATTTAATGAGGCCAGCATTAACAGGATACAAAAACCAAGGCATTACAAGATAACTGGAGACCAACATTTCTCCCGAATATAGACACAAAAATCCTTAAAAACATCTAGGAAATCACATCCTACGGGATTTACCCCAGGAAAATAAAGCTGAAGCAACATTTGAAAATCAGTTAATGTAACTCTTCATTTCCACACACTAAAGAAAAAAAAAGATCATCTCAATGGGTACAGAAAAAGCCTTTGATAAAATATACCATTCATTCATGATTTAAACACACATATACAAACTCTTTACAAACTAGAAACAGAAAAGAACCTTCTCAACCCAATAAAGGGCATCTTAAAAAGCCTACAATCACACATAATAGTGGACTGAATACTTTCCCCCTAAGATTATGAATAAGGCAAAGATGTCCATTCTCACTACTCCTGTCAGAACTATACTAGAAGTCCTAGTCAGGGCTGTAGCAAAACCAACAAATAAAATAAAACAATACAAGCAAAAGTCATATGGATTAGAAAGAATTAAATAAAACTATCCCTAGTCACAGAACACAGGATTGTCAAGATAGAAAATCCCAAAGAAGCTACTACATTTTTATCACAAATTCAATTACTGTAATTCGACAAAAACATAAGAAAAAAACAAAATGAAAACAAAACCTACAGCTAGAAATCCAATCCCAATTCTTAGGAACTTAAAAACAGATTAGGAAAATATTTATATCAGTCCAGATATAATCAACCTTTTTAACATTTCCAGACTCAATAAAATATATAAATTAGCTCATAACAACTGGTTATATAATACTTTAAAACAGTAAGTTAAAATAAGTTTTAAAAAGTTATTAAGTTTTATTTTAGAATACAATATCTTGAAATATCTCAAGGTACAGCTACATTCAACCCATCCCCATTAAATGACAATCATACACAATAGTAAGTATCAAGATGGGGGCAACTGGGCAGATCAGTCTATTAAGTGGCTGCCTTCCTGAACTCAGGTCATGATCCCAGGACCCTGGGATGGGATCCCATGTCAAGTACCCTGCTCAGTGGAGAGTCTGCTTCCCCCTCTCCCTCTGCCCCTACTTTGCTCTCTCTCAAGTAAATAAATAAAATCTTTAAAAAAGAAAAAAGTGTTAAGATGTATTAAGCAAATTTCTCAGATTGACATTTTATACTACTTTTCCTGGATTTGGGTTCCTAATGAATTAATACAATGTCTACCTATCCAATAGTCAACTGAAAAGTAACAAGTTGTTCAAAAGGGTTTCATAGAAGATATGCTAAACCCAATAATGCACATCATTCAGAAGTCATCAAATGACACTGTGGACTGTCTCTACCTTGATTTAAAACTTTCTCACTACTCATGATTTAAATTTTAGTTTAAATAGGGGCGCCTCAGTGGCTCAGTTGTTAAGCGTCTCTTAGGTGGTGATTCTGAGGTCCTGGGACCAGCCCACCAACTGGCTTCCTGCTCGGCAGGAAGTCTGCTTCTCCCTCTCCTACTCCTCTTGCTTCTGTTCCCTCTCTTGCTGTCTCTCTCTCTGTCAAATAAATAAATAAATAGATAGATAAATAAATAAATTTTGATTCAAATAAAGGATCATGCTAGTTATTCTCAAATTCTCAAATTCAGTACACACGTTAAGTATTTTGGCAGTAAAACAACATTTAACTTTTTAGACAGCAAACTAGCTTTTCAGTGATCATTTTTAGCTACTATGAATTGGTTTTGTGGACCCAAATTTAAAAGATAAAAGGAAGTAACTAAATCAACATAATGGGATAATCAAGGTTTCTTTCTAATGCATTGTTTTGGTGGTGATTCACTCCACCCTAGAGAAAAGCAAGACCTCCCAGAATGACCCATAGATACAGTAAGTCTTAAGGAAGAGTAAATAACTCAACTTGGAATAATAACCATTATCTCCCAATGTTCCTCATTTTAAAATAAGAATACAGCCAAATAGTAAAGATAAAAATACTATAACTTATTTTGATGGAATAACTTTATATCCAAAAAACTCAAAGAAAAAAGTCTAGATTTTATTATACTGAGGTACAAATGGTTTGGGTTCAATTAAATGAATGTTATTGTAAAAAGAAAAAAGGCATCATTAAGTACAAAACAAATACACAAAAATATATACCCTCCCACAAAAAACCATCATAAGAGTTCTGCAAAAACACGGGTAACTTGGCATTTTTTAATAATACACATTATAAAACTAATTAGTTTAGGAAAGCTATATAAATAGCACTATAGTCCAAAGAGATTACCCAAAGTTTATATGGGATTTAGACTAAGGTGAACCTAATATATCCCTTATATGGTATAAATCTAATAATCTTAACAAAAAATATAGTATTCACTTAAAGCCAAACAGGTGCCAAACTGCCAGATAGTATTCACTAAAAGCCAAACAGATGCCGACTCTACTACTTACTAGCTCTACGACCTTGGGCATGACACTATGCTTTCTGTCTACCATTCCTTCCTCTGTAAACTGGGAATATTATCCATCATAGTGTCTTAATAAAGATTAAATGAGGTAAAAATGCCTGATGTTACATAAAAAGAAAATGTAAAAGTACTATTATTCTAGATTTTTTTTAAATGACATGATTTTCACATCTCTTTAAAGCATTCTTGGTTTTTTACAAAATATTAGAAAAATTGAAAGGGATAAAACATATG